>NC_138772.1:524394470-524701693 GCF_965119305.1 Pelophylax lessonae
TAACGCAACATGGTGCACTTAAAATGTTTGTAAATCCTGATGTCTTCTCCTTGTATTTAGGTTGGACACACAAATAACAATTAAATCCATCTGTAAAACAGTAAATAAATAGCAAAAATATTTTTTTGTGATTTGTCCAGGTCACGTGATCACTATCTCTCTCTTTCCTTCTGCATGGTCCAGGTTGTTGGGCAAAGCTAAATTGCAGTGCATCACATGTCTTGGTGACAACCATAGTGCTTATTTGCTCATTATCATTTGACTTGTATCAACAACATTAACAAAGTTTATTCTACACATTCTAATTGTGTATTTTATTAACCACTTGAGCCCCCAGGCCCTTTTCTCACTAAATTCTCTGTCCCAGTCCCAGTGATTTTTTTTTCTTTTTTATAGTAATGTCTAAATTCTGCACTTAAAACCTTTTACTGTTCATAGTCTACCCTAATGTATTATCATCTTTTCTTTTTTTTTTTTTTTCTTAAGAGCAGACAGGGCTTGAATTTATTAGCAAATGTGGATACATCCCTTTTTTTTCCTTAAATATTATTGGGAATAAATAGTAAAATAAATTGGAAAAAATTGCATTTTCCTTTAATTTTTTCCAACACATTTATGTCATTTGCACACTCCAATATATTTACTCCAAATATAATTTAAAAAAAGTATGCTGAATAAAATTATATCACAATAGTGTGACTTTTATGTATCATGGAAGAGCTTTAATTCCCATTCAGTGCTGCTCTGTAACGCACGTCAGGAAAAAACTATTTGGTTTGTGTACATTGTTAGCGTTACATTAAGATAAGATCAAGGCAAGGGCATAAATCAGCATCAACATCAATGTTTTCACAGGTTTGGTGATTGCTAAGAATTCAAAGGGCATTGCGTTCACTTACGTGAGTGAGCACTTGATGCTTGCACAGCAAATGCCAATATAATCCAGATCCAGCCTGTCCATTGTCGGCCCCATCCATGTGTCTGGCCCCCTAATCTACATGCAGGGTGCCGGATTAATGGATTCCATTGGGGGATTTTTGTTTTTACGCACATGACTAGAACCAGAGGTTCTAATAGGCTTCAAAAAAGGGTGGGCTCGGGGCGCAGAGCACTGCGCCCTGAGCCCACCCAGTTGTGTGACAATAGCGAATGAATATTTGCTCTTAGCACACGGATTCTCCTCCTGGCCAATCAGGAAGCAGGTCCTGAGACCCGTTTCCCAATTGGCCGAAAGGAGAAGCCATCCTATTGGCAAAGGAGGAGGAGGGAGGAGACGCAGGGGAAGCCCGATCAATGAAGGAGGACATAGAGCGAGAAGACTGAGGGGGAAGCCACCGCCGCCGCCTCCACATGTCAGTCTGGGGGCAGCACAGGGTGAGTGAGCCAGCGACTGGGGGTGGGTATGGAGTGCGGTGCGGTGCGGGCTGGGCTGTAGTTGACGTGGTCCATGGTCAGGTCTGTCTGACGCCCCCCTGACCCATGGAGCCAGCTGCCACTGATCCAGATCATCTGATGTAATATTCGGGAAGGGGGGTTTAATTTGTGGGGGATTTCCTTTTGCTGTTGTTTTGTTTTTAAGAGTAAAACTTTTAAAATTGTATAAAATATACACATATCACTCAGCAATAGATCACTTTAGCAGTGATCTAGTGCTTTAGGGTGATGCTAGGCAGAGTTGCAATCTACCCGAGTGTCTGTACTCAGAAGAAGTGCTTTGACATCATACTAGACGTCACTACACTCCCAGTCTAAACACAATAAGCATTGTGCTTACATTGATCTGCTGCAAGTGCAACTGTGTAGCAAGATCAGAAGCCCAGGAGCTGATCGTTGAATCTTCATTCACACAATCCCTACAGATAAAGTTATATACCTTGAAGGATCTTTTGCTTTTCAATCATTTATTTACCATCATAGATAATTTTTTAGCATTATTGATCAAAAATGTAATGTATACTGGGAAAAAAGTAAGTACACTCATGGCCTCAGAAGCTGCTATTGCCTACGTTAGCAAAAATGACTTATTGTAAGCATTTTGCACACCTGCCCACAA
The DNA here is from genome assembly GCF_965119305.1 of Pelophylax lessonae. Taxonomy (NCBI): domain Eukaryota; kingdom Metazoa; phylum Chordata; class Amphibia; order Anura; family Ranidae; genus Pelophylax; species Pelophylax lessonae. The sequence continues at coordinate 524,396,524 of NC_138772.1, forward strand.
GTGTTTTTTATTGACTTTGTGAAATTCTTAAAAACTTCTCAATGCAAAATTCCTTTAGTTGCACAATGTTTGCAGGCTTCCTTGAATTAACTGCTTGTTTCAAATCGCCCTACAAAATTCAAATGGGATTCAAATTTAGAGCTCTGATTATGTCAGTCAATGACCATCTATTTTATCTTTCTTGAGAAAAGAGCGCACGCTGGTAGTTTACCGCAGTGCGCATGCTCCGAAACGCATCACGAGCATGCCGGTGACTCACACACGGCGGACGCTGCGGCTCACCTTGCGGTGCAGCCCTCGGACTCATCCCTCCATGGCAACATCACTTCCTGCTGGAAAGGACCACAAGACAAGAGGCACCTTTCTGATCCAAGAGGCGGCCCCATGCAGACCCCCCACACCAGATCACCCATGTATCTGAATAGACTTATTTTATTGTTTTTATTGAACCCTGTTACATTAAACCTTTATTATCTTACTCAGAGGCGCCTGTTTTTTACTGCTTTTAGTACATGTTTGGAGATTGCTTCCACTCCCCTCCAGGCTGGCCCTGAGTCCAGAGACTGTACGCCATCTTTCACATGGACAACAAGGGTAGTCTTCAAGACTGCCCCATGGATATGATTCAGTTTTAACATGCCCTTTGCTTGCACCACTATGTATCTTTTTTTTTTATCTTTCTGAGCTGTTCTTTGGTGTGCTTCAGATCTTTATCATATTTAAAGATCATTTTCCATTTTAACTTCAGCTTTTAAACAGATGACCTCACATACTGATTAGGTACATTTTGATACGATGCAAAATTCATGGTTGACTTGATGACTGGAAACCGCCCACGTCCTGAATTAGCTAAGCAACCCCAAACTATATTATTTTACCACTTGCTTTACGGTTGGTATGAAGGTTTTTTTTTTTAAATACTGTATTTGGTTTGTACCAAATGTGTCTACTAGAACTATCGCTAAGTGACTATTTTTTATTGTTCAATCTTCAACACATTGTTCCAGAAGGTCTGGCATTTATCTATATGTTTAACCACTTGCCGATCGCCGCAAGTACATATACTGCGGCGGTCAGCCCCTCACAGGCAAAGTGACGTATGGGTACGTCACTAGCCTGTGAGGCTCTGGGGAGCGAGCGCGCGCTGCCGAAGGCGCGCTCCTGCTCCAGCTCAGTCACGGACCCCCCCGCGCGCGCGTGTGCCCCGCGGACCCAATGTCCGCCGGGCACTCGTGATCGTCCGTGACAGCGGGAGAAAGACAGTCGGCTGATGTAAACAAGCTGCCTGTCATTCTCCCCTGTGTAAGAATAGTGATCATACGGTTCTACTATGTAGGACCGTTGATCACTGTTCCTACACCTCAAGCCACAGCCAATCACAGTAAGAATCACGCCCCTAGGGACACACACCACCCCACCCTTTCACTACCAGTGTCATTTTACAGTAACAGTGCATATGTTTAGCACTGATTACTGTAGTAATGTCACTGGTAACCCCAAAAGTGTCAAAAATGTCAGTCAAGGGTCCGATCTGTCCGCTGAAATGCCGCAGTCCCGCAAAAAAAATCGTAGAACGCCGCCATTGCGCGTTTAAAGAAAAAAACATCAAAAATGACAAAAATCTTTCCCTTAGTTAGTAAATGCAACAAATTTTGCGCAAACCAATCAAAATACGCTTTTTGTGATTTTATTTTACCAAAAATATGTAGTATAAAACAAATTGGCCTAAAATGTTAAAACATTTTGATTTTTACATTTTTTTGGGGGAATTTCATAAAAAAAATGTGAAAAATATTGTTATTTTTGCAAAATTGACGCACTTTTTTTGTTTATAGTGCATGATCAAAAAATCGCACAGGTGATCAAATACCACCAAAAGAAAGCTCTGTGTGTGGGAAAAAAAAGGACGTCAAATCCGTTTAGGTACAGTGTCGCACGACCGCGCAATTGTCCGTTAAAGTCACGCAGTGCCGAATCGCAAAATACCCCCTGGTCAGGAAGGGGGTAAAATCTTCAGGGGCTTAAGTGGTTAATGGAAAACTATAGTCTTGCTCTTCTCTTATGTTCTTTGCGGGCATCAAAGGCTTTTTCATAACAAACCTTTCATGCAAGTCAAATTGATGCAATCTGTGATGCACTTTGTGAGAGTTAACTGCAGATATTTTTAAAAAAATTATATTTTTTTTTTTTATTTTTTTTTTACATACTGTCACCAGTCAGTGACCCTGATCAATGCCACACAAGTTATATGATGCTACCATACTGCACTGGTGACAGTATGTAAAATATTATGAAAATACATTTTTGTTATTTTCTTCATTTTCCAAAAAATTGTGACAAAAAAATGACAACTTCATAAATCTTGCATTGCCTCTTACTAAATACCTTGGACTGTCTACTTTCCAAAAAGGGGTAATTTGGGGAAGATTTGTACTGTTCTGGCATTTTCTGGCCTCAAGAAATAAGATCTGTCAGTACATCAGGATTGATCAATTTTCAGATATATACCATAGTTTGTGATCTAAGAAGCAGAATACATTTTGGCCTAAATTTATGAAGAAAGATTATTTGCAAAATGTTATAACAGCAACATAGAAAAACACATTTGTATTCAAAATTTTCAGTCTTTTTTTAATTTTTTTTGCAAAAAAAAACAGTGGTGAATAAATACCACCAAAAGAAAGCTCTTTTTGTGTGGAAAAAAAAACGGTAAAAATATAATTTGGGTACAGTGTAGCATGACTGCGCAATTGTCATTCAAAGTGCAACAGCGCTGAAAGCTGAAAATTGGCCTGGGCAGGAAGGGGGTGAAAGTGGCCAGTACTGAAGTGGTTAAACGTGTACAATCATGTTGAAAAAGCCAGCAATTCCCATGGGGTGTACTTACTTTTTCACGTAACTTTACAATGGGTATAGAAAATAATCACCCCCTTTAAAATCTAATTTTGTTGCTTTGCAGGCTGAAATGAAGACACACACAGTTTTTGTTGTATTAAGCTGTTTTTACTAGTGCAACATATAATTTCCAAGTGAAATATTTAAAACCAACTCGTCAGAAAAAAAAAAAAAAAAACAGATCACAGAGTTAGAAAAAGAATCACCCACTTGTGTCAGTTTTTTGTTGGACCACAATTTGCTTTAATTACAGCCTTTAGTCTGTTGGGATATGTCTCTACTAACTTTGAACATCTGGACTTTACACTATTTGGCCACTCTTCTTTGCAGTTCACTTAAATTTGAAGGTAAAAATTTGTGGACTGCAATCTTCCAGTCATTCCACAGATTTTCAATGGGGTTTAAGTCTGTGCTCTGACTAGGCCATGCAAGAACATTCACCTTTTTCTCTTTCAACCTCTATGTGCTCATTTTTGCTGTGTGCTTTGGGTCATTGTGATGTTGGAAGGTAAACTTTCTTCCTATTGACAACTTTCTGGCAGAGGGCAGCAGTTTTTCCTCAAGAATTTGATGGTATTTTGCCCCATCCATTTTTCCTTCTATCCTGACAAGTGCTCCAGTCCCTGCTGCAGAGAAACACCCACATAACAAGCAGTGGCGTTACTAGGGGGGGCCAGAGGGGGCCACGCCCCCCCAACATTATACTGTGCCGCCCGTTGTGTCTCCCAACAGGATCCCCTGCGCCCCCTCCTGCTCTGGGATGGTGGGCGGGTCGGTAAGCCCAGATTGCTGGTTCCCGACCCGCCATCCACCAGGATCAGTATGAAGAACGGAGCCCTAGAGAAAGCAGAGTCGATGCTTCATGTATAGCGCCGACTCCTGTCCTGGCGCCAATACTAGGGGTTATTACTGCATAAACTGGCACCAATACTAGGCTTTATTAATATATAAACTGATATCAATACTAGGCTTTATTACTGGGTAAACTGGCACCAATACCAGGCTTTATTACTGCATAAACTGGCACCAATACCAGGCTTTATTACTGCGTAACTGGCACCAATACTAGGAGCTATTACTGCGTAAACTGGCACCAATACTAGAAGTTATTACTGCGTAAACTGGCACCAATACTAGGGATTATTACTGCATAAACTGGCACCAATGCTAGGGGTTATTACTGCTTAATCTGGCACCAATACAAGGGGTTATTACTGTGTAATCTAGCACCAATACTTGGGGTTGTTACTGCGCAATTTGGCACCAATACTAGGGGTTATTACTGCATAAACTGGCACCCATACTAGGGGTTATTACTGCATGAACTGGGACCAATACTAGGGGTTATTAATGTGTAATCTGGCACCAATACTAGGGGTTATTACTGTATAATCTGGCACCATTACTAGGGGTTATTACTGTGTAATCTGGGACCAATACTAGGGGTTATTAATGTGTAATCTGGCACCAATACTAGGGGTTATTACTGCATAAACTGGCTCTAATACTAGGGGTTATTACTGTGTAATCTGGCACCAATACTAGGGGCTATTACTGCATAAACTGGCACCAACACTAGGGGCTATTACTGCATTAACTGGCACCAATACTAGGGGTTCTTACTGTGTAATCTAGCACCAATACTAGGCGTTATTAGTGTGTAATCTGACACCAATACTAAGGGTTATTACTGCGTAATCTGGCACCATTACTAGGGGTTATTACTGCATAAACTGGCACCGATACCAGGCTTTATTACTGCGTAAACTGGCACCAATACTAGGAGCTATTACTGTGTAAACTGGCACCAATACTAGAAGTTATTACTGCATAAACTGGCACCAATACTAGGGATTATTACTGCATAAACTGGCACCAATGCTAGGGGCTATTACTGCTTAATCTGGCACCAATACAAGGGGGTATTACTGTGTAATATAGCACCAATACTAGGGGTTGTTACTGCGTAATTTGGCACCAATACTAGGGGTTATTACTGCATAAACTGGCACCAATACTAGGGGTTATTACTGTGTAATCTGTTACCAATACTAGGGGTTATTACTGCGTAATCTGCTACCATTACTAGAGGTTATTACTGTGTAATCTGGCACCAATACTAGGGGTTATCACTGCATAAACAAGCCCTAATACTAGGGGTTATTACTGTGTAATGTGGCACCAATACTAGGGGCTAGTACTGCATAAACTGGCACCAATACTAGGGGCTAGTACTGCATAAACTGGCACCAACACTAGGGGCTATTACTGCATTAACTGGCACCGATACTAGGGGTTATTACTGCGTCAGCTGTTTGCTGAAATTGCTTTAAACTATAAAGAAAAGCTTTTCAGAGTTTTCCTCTTTCTCAGGTCTGAAGTAGTACCTGAGGAAGCAAGGAAAACTCTTGAAAGCTTGTCTTTTAAGTGTTACTTTACTACAATAAAAAGGTATCATTGCATACTGCATTACTTTCATATTTTGTAACCCTATTTATATATACCTTTTTAGTTTTTTCAGTGGTATGATTTTTGGGTGAAAAATATGAGTGCCCCCCTAGTTTTGACTGTGGTATAGTATGTGCCCCCCCCCCCATATACTGTTTCTAGAGTCATCACTGATAAAAAGTTATTACCACCTCCATGCTTTACTGTAGGAACGGTGTTATTTGGATGGTGAGCTGTATTGGATTTCCACCAGACATATTGTTTGGTGTCAAGGCCAAATAATCCAATTTTAGTCTCATAGGACCACCTTATATGCACCTTGAAGATTCTGAGGCCACATGGAAAAATGTATTATGGTCAGATGAGATTAAATTGAATTATTTGGCCACAACACCAAATGATATGTCTGGCTGAAATCCATATAAATAACACCATTCTTACAGTAAAACATGGACGTGGTAACAGTGGCGGCCTGTGCATAGGGGGCGCCAGGGCGCCGCCCCCCCTAAAAAAAAGGAAAAAAAAAAAAAAGATTACAAAAAGAACAATAAAGTTTAAAAAAAAAATTGCGTATGCCGGCCTATGTGGTGGCTATGGGGGGGGTGGGGTTTACCACCCAGCAGAGGCGCCGATTGGCTGCCTTCTGGGGCGTAACCTGGGCGCAGGTCATAGCGCTAGGACACCCCCACGTTCGTGATATCCTGGCTGTGATTGGTCCAGGCTCCAGCCTGGACCAATCATCATCCAGGAAATCCGATTGCTGACCCCGCTGACGTTGCAATGGGGGCGATGCCGGTGCGTGCGTCAGTCACGCACCGTCACCGCCCAATCTCCTTCCCTCCGGACCGATCGGAACACCCAGAGAGCCCGCCGCCGTCAAAGAAGACTGAAGAGGACGAGACGAGCAGCGCCGTGGACGGTTCCCGGAATCCCGCCGCCATCAGAAGAAAAGGACTCGAGGAGATGAGCAGCGCCGTGGACGTCTCACAGGCAGCCCAGGAGGAGAGCAGGTAAGTGATTGAAGCCGACCTGTGACCTCACCTGTGCCATGCCTGTACCATCACCTGTGCCATGCCTGTGCCATCACCTGTGCCATGCCTGTGCCATCACCTGTGCCATGCCTGTACCATCACCTGTGCCATGCCTGTACCATCACCTGTGCCATGCCTATACCATCACCTGTGCCATGCCCTTGCCATGTCTATACCATCACCTGTGCCATGCCTATACCATCACCTGTGCCATGCCTATGCCATGCCTATACCATCACCTGTGCCATGCCTGTACCATCACCTGTGCCATGCCTATACCATCACCTGTGCCATGCCTATACTATCACCTGTGCCATGCCTGTACCATGACCTCAAAGTCACGCAAATTTTTTTACCGCGTTTTTTGCCGCGAAGCAATACCTATTACATTTTTCTTTTTGCGCCCCCCCAAAAAAAATTGTGAGCACCAGCCGCCACTGCGTGGTAATATCCTGTTATGGGGGTGTTTCTCTGCAGCAGCGACTGGAGCACTATAAGAAAAATGGATGGGGAAAAATGCCATTAAATTCTTGAGGAAAATCTGCTGCTCTCTGCCAGAAAGTTGTTAATGAGAAAAAAGGTTTACCTTCCAACATGACAATGACCCAAAGCACACAGCAAAAAAGAGCACACAATGGTTGAAGGAGAAAAAGGGGAACGTCCTGGCATGGCCAGGTCAGGGTCCAGACTTAAACCCCATTGAAAATCTGTGGTATGACTTGAAGACTGCAGTCCACAAATGGTCACCATCAAATTTAAGTGAACGCGAGCATTTCTTCAAAGAAGAGTGGGCAAATATTGCAAAGTCTAGGTGAAAAGGCAGCGGAAGCATATCCCAACAGGCTGTAATTAAAGCAAAATGTGGTTCAACAAATGACTGACACAAGGGGATGATCCTTTTTCCAACTCAGTGATTCTGTTTTTGAATTTTTCTTTGGAATTTTTTTCTGACATGTTGGTGTTATATCTTTCACTTGGAAGTTATAAGTTTCACTAGTAAATACAGATAGATAAGACAAAAACTGTGTCTCTCCTCATTTCAGGCTGCAAAGCAACAAAATGTGATTATTTTAAAGGGGTGTGATTATTTTTTATATACACTGTATATGATTATAACAGATATAATTTATAGAATACATACTTTGCAGTTGTAGTGACAGTTACTAACATTGTCAATGCAAATTTTTCAGCAGCTGCAGGAAAAAGACTTTTTTTTGTTATTGGGGGCATTTGGGGGGAGGTTGTCAGTTGTACTTTGAATGTTCATGCCATCTTGCAGAGAGGAATTATTGCAGAGAACTCCCAGGAGAGGAGGGGGGCTCCCGGGGTCTCACTAGACCTATCTTGAGAGAAAATGAAAGTCCATTTCTCGGAACTGCAATGAAGGAAGAAGGGTCTGCACTCCACAATGACAAACCACATCCGACATTCGTTAACTGAACGTGTGCACCACCATTTCCACATCTCCGACCCCACCTTTTTGGGATAACATGAAAGTGACGAGGCAGAAAAGCAGGAACATCGGTCGTTTTTCTGAGAAATTGTAACACTTCACAAACTTTTTTTTTTTTTTTTTTGGTTTTATAATTATACTTTCCTTAAAGAAGCCCATCCCTGTAATAATACATCTTGAACTAGTTTTATGAACGTTTATATAGAAATACACAATATGTTTATGTTTCAGAGCAAACATTTTTTATCACTGTCACTAAGCCCTAGTTTACACCGGTGCGATTTGGTATATGATTTCACAGTTCAAAATCGCTTGATAAGTTGCACCCTATTGCCAGCAATGGAACTGTTCGAATCGTTGTGACTCAAGACGCAGCGACTTTGAAAAAGGTTCCTGCACTACTTTTTTGAGATTTCATTGAAACTTCAATAGACTTCTGTTGAATGAAGCCGCAATGAAATCAGAGGTGCAAATCGCACTGATCTGCAGCTTTGAAATTGTGCTGAAGTAGTGCGATTTCAAAGTCGCACTGGTGTGAACCAGGGCTTAAAATATACATTTTGACCTAAATTTTTCTTTAATGCTTGAAAAACCTTCTTATAATGTGTACACTATATGGGGAAAAAGTTTGTGGACACCTGACCATCTCACCTATATGAGCTTGCTGGACATCCTATTCCAAAACTATGGCGGAGGATTTTGCTGTCTTCCGTCCAGGCCACTTTTTGCGATTCGGCGCTGTGCGACTTCAACTGACAATTGCGCGGTCGTGCGACGCCGTACCCAAACGAAATTTACGTCCTTTTTTTCCCACAAACAGAGCTTTCTTTTGGTGGTATTTGATCACCTGTGCAATTTTTACTTTTTGCGCTATAAACAAAAAAAGAGCGTTTATTTTGAAAAAATAACAATATTTTTCACATTTTTTTATATGAAATTCCCCCCAAAAAAGATGTAAAAACCAATTTTTTTAAAAGTTTTTGGCCAATTTGTTTTATGCTACATATGTTTGGTAAAAAAAATCGCAATAAGCGTATTTTGATTGGTTTGCGCAAAAGTTATTGCGTTTACTAACAAAGGGAAAGATTTCTGTCATTTTTGGTGTTTTTTTTTTAACGCGTAATGGCGGCGATCTGCGATTTTTTTTGCGGGACTGCGACATTGCGGCGGACAGACCGGACCCCTGACTGACATTTTTGACACTTTTGGGGGTACCAGTGACATTACTGCAGTAATCAGTGCTGTATATATGCACTGTTACTGTAAAAATGACACTGGCAGGGAAGGGGTTAATTTTATTGGAGAGGGAGGGGTTAATGTATGCCTGGTGCTTACTGACGTGTAGGGGGGGAGGTGACTATGTGATTCATGGACAGATCGGATGTCCAGCTATGCTGAACAGTCCGATCTGTCACTCCCTGTCACTATGGAGATCCGCCCGCTGTGTTTACACACAGCGGGCGGATCTCCAGACTCGATCCCCGACGATCGGGTAAGAGCAGCGGCGATCGCCGCTGCTCCTCCCCTGGCCCGACTCCCGCTGTGAATGAAAACAGCGGGAGCGAGCCTCCGGCGGCGCGCAAGCGCCGCCCAGAAGGGGAGGAGTCCAGTCACGTTAATACTACGTGACTGGACGGGAACGAGCCACTCTGCCGCAGTAGTATTACTGTGAGCGGTACTAGAGTGGTTAATATGTTAACAGCCATGATTTATGGGTTTAGGTCCCATAGTGGATTGTGAGTCACATCATGGACTATGTGAAGGGATTTACAGTATGTGTTTCATATAGCAATGTTCTCTATTAGTAAATCTCCAAACTGTGGCCCAGAAGCCGGATGTGGCCCTTTGCTTGCCCTTTTCCAGTGCTTGGGGCACTTTTCCTGTCACTGATACAAGACACTATTCCTCCCACTGACACCAACAATGGCGTGTAATTCCTGCTACTGAAATCAACAATGGGGCACTATTTCTTCCGTTGATGCCAATGATGGGGCACTTTTTCTCAAACTGACACCAATGATGGAGCACTATTTCTCCCATTAATGCCAATGATGGGGCACTATTTCTCCCCCTGTTACCAACAATGGGGAGTAATTCCTGCTAGTGACATAAACAATAGGACACCTTTTCTCCCATTGGCACCAATGATGGGGCACTATTTCTCCCATTGATGCCAATGATGGGGCACTATTTCTCCCACTGACACCAATGATGGGGCACTATTCCTCCCATTGACACCAATGATGGGACACTATTCCTCCCACTGACACCAGCAATGGGGCACTATTCCTCCCACTGACACCAATGATGGGGCACTATTCCTCCCACTGACACCAGCAATGGGGTGTAATTTCTGCTAGTGACATCAACAATGGGACACCATTTCTCCCATTGGCGCCAACAATGGGGTACTATTTCTCAAACTGACACCAATGATGGGGCACTATTCCTCCCACTGACAAAGTCCAAGCATAGGGTACAACTCATTTGGTTAATTAGGAGCCATACCCTTGGATGTCTTTCCGCGGCCACTGCTAGTTACTAAAAGCACGCTGAGATGTAGTTTTCTGCCTTTTGTACCGGCACGATTGAGTGCCATTTATGTGAGTTCACATCTTATATTTTACCTGTTTTTAATAAGTTTACAGGAGTATTGGATATTTCCCTTTTGTTTTTATTCACCGCTGACGGTAATCATGCACCTGTGACAAGACAAGATGAGAAGAGTCGGCTGAGTGTCTACCTGGTGTCATCCCTATCAGGGAACTGCATGTTTAGACCTGCTGGTAATACAGGGGTCCAAATGTAAGGCGAGCACCCATCTTATTATCAGTGGAGGATTTTATGAGAACTTTCGTATACTATTACTTTTATACATAGATGTGGAAGATATAGTGAAGGTCTAACCACTTGCCGACCAGTCACGTTGACTGTACTGCGGCAAAGTGGCTCGTTCCCATCCAGCGGCGTAGACCTACGTCACTGGACTCCTCCCCTTGTGGGCGGCGCGCGCGCTGCGGGAGGCTCGCTCCCGCTGTATCGTCGGGGAATCGAGTCTGGAGATCCGCCCGCTTGTGTAAACAGACAGGGTGAGATTGCAGGGTTCAGCCTAGCTGAACCTGCGATCTGTCCCTGTGTCACTCAGTCACCTCCCCCCACACACGTTAGTAAGCACCAGGCATACATTAACTCCTCCCTCTCCAATAAAATGAACCCCTTCCCTGCCAGTGTAATTTTTACAGTAACAGTGCATATGTATAGCACTGATTACTGTAGTAATGTCACTGGTACCCCCAAAAGTGTCAAAAATGTCAGTCAAGGGTCCGATCTGTCCGCCGCAATGTTGCAGTCCCTCAAAAAAATCGCAGATCGACGCCATTACTCGTTAAAAAAAAAAAACACCAAAAATTACAGAAATCTTTCCCTTAGTTAGTAAACGCAATAACTTTTGCGCAAACCAATCAAACTACGCTTATTGTGATTGATTTTTTTTACCAAACATAGGTAGCAGAAAACAAATTGGCCAAAAATTTAAAAAAATTTTGATTTTTACATTTTTTTTTAGGGGGGGGGGGAATTTCAGTTAAAAAAATTTGAAAAATATTGTTATTTTTTCAAAATGTATGCTCTTTTTTTGTTTATAGCGCAAAAAGTAAAAATCGCATAGGTGATCAAATACCACCAAAAGAAAGCTCTGTTTGTGGGAAAAAAAGGACCTAAATTTCGTTTGGGTACGGCGTCGCATGACCGCGCAATTGTCAGTTAAATTCGCACAGTGCCGAATCGCAAAAAGTGGCCTGGTCGTAAGACAGCAAAATCCTCCGGTGGTAAAGTGGTTAAACATTGAATGTTAAAAGGAGTACATGAACTGTTGATTTGAAGCAGTCCATGCTTGTATAACAATGTTTCATTTATTTTTTGGACACAGACTTACTTATCAGCAATTATTGAACACATTGCTTATTGTTTGGTGTTTCTTTTTGACACATGTCAATTTTCCTAGGAATCTTTTTTTAGTATTGTATTACTTACACTGAACAAAATATAAACGCAACACTTTTGTTTTTGTCCCCATTTTTCATGAGCTGAACGCAAAGATCTAAGGGTCCATTCACATGGGCTTTCCGCCCAGCGGACTCCGTTTTGCTCAGCGGGGATCGAGCTTTGTCTCCGCCTACTCCTCTATGGGACTAAAACGGACCGTTTGTCTGTTTTCACCCAATCCGATCCTCCAGACGGATGGAAAATAGGGTTTCCATCTGTTTGGATTTCATGGACCACATCTAGTCGGAGAGCAGCGGGTGTCGGCGGAGATGTCACCGCTAACATCCACTGCTCCATAGAGGTAAATGGAGCAACCGATCAGGTCCGCCTGAAAAACTGACAGGCGGACCTGATCTGAAAGCTCGTGTGAAAGGGGCCTAAGACTTTTTCTTCGCCATCCTATTGGTGAAGGAGGAGGAGGAAGGAGACGCAAGGGAAGTCCGACCAACGAAGGGGGACACGGAGGAGACTGAGGGGGAAGTCACCGCCGCCGCCGCCTCCACATGTCAGTCCAGGAGCAGCACAGGGCGAGTGACCCGGCAACCGGTGGGGGGGTATGGTGGGTGCGGGCTGGTGCTGGTGTGGTCCGTGGTCAGATCTGTCTGACGAGCCCCCCCGAGACATGGAGCACCACTGGCACTGAGTGTATATGTAAATCATAGCAACAAACACAATGATAATAAAAGAGATATAACAAACTAAAAGTAAGTATGAAAACATAGGAAGGGGATAGGATTTATGATGTTTGTATTGCTGTTTGTGTCTTCCTTCTGGTGACAACCGCTCCACCTCATGGACAATAGGAAGGGATGGAAAACCTCCCCAAAGGAGACACAGACCTCACGTAAAACTCTTCCCCACTCTACCAGAAATGAAACAAAAGCAATTCTAAACCTAAAAGCAAAAATATAATTGATTACAACTTACCAGTTCTTAAATGTGCCCATCCCTATTAGATTGTAAGCACCCAGGAGTAGGACCCTTCTAATCAGTGTCGGGGCAAGGTCATCTAGAGCCCAGGGGCGAACATGCCAGATTACACCCCCCCCCCCAAATGTATGAGCATTATGTCAGAAAAAATCCCCCCCCCCCTCCACATATAAACTCCCCCTCCTCCTAGTACAAATCCACCCCCCTGCTGATATCCCCCTCCAAGCACAAATTTCCCCTCCTCACCCCCCAAGCTCAAATCCTCTCATTCTGCATATGTCCCCAGCATATTCCACACACACACAAAAACACCCCCTCCTAGCACAAATGCCCCCCCAAACATCCCTACTAGCGCCACAAATCCCCCTCCCAAAACAATTCCCCTCCTAGCACAAATCCTCTCCCCCCGCCTACCATATTACTTATTCTAACACAAACCCCCCAAATCCCCCCTCCTAGCACAAATCTTCTTCCCCCGTCCCTCCTCTCAACACAAATCCCCCCCCCCACCCCCATATTGGCATTCCTAGCACACCTCCCCAAATTTCCCTCCTAGAAAAATCCTTTCCATCCTGCCACTCCCCAAATTTCTCCTCCCAACACAAATCCCCTCCGCTCAATCTATTTTTGGTGCCCCTGCACCTCACATAATAGCACAGTGTCCAGGGCAGCCGCCCCTCCTAACCCTCTTGTATTGCATTGTATTGTTGCTGTATTGTCTCCCTTTATATTGTAAAGTTCTGCGCAAACTGTTGGCGCTATATAAATCCTGTATATTAATAATAACAATTGTCCTGCTGCTTGCAAATTGTACACGGCTGTGATATCTGCAGTCTCTTCATTCTCAGCGAGGGCTTGATAGAAATTGGCCAGTGATTGGACAGTTTTTGCATCGGTGAGAAAAGGGACAGCCACTGGGAAATTACTTTTCTTTTCAAACTGAAATGAATCTGATTGGGTCATTGCTGCTATTTATATATAAGTCAAGCTAATTGTAAAAGAAAAAAATCAGTTCCACAGCCCAGTATGCGCTGTCAGTGTATGTTGTTGCTGAGACTGTTTGTGAAAATCATACTATTCTGTAACACCATGCACAGCTTTAAGGCATTCCCCAAACATGGTTTGTAATGGATTTGTGTATTTTCAATGTTGCCATTGACACTGCATGGAAAGAGCCTCTCTTCTCTGTCTGGTATTGTTTTTGCATTGATATATCGCCCCCATGGCAGTGTCCATGCCTTTTAATACATTGGTTTGCTTATTACTTCTAATATTGTCCAGAATTTAACAAGATTTTCCCCTATAAACTTTAATAGGATTCTTCCTTATGTTCAGGTTTGCCAAATTCTGAGCATGATTTGCTGAATCCTTGGAAATACAAACAAGGGGAGGGCAGGAGAGACAGCTGCCCCAGATGCAGTGTTGTCATGTGGATGGGGGTCCTATGCAGTGAGCTGGGGCCTCCTCAGTATGCAGCACCAGACATTATCCTCACTCAACAGTATCAAGAGCTTGCACCAGGGAAGCATCTAAGTGATTGTATGCTATGCACTAGGGTGTATATACTACTGATCCCTGCACCATGCACTTTACATACTTCTGACCCCTGCACTTGGTTTGCTGAGCTGTCTGATACTTTTACTTCCAAGCCCCGCACTGTGCACAGTTTATACCCCCTACTCCTGCATTCTGTACTCCTGGTCCCTCCCTTGATCAGTGCACTCTGTATGGTACACAGTCCTGATCACTACACTTTCAATATTACACACATTTCGAACCTCTAATTATATTCTTTATATTCCATACACCTGACCCCTGACACCGGACCCCTGCACTCTGTACTTTACATACCCCTGCCCCCTGCACTCTGCACATTACATACACCTGATCCCTACATTTTGTACATTACATACACCTGACCCCTGCACTCTGTACATTACACACTCCTGACCCCTGCACTCTCTACATTACAGACTCCTGACCTCTGACTCTGTACCTTGCATACACCAAACTAATTCACTCTGTATATTACATACTCCTGACCCCTGCACTCTGCACATTACATACTCTTGACCCCTGCACTCTATGCATTACACACTTCTGACCCCTGACACTGTACATTAAACACTCCTGACCTCTGCACTCTGTACATTACATACACCTGACCCCTGTACTCTGTACATTACACACTCCTGACCCCTGACTCTTTATATTACACACTTCTGACCCCTGACTCTGTACATTACACACTTCTGACCCCTGCACTCTGTACATTACACACTTCTGACCCCAGCACTCTGAGCATTACATACACCTGACCCCTGCACTCTGTACATTATACAATTTTGACCCCTGCACTCTGTACATTACACACTCCTGACCCCTGACTCTATGCATTACACACTCTAGACCCCTGCACTTTGTACATTACATACACCTGACCCCTGGACTCTGTACAGTACAAAATTACAACCACTACACTCTGTACAATACACACCCCTGACCCCTGCACTCTGTACAATACACCCTCCTGAAACCTGACTCTGTACATTACATATACCTGACCCCTGACTCTGTACATTACATACACCTGACCCCTGACTCTGTACATTACATATACCTGACCCCTGACTCTGTACATTACATATACCTGACCCCTGACTCTGTACATTACATAAACCTGACCCCTGACTCTGTACATTACATACACCTGACCCCTGACTCTGTACATTACATACACCTGACCCCTGCTCTCTGTACATTACATACACCTGACCCCTTCACTCTAAACATTACATATTCTTGACCCCTGCAATCTGTACTTTACATATTTCTCATCCATGCACGTCAGCGCTATTCACAAATACTGGAAGAGGCAGAGAACACACAGCTGGAAGGTTCCACAACATCCCTGCACATTTCCAGGTCCACGGTAAACCCAATTGGCAGACTCAGAGCTACACAGTGCCACTAAAACAAGCCCAGTGACAACTGTAAGTGGCATTCCAGGTGCAAAAGATGACTGGGCTTATATGGAGGAGCAGCACTGATACCTTACAAAGGGACTACAGAACTCTTTTCCCTCCCCTCCTCTCTGTAACAGGAAGGTGTTCTGTAGTCCTCAGAGATAGTCGGGAACAATGATGAGCACAAGGAGAGAGTACTGTACAGACATTTACCAGCAGGATCTATTTCTTTGCACTTATCCAACAAATATAACAAAACACTTTCAATGGTATATTAAACAGACAAACAGGCAGCAAATGAGAGTTCATGGTTAGGATTAACATACATTTAATGTACTTTCTCATTGTAATAATGGAATAATAAGAAAAGTAAATAGAAGAAGGTTTGTTCTGCGGCTTCCTCTCCCCGGGTACAGCTGATCACTCTGTGAAACCTAACCCTTGTAATCCAGGAATTACACAGCCGCCATCAAACAGCCGGGAAAAAGGATTGGATATCGGCAAGAAAAATAGGCTATTTATTTAGTATTTCTTACTCCCTCTTTAAAGACAATTTAGAAGATTGCTAGCTTCTTAGTCAATAAACAGCTTAAAAGAGGCCGGCCGAAGACCTATGAATAAAGCAGTATAATGGGAACGTCTCCGGTCTATAGAGGACCGAGTACAGAGCGGTACCCGGTGACCTCTGTCCTGCTTGGATCCCACTCAGAAAGACAAATTAAAGGGCGGAGGAGCAGATGGAAGCAGCTCTACCATAATTATAAGGACGTTGTATCTAAGGCATTCGGCGAGGCTCGATTGCTTTGGAAGAATGTGTAATTTTTCCTGTGGATGGTAACATTACACCGCTGCTCGAGCCAACTACCTCTGTACTATGGGGTGCAATTGGTAGCAGAGGTGGCTGATGGCAATAAAGTGGCTTCCCTTGTATGGGTATGGGGGAATAAGTTTGTATAAACCAGGGGTCTTCAAACTATGGCCCTCCAGTTGTTCAGGAACTACAATTCCCATCATGCCTAGTCATGTCTGTGAATGTCAGAGTTTTACAATGCCTCATGCGACGTGTAGTCCCACAACAACCGGAGGGCCGTAGTTTGAGGATCGCTGGTTTAAAGGTACACAGGCTTACAGGGCTCATTAAAGGCAAATACAGTGTCTTGAAAAAGTATTCATACCCCTTGAAATTTACACATTTTGTCATGTTACAACCAAAAACATAAATGTATTGTATTGGGATTTTATGTGATAGACCAACACAAAGTGGCACACAATTGTGAAGTGGAAGGAAAATGATAAATGGTTTTCAAAATGTTTTACAAATAAATATGTGAAAAGTGTGGGGTGTATTTGTATTCAGCCCCTGAGTTAATACTTTGTAAAACCCTTTTTGGGGATGTCTTTACCAGCTTTGTACATCTAGAGAGGGACATTTTTGCCCATTCTTCTTTGCAAAATAGTTCAAGCTCTGTCTGATTGGATGGAGAATGTCTGGGAACAGCAACTTTCAAGTCTTGCCACAGATTCTCAATTAGATTTAGGTCTAGACTTTTACTCGGCCATTCTAGCACATGAATATGCTTTGATCCAAACCATTCCATTGTAGCTCTGGCTGTATGTTTCGAGACGTTGTCCTGCTGGAAGGTGAACCTTCTCCCAAGTCGCAAGTCTTTTGCAGACTCCATAGGCGTGCGCAGGGGTGTGCCAGGTGTGCCTGGGCACACCCTAATCATTATGCTGCAGGATGGAGAGTGGGGAAAGGGGCTAGTAAATATGTAATTTACTGGTGCCTTCCTTTTTCAATTGAACATTGTGAACACAACTAGGTTTACTATGCTTCAGTTTGTGAATGAACAGGAAGCCGCTCAGCACAGAGCACTTCCCATTCATTCACTGTCCATTGCAGCTGAGGCTGCAGAGAAAGGCATGTGTGTTTGAGCTTTGGGGTGCACACCCTAATGCAATAGGCTGCGCACACCTATGGCAGACTCTAACAGGTTTTCTTCTAAGATTGCCCTGTATTTGGCCCCATCCATCTTCCCAACAACTCTGACCAGCTTCCCTGTCCCTGTTGAAGAAAAGCATCCCCACAACATGATGCTGGCACCACCATGTTTCACAATGGGGATGGTGTGTTCAGGGTGATGTGCAGTGTTAGTTTTTCGCCATACAAAGTGTTTTGCTTTTAGGCCAAAAATGTTAATTTTGGTCTCATCTGACCAGAGCGCCTTCTTCCACATGTTTGCTGTGTCCCCCACATGACTTTTCGCAAACTACAGTCGCCAGCATCTTAGCAACTAGTCAGGCTTGGCCACACAGTGGGGGTTATTTACTAAAACTGCCTAGTGCAAAATATGGTTCAGTTCTGCAAAGAAACCAATTAGCTTCCAGGTTTTTTTGTCAAAGCTTAACTGAACAAGCTGAAGTTAGAAGCTGATTGGCTACCATGCACAGATGCACCAGATTCTGTGTGCTCCAGTTTTAGTAAATCACTTCCTATATCTGTGGTTGCTAGGACGTTCCCGGCCCCGGGGCCACTGCCATCTTACCAACCAATCTGGCTCGGCCACACAAAGTCTTTGGTTGCTAGGACGCTAGCAGCCCCAAGGACATCAGCATCCTAGCAACCAATAATGCAGTCTTTGCAACAAATTTATGTTTTTGACTTTATATATAAATTTGTAGCATTTACTGACATTTGTGGTAAGGTGGCGGAAACACTCTTTTGAGGAATGCACATCAATGCACTTGCATAGTGTGAACAGGGCACATAGAGAACAATAGTTTATTCAGTAACACATTGATCAATGCAGCTCAGTGCACCTGGTGTGAATGAGCCCTCACTGCCCCAGACTTTGTGGAACGTTATTTAACGCTTGTGCAAACTGATAAGAGGCATGGAGGAGCTCAGCTATGAGGAGAGATTAGAGAAACTGAATTTATTCTCTCTTGAGAAGAGGAGATTAAGGGGGGATATGGTCAACATGTATAAATAAAAAAAGCAAGTACATTTCTGTGCTATGAATGATAGTTCAAATACTCAGGGCAGGTGCTAGATTATTTTGCACCCTAGGCAAGACCAGCTACTTGCACCCTCCACCCCACCCCCCAAAAGAAAGGTTTCAAATACAGCCTGCACAGGAATGCTTTCTTCCCTCCTTGTCAAGGTTAGCTGCATGTGCAAACTGACTGGGGACCTGGGAAGAAGTGATGTTGCGCGCAGCACGGCTAGCGTGGCGCCTCATTAGCTGGATACCTCTTCTTCATGGATTGGCTGAAGTTTGCAGGAGACGGCTTAGTCTCCAGCTAACATCATCCATTCCTGCAGCTGTATACCTAACGCCGGCGCAATGTGTGGGGAACAAAGCAGCCATCAGAAATTTTTGGGTCCCTTACACAGATTTAGACCTGGCCCCCCCCCCTGGGCCTGACCCCCTTTCAGCCCTTTCATTAGGGTCTTAAGAGTCTCCTATCAAATCAGGGTCCTCAGAGTTCCCCCTTACATCAGAGACCCCAGAGTTCGTGCTTACAGCAGAGACCCCATTTTTATTAGGATCCTCAAAACTTTCCTTACATTAGAATTTCAAAGTCCCCCCTTACATCAGGGTCCCCAGAGTCCCCCTGGCCGTGGCTATGCCCTAGGGAGCAGTGCGCCCCTGGCGGCTGCCTAGTTTGCCTAGTGGTAGCATCGGCCCTGCAAATACTTAAATCAAAAAACTGTGATAGGGGAGAAAGTAGCACACATAGAACTATAGAAAATCCAAAGCAAAAATGTAACATAAATGTGTAGCGCTATCCACAATTTAAAAATCAAAAACAATATACATAACAGTGAAGCAAAGCAATGTAAAGTCCATATAATAGTCCTTGAATGAAAAGGGAAAACAAAAACACTTGTGCAGAAAGGAAGGAACCACAAGTCCCAGCATGCGGATGTAATCTGTACTTCTTAGCAGAAAATAGGATCACCCGTGGAAAAACCACACCAATAGCAGCTTACCAGATTGCAATGGCCACCCAAACTAATGGAGAGGCCAATAATAACTTGACACAAAGTAAGGAGACCACCAGTTATCACTCCTTAGGATGTTTTTGCAGGGAGGCATTCATAGATAGGTGATTGGGAGCCACATGTATGGAAAAAAAATAAAAGCACATAGCGTAGTAACGTTTTAAAAACATCCAATTTATTTAAAAAGTGCACTCACATGATTTGAAAGCTATTCAGGCATGTTCAAGTTATAAGACGCTGTAGAATATAGGAGCTGTGGCATCCCCACACTCATAGAATTAGGACCGGCTCTGGGGGCGTGGTGACGTCACATCTGGCACCGCCCAACGCTTTTGTCATAGGCTTGATGTCCTATTATATGGACTTTACATTGCTTTGCTTCACTGTTATGTATATTGTTTTTGATTTTTAAATTGCGGATAGCGCTACACATTTATGTTACATTATTACAACATGTTTATATACATAAGGGGTCCATATAATGAACTTGATGTTGAGTTGTTCACTTTAAGGTCATCACAGAGGACAAGGGGGCACTCTTTATGTCTAGAGGAAAACAGATTTAGTTTCCAAATACGGAAAGGTTTCTTCATCGTAAGAGCTGTGAAAATGTGGAATAGACTCCCTCCAGAGGTGGTTCTGGTTAGCTCACTAGATTGCTTTAAAAAAGGCCTGGATTCTTTCCTGGGTGGACTTAATATAAGTGGGTACTAATAGTTATAGGTAAAGTTGATCCAGGGAATATCAGATTGCCTCTCGGGGGATCAGGAAGGAATTTTTTTCCCCTGCTGTAGTAAATTGGATCATGCTTTGCTGGGGTTTTTTCGCCTTCCTCTGGATCAATTGCGGGTATAGGATTGTGTATATGGGATTGAATGGTTGGGTTTTCATTACTTTTTGTTTGTTTTTTAGTTTTTTTTTTTATTGGTTGAGCCAGATGGACTTGTGTCTTTTTTCAATCTGACTATGTAACTATGTTATCTTTCCTTCCAGCAATGAAAGTCAATGACGCCAGTGACTTATAATTCGATCTTTGTACATTTATACATAATACAACAGTATTAGCAGATCGGGGGAAAGGACACGTTGATTTCCCCTCTACAGAGAAGCACACGGATGTTACACATGGGTACAAAGCAATAAGCGTAGGTTTAAGTGCTTTCCAAAATGAGAGATATTTTGATCCTCCCGGGGGACGCAGAGATGGATGAGATTGATCTAATTTTGGGTTTGCGGCGTGTGCTTACCCGGCGTGGAAGATGCCACATCAGTCACAGGAGTCATCCATCACTGAAAACGTGACAGGAGTCTGGAGGAAGAGAAAGCAGAAGTGAACCTAATGAAAGAGGGACAAACGAGTCTCCATCTGTGAGCCGAATTGTATTATATTATATCCGGGTAAAGGGAAACTCCGCTCCTACTAAAAAATTCACACAGGCCTTCTGTGTGAATCGTAGATGTAGACACTAACTAAATAACACTTGGGGCCCATTCACACTCCAACACACAATCAGAAACAGTCAATTGCATTTTGGTGCATTTCAACGTTTTTTGTGCAGTTTTGTGCGATTTTATGCATTTTTTTAAGGCACATGAAACACATTGTGGGGCATTTGGATGGAAGCATGTCAGCAGGGGCAGGGTACTTGAAAATGGTAGGAAATAATGAACATCAGAAAGTTACAGCATTAAAATGAAAGGATGGACTGCATACTAAATGCATTTAAATTAATAAATTCATGCATTTTCGTACACATGCGTAACAATTCTTCTAGCTTTTCTTGGGTTGTGTCGTACGTGCGTAAAATATTGTCCAGCAATACCGATTTTTTTTACTTATCTATACCCAAGTTTATGCACCTGTGTGTGTACAGGCCCATTGAAAACAATGGACTGCATTTAGATTAGTTAAAAAGATTAGTAAAAAGCCTGAAGGCCTAAAAATGTGGCGTGTTAAGGCGTCCGTGTGCAAAAAGCCAAACACGCGTTCTGGTGTGAATTTAACACATGCAAAACTATTGTTTATCCGTGAGAAAAAGAATGCAGGTTTATAATATTACAATAGTAAATGAATATATATATATATATGTATGTATATATACACACATACAGTATATATATATATATATATATATATATATATATGTAGCAGGTTTTCCAGGCATTGGGCCTGATATGGGTCTGCCATGGTCACCGGTAACACCTTCAGCCCATTTAAGCTGAATACCCAACTAGGTACAAATGGGACACTTGAAGAAAAATGCCTTTCAGCGCTGTCTTGACGCCAGCTGGATGCCGACCAATGCTTGCTGGCGCTTGAAAAACACTGACTTGCTTTACATGTACTGAAACTTGACTTCTGACACTCTGGTTAGCTCAAAAGTCCTGAACACTGCTACCTCCAGTCCTTGCTGACTGAGGTAGCTTCTGTATACTGCTTCTGCTGCTGCAACTCTCAACACTGTACACTGCCCGCTGTACACTTTAACACTTCAGGGCCCAACCGCTGGCGCCCCCTCTACACTTCAGGGTCCACACACTGGCACCCCCTTTACTCTTCAGGGTCAACACTGGCACCCCTTTTACTTTGCTCCTGCACCGGCTAGCTAGCGCCCGGATCCCTCTGACCTTCTCCGGAGTGGTCCCCTCTCACTAGGCAGACCCCAAGGGGCAGTTTACAATACTCACAAACTGGGAATGCTTTCCCGAAACTTGACCCCTCTCAGCTCCGCTGGTCCTCGGCACACCGGGTCCTCTCTGCCGCTCAGCTCTCTCTCTCTCTGTCAGCTCAGGCAAGCCACCTGGGACACCCGATTCCTGTGACAGGAGGAGAGACAGCCGTACTCTCCCTCCTGGGACTCTGCTTCCCGCCAAAGATGCTGCATCATGGGCCCCCCTCAAACTTATACCCACTCCCAGAATGCTGTGCGGCAGAATCTGCCTTTCTGGGGTAGATACAGGCCTGAGTGTGCCATTGGCTGGGTTTCCTCCACTGCCCAATGAGAACCCTCTCATGGAACACAGTGGGGAGACTCCCCAGTCTCTACATCTCTACCTGGGAGCCATAACAGCCCAGCTGAAAATCATGGCCCTGCTGTTAAGCAGACAAGGCCCACTATACTTTACCTAGCACATACCTTGTAGGGTGCCACATACATATACATTATCTCACAAAAGTGAGTACACCCCTCACATTTTTGTAAATATTTTATTATATCTTTTTATGTGACAACACTGAAGAAATGACACTTTGCTACAATGTAAAGTAATGAGTGTACAGCTTGTATAACAGTCACGGTCTGGGGGTATTAGGCTGGAGGGGAGGTGATGAGGGGCAGAGGGGAGAGGTACCTCCTGGGCTCTGTACTAGGGGTCATACGGCAGAGGGGACCTGATTGGCGGAAGCAGTCACCTGACTGTCTGTTGTGACAGTCCAACATAGAACTGTGTGTGTTTATTAGTATATGTAGAATGTGAGCTACACCAGTGTCTTTTTACCATAGAAATGCCCTGAACACAGGAATATACTCTGATCATGGATCAACATAGGGGAGATCTTCCATTTACTACCCTAGACCTGTCCGTATACCATCCTACCTGTCTGAATACCACCTCAGCCTGTCTATATACTACCCCAGCCTGTCTGTATACTACACTAGCCTGCCCGTATACTACCCTAGCCTGTCCGTATACTACCCTAGCCTGTCCGTATTCTACGCTAGCCTGTCCATATACTTCCCTAGCCTGTTTGTATACTACCTTAGTCTGTCCGTATACTTCCCTAGCCTGTTTGCATGCTACCCTAGCCTGTCTGTATACTACCCTAGCCGGTCCGTATACTACCCTAGCCTGTCTGTATACTTCCCTAGCCTGTCCGTATACTACCCTAGCCTGTCTGTATACTACCCTAGACTGCCTGTATACTTCCCTAGCCTGTATGTATACTACCCTAGCCAGTTCGTATACTACCCTAGCCTGTCTGTATACTTCCTTAGCCTGTTTGTATACTACCCTAGCCTGTTTGCATGCTACCCTAGCCTGTCCGTATACTACCCTAGCCTGTCTGTATACTACCCTAGCCTGTCTGTATACTTCCCTAGCCTGTCCGTATACTACCCTAGCCTGTCCTTATACTACCTTAGCCTGTCTGTATACTTCCCTAGCCTGTTTGCATGCTACCCTAGCCTGTCCGTATACTCCCTTAGCCTGTCTGTATACTACCCTAGCCTATCTGTATACTACCCTAGCTTCTCTGTATACTACCCTAGCCTGTCTGTATACTACCCTAGCCTGTTTGTATACTACCCTAGCCTGTCTGTATACTTCCCTAGCCTGTATGTATACTACCCTAGCCAGTTCGTATACTACCCTAGCCTGTCTACATACTTCCTTAGCCTGTTCGTATTCTACCCTAGCCTGTCCGTATACTACCCTAGCGTGTCTATATACTACCCTAGCCTGTCCGTATACTACCCTAGCCTGTCTGTATACTACCCTAGCCTGTCTATGTACTACCCTAGCCCGTCCATATACCTACGGACCACAGCTGGCGTGAGGAAGCGAGCCAGTGCCGCCATTATTTGTCTGCAGTCTGGGTCCAGAGGCGCAGGTGCAGGCCTGGGGACCACGGCTGAAGAAATAGGTGGAGAGGCGCCGCAAAAAATCTTCACCCCTGCAACTGTATACATGGGCAGGGAAAAGGGGGTGGAGTCAGGGGCAGAGCCAATGGGGGGCGGAAAATGTGGTTTTGCATAGGGTGTCAAGAACCCTTGCACCAGCCCTGATAACAATGTAAATTTGTCTAAACTGCTGGCAACAAAAGTGAGTACACCCCTAAGTGAAAATGTCCAAATTGGGCCCAAAGTGTCAATATGTTGTGTGGCTACCATTATTTTCCAGCACTGCCCCAACCCTCTTGGGCATGGAGTTCACCAGAGCTTCACAGGTTGCCACTGGATTCCTTGCGCTCCTCCACCTACCGTTTGAGGATGCCCTACAGATGCTCAATAGGGTTTAGGTCTGGAGACATGCTTGGCCAGTCCATCACCTTTACCCTCAGCTTCTTTGGCAAGGCAGTGGTCGTCTTGTAGTTGTGTTTGGGGTCGTTATCATGTTGGAATACTGCCCTGAGGCCCAGTCTCCAAAGGGAGGGGATCATACTCTGCTTCAGTATGTCACAGTACATGTTGGCATTCATGGTTCCCTCAATGAACTGTAGCTCCCCAGTGCCGGCAGCACTCATGCAGCCCCAGACCATGACACTCCCACCACTATGCTTGACTGTAGGCAAGACACACTTGTCTTTGTACTCCTCACCTGGTTGCTGCCACACACGCTTGACACCATCTGAACCAAATAAGTTTATCTTGGTCTCATCAGACCACAGGACATGGTTCCAGTAATTAATGTCCTGAGGTCTGCTTGTCTTCAGCAAACTGTTTGCGGGCTTTCTTGTGCATCAACTTTAGAAGAGGCTTCCTTCTGGGATGACAGCCATGCAGACCGATTAAATGCAGTGTGCGGTGTATGGTCTGAGCACTGACAGGCTGACCCCCCACCCCTTCAACATATGCAGCAATGCTGGCAGCACTCATACATCTATTTCCCAAAGACAACCTCTGGATAAGACGCTGAGCATGTGCCCTCAACTTCTTTGGTCGAGCATGGCAAGGATTGTTCTGAGTGGAACCTGTCCTGTTAAACCGCTGTATGGTCCTGGCCGCCGTGCTGCAGCTCAATTTCAGGGTCTTGGCAATCTTCTTATAGCCTAAGCCATCTTTATGTAGAGCAACGATTCTTTGTTCAGATCCTCAGAGAGTTATTTGCCATGAGGTGCCATGTTGAACTTCCAGTGACCAGTATGAGAGAGTGAGAGCGATAACAACAAATTTACCACACCTGCTCCCCATTCACACCTGAGACCTTGTAACACTAACCCCTTTTTTACTTAGGGGTGTACTAACTTTTGTTGCCAGCGTTTAAGACATTTTTGGCTGTGTGTACAGCAGAGCTCAGACTGAGGAGAGAAAAGCAGTCCAGAGAGCCAATCAGTTGTGCTGAAGTGTAGGAATAATGCTAATATGAGGAGATTATTATTTTTGTACAGGATTTATATAGCACAAACCATTTGCGCAGCACTTTACAACATGAATTATATATTATAGTAGTATATATATTATATAGTATTGTTTACTCTTATAGCCTTTTTTTTTCTGTATATGTGTTTATGTTATTATATTATATTTATACAATTATTAAATTATTATATAACATGTAATAATATGATATATAACCCCCTTATTATATATAATATAGGACCTTTAAAAAGTTTCTGCACCTTTTTTTAACTATATATATATATATATATATATATATATATATATATATATATATATATATATATTATATATATATATATATATATATATATATATATACTTTTTGAAGTCCCCTCATATGTTTATACTGTGCATATATAGCAAAAAAGCAATAAATCCAGTATATACCGTATTTTCCGGCGTATAAGACGACCCCCCTAATTTTCATCTACCGGTAATACTTATACTTAGGTTACCTTGGAGATATTATACTCGGCGTATAAGACGAAACCCCATTTTTGGGCGATTTTTTTGAGGATCAAAAGTAGTCTTATACGCCAGAAAATACAGTATATATATATATATATATATATATATATATAACTGTATACTGTATATTGGCTTTTTTGTTTTTTGCCAAACAACACAACTGTACATGTGACTTTACAAAAAGTTTGCAGTGTTATCTATTTTGGTGGCCAAGGAATGTTTTTGACATGCAATCATGTAGTCCTGTTCCAAGTCTTGGGCGTATCATGTTCTCTTGAGGTTTAAGGGTCAGGCTGTGCCTCTTAGCTTATCACTCCCAGCCCTTCTTACCATTGTTCACGGTCATTGTCAAAAAAATCCAGGCTAATGCACTGTCATTTTGCAAACCACAACAAATGCCGATAAAGATTATCGATAACTGACACACAGCCCCAAGACAGAGGCCCTCTCGAATCCCCAAAACCTTCTCGCCAAAGCTCACATTCCATCCCAAGCTTCCCTATGTCCTTGAATGACATAATAAATCTCATTTAAGGAGAAATATGAAAGAGCGGCATTCCTATAGCATATTGGTATATAACCATTATGTTAAACCTGCGCTCTTTAGAGGTTGTCATTCAATTTTAGCATGGGAACTCATGTTAAAAGGATAAGAGTAAAATGGGGAGGAGAGAAAGGTTCCAGATCCCTTTTATCTCCGGCACAAAGGACCTCACAAGCATTGGTCATTACTGAGGATTAGGTCTTTCAGTTTAGGGGACTTAAAAGCGAGGGTCAGGCCTCCTACCAAGGTGCCATTGTGACCGGCATCCTCTTCCTAACCATTCAAGGGGCATCTCTTCCTTTAGGGACTGAATACTGATCTATCGGAGGAATGCAGGATTTTGGTAAATCTTTGGCCATTTCTAAGGGTGAAACGACAAGCTTTGGAATACCTGAACTTGAAAGGGTTTCATGACAAGCTTGCATGGAGGACAATGAGGAAAAATAAGGAGAACCTAAATTTCTTGGGTTTGTTGCCATATTAAAAAAATGTGTGCTTTCATAATAACTTTTTATCACATAACCCTCATACGTCCCTCATTTAAAGGGAACGTCTGTCTATCGAAACCAAATCCCTCTGTCCTTTTTTTCTTTCTTTCTTTTCTCAAATGTTCCTCTATTATCTCTGGTGTATCATTATGTATAAAAAAAGTGGCTGTGCTATTAAGCCCCTGTTCACATAGGGGCGACGCTACTTCGCACCGCGACCTCCGAGGTCGCGGTGCGAGCAGCGCGCCGCGACCTCGGAGCGGCCGCCACGGACTTCATAACATTGAAGTCTATGGCGGTCGCCTCTTGGTCGCCCCAAAGAAGCTCCGGACCCTTTTTCTAAGTCGGAGCGACTTGTGTCGCTTCTATTAGAACGGGTCCGCAGCTTCCCTATGGGAGGCGACCTACGGTGACCTGTGAGGCGACCAGGTCGCCTCACAGGTCGCCTTAGTGTGAACGGGGGCTTAAAGGGGAACTCCAGCACTAGATATGTGCGGTTAGTTTAGTTACTAATCGAAATGTTGATGTAATTTTCGTTATTCGGAAGTATCCGAATATTCTAATAACAGTAGTAATAAATTTCAACTAATCCAAAATAAGTTTTAACCACTTGCCGACCGCCGCACGACTATTTACTGCGGCAGTCAGCCACTCCTGGGCAAAGCGACGTAGACCTATGTCGCTTGCCTAGGAGCCTGTAGGGGGCGAGCGTGCGCCGCCGGAGCCGCACTCCTGCCCCCGCTCGTTCACTGAGATCCCCGCGCGTGTGACCAGCGGCTCCGATGTCTGCCGGCCACTCGCAATCTCCCATAGGAGAGGGAGAAGGACGGGCGGCTGATGTAAACACATCCGTCTGTCATTCTCCCTGATGTAAGTACAGAGGCTATGCGATCCTGCTATGTAGGATCGTATGTCTCTGTGGTTACATCAAAAGCCACGCCCCCCCACAGTTAGAATCACGCCCCTAGGGATACATTTAACCCACTGATCACCAATAAAGTCAACCCCTTCCCTGCCAGTGTCATTTTTACAGTAACAGTGATATTTACAGCACTTATTACTGTAGTAATGTCACTGGTACCCCCCCAAAAGTGTCAAGAATGTCAGTCAGGGGTCCGATCTGTCTGTCGCAGTCCCGCAAAAAAAATCGCAGATCGCCGCCATTACTAGTTTAAAAAAAAAACTATAAAAATGACATAAATCTTTCCCGTAGTTAGTAAACGCAATAACTTTTGCGCAAACCAATCGAAATACGCTTATTGCGATTTTTTTTTACCAAAATTGTGTAGCAGAAAATAAATTGGCCTAAAATGTAAAAAAATTTTGATTTTTATATATTTTTTTTTTTGAGAATTTCATATAAAAAAATGTGAAAAATATTGTTATTTTTTCAAAATTGTCGCTCTTTTTTTGTTTATAGCGCAAAAAATGAAAATTGCACAGGTGATCAAATACCACCAAAAGAAAGCTCTGTTTGTGGGAAAAAAAAGGACATCAATTTCATTTGGGTACAGCGTCGCACGACCGTGCAATTGTCCGTTAAAATCACGCAGTGCCGAATCGCAAAATAGGCCCTGGTCTTCGAGCAGCCAAATCCTCCGGGGCTTAAGTGGATAAGGAAACACCAAAATTCATTTGTTTCATTTGGATATTCGAGGTATTCAAAGTAACAAATGATCCAAATTGATTTGTGAATAGCTGGTTGTGGGCGGTCACCATGTTCTTAACAACTATGACTCATCTGCTGTCAGCGGGCTTCCCCGCTGACAGCAGAATGTGAACAAAATAAGAGCCAGCATTAGAAAACTAAAAAGTAAACAGTGGGGGGACACTCTATACCAGGTCCTTCGTGTCTGGTATGGATTTTAAGGGAGACCCCACACCAAAGAAAAAATGCAATGCCCCCCAAAATCCATACCAGGCCCTTAGCTCTGGTATGGATTTTAGGGGAACTCAACAAAAAAAAGAAAAATTTCACCCCCCCAAATCCATACCAGACTCTTACCTGAGCATGCAGCCCAGCTAGCGAGGAAAGGCAAAGGCAAGGAAAGGCAAGGTAGGACGAGCGCCCCCTCCTTAATAAAACCAGGAAGGGAGGTGGATATGAGTCATGGTTGTCAAGGACAAGGTGGCTGCCCAATCCTTAACCACCAGCTATTTCGGGCCTTTTTCTTTTTCAAACGGTTGAATCTTAAATAAATTCCGAAAATTATGAATCGATACTAATTAATAAATCGAAATATATGAAACGAATTCTGAAAACAAATAATTTTAACATAACAAATATATTTAAACAAAATTATTTACCTAAAGTGGAGCTCCACCCTTATAGGGTAGCTCCGCTTGTCTACCCCTTCCCCCCCTCCGCTGCCACATTTTGTCACCTTTTGGGGAGCGGGTACCTGGTTTTGACAGGTACCAGCTCCCACTTCAGGCTAAGTTCACTGCGGCCCAGGGGATGTCACGTAAAAGCACTTGGGGTGGACGGAAGGAAAGGAGGGGCCAGCGGGGGGCAGCACGCTATCAGAGAGGACTAATTACAGCCGCTTCCCACGCTACTCTACATGTATTGGCTGAGACCCGTTTTACCCATCATGTGTGTGTGATTGATGGGTAGATAGCAGCGGAACCCCTGGGGACTTCTCGGAACACCAGTTGAGAAACACTGCAATATTATATTATAGTAGATATATTATTTTTTATGTTATGCAAACAGTATAAGTACCTTAATTTGACTTGTTGTCAGTCTCTTGTAGTCCCCTGTATAGCAGAACCCAGACTGCATTGGGGGGAAAGCAGCACAGAGAGCCAACCAGTTGTGCTGCAGTACAGGGATAATGCTGCTGTGAGGAAAGAACAAAGTGACAGAGGGATAAACTCTTTAGTCTTCCGCTTCGCCATTCACTGTCCAAATCATAGGCTGAGGGAGGGAGAAGACTGAAAACTGTTACTTAAATTGTTACAAAACCCACAACAGTAAACTCTTGAGGAGGGATCTGGGGATCTAAAAGACCCCAAACCCCCCCCCCCCCCTGCACTTTAAAGCATTCAAAACGCCAAGTTTGGCTGCTTTGAATGCTGTCATTTTATTTTTTAATCTGGCGCCAGATAGTACCCGGAAGTGATGTCATCAGAATCGGCCATATTACCGATATTTTGGGAAAGTGCTTTTACCGGAGTGATGCCTGCAGCTAGAGGCATCACCCTGGTAACGGCGTCCATAGCCTACGGTCGGCTGTCTTGTATTGACATCCGATGCGGCTGGGAAGGGTCTCCCCGGGAGACCCGGGCAACCAGCCTGCACGACCGCCAAAGACCCGATCAAAGCCACATTTGCCTCTGATCTGGTCTCCATGCAAAAACCCAGAAGTGATGTCACGACATCATTTCCGGGTTTTTGCATGGAGATCAGATCAGAGCCGAATGCGGCTTTGATCGGGTCTTTGGCGGTCGTGCAGGCTGGTTGCCCGGGTCTCCAGGTGGGACAGGAGACCCGGGCGAGCCGCGGAAGGCGGTGGGAGGGGCCGACCGTCGGCTATGGACGCCGGTACCAGGGTGATGCGTCTAGCTGCAGGCATCACTCCGGTAAAAGCACTTTCCCAAAATATCAGTAATATGGCCGATTCCGATACATCGGGGAAAGTGCATATCTGCCCTCGATATATTGGCTTTGCCGATAATCGGTCGATCCCTACTATGTACCGTGGGGGACCAGATATAGTGAATGCAGGCTCCTGGGTTTAGTAAAACTTTAATTGCAGCAGAATAAAATCAGGTCTTCTGCCTTGCCAGACAGGGGGAACTGTTGTGTGGTAGAGTTGTGCAAAACTCAGAACTGGATGGGCAGAAATACAAATCCTTGAGCATGTAAAACAGTTCTCTAAGTTTTTCATCTAAAAAAAGCCTAAATGGCAGCCGCTCTGATCTGTCTGAAACCAGCCCACGGGAGAAGGTGCACATGGATTAGACAAAATACAAAACAGCGTACGAGGGCCCCCAACACACTTTCAAGCTAATACAGATGTATTGCATTGTGTATTTAGCTGTTTGCATGGGGTTTGGCTTTTGTCCATCCTTCTGCATCATAAACATTGATATAAAGGGAAGTAGTGCTGAGGTAACCCCGGTGGGCAGAGTTGTATAAAGTACTCGAAACCCATACTTGAGTAAAAGTACAAGTGCTCGATCAAAAAGTGACTTGAGTAGAAGTACTAAAGTATTCAACATTTTTTATACTTAAGTATTGCAAGTAGTTTTTTTAAAAATTTTGCTACTCAAGTACTGAAAGTAAAAGTACAAGTACTGTGTTATGTAGTTATTAAAGAAAGAAGTCAAAAGTTTGAACATCATATTGTTTTTTATTATTTCAAATGCAGCTTTTATTTATACATACAGTAGCATTTATTTTCGTATGCGCTGATAATACACATATTTTGAGCTTCATGAAACCTGCCATCTTCTGTTCTTGCAGTGGCAATTTTTATAATAGTAACGAGTAACTATGCAGCACAAAAATTAATATCGGAGTAGAAGTATTGAAATCATTGAAAAAATGTAGTGAAGTAAAAGTGGAAGTAGGAGAAAAAAATTCTACTCCAGGAAAGTACAGATACCTCCTTTCCGTACTTAACTACCTCCCACCCGGGCCATTGTAAATATACGGCCGGGTGGGAGTCTCGTCCTTCTGAATGGACGTTCCGGAACGTCCTTCAGAAGGAGAGAGATCGCGCCGCCGCGGGCACGCGCAGCGGCGCGATCTCGATGTGCCTGTGTCCCTCGGACACAGAGCAACATCATTCGGCAGGAGGGCCCTGTGATTGGCCCTCCTGACCCCCTGACGGCTGTGTCCAATCACAGCCGTCATGTAATGTAAACACAGCCGTTGTAACGGCTTCGATCTCTTCTCCTCCTGACAGATCCTGTCAGTGAGGAGAAGAGAAGAGGATCGGTGCTGCTGCTGGGGTGATCAGTGAGTATTTCTAATTACTCACTGATCACAGGGAGGGTCTGTGCTGGTAATCAGATGATTGATTACCAGTGCAGCCTTGGGGGGGGGGGGGAGGGGTGCCACTAAGCCACCAGGGATGCCCACCCATGACCACCAGGGATGCCCACCATGGCCACCAGGGATGGCAAGCAGGGCTCAGAGAGCCCCCCAGTGCCCTCCCTATCAGTGTTGCCCACCAATGCCATCTATCAGTGCTGCCCACCAGTGCCCGTTATTGCCATCTATCAGTGCCGCCCACCAGTGCCCATTACTGCCCACCAGTGCCGCCTATCAGTGCCCATCAGTGCCCCCCATCAGTGCCGATCAGTGCCCCCCATCAGTGCCGATCAGTGCCGATCATTGCCACCCAACAGTGCCACCTATCAGTGCCCATCAGTGCCGCCAATCAGTGCCCATCAGTGCTGCCTATCAGTGCCCATCAGCGCTGCCTATCAGTGCCCACCAATGCTGCATATCAGTGCTATCTATCAGTGCCACATATCAGTGCCCATCAGTGCTGCATATCAGTGCTACCTATCAGTGCCCATCAGTGCTGCATATCAGTGCCACCCCATCAGTGCCACCCCATCAGTGCCACCCCATCAGTGCCACCCCATCAGTGTCTCCTCATCAGTGCCTGTCAGTGCGGCATCATCAGTGCTCATCAGTGCAGGAAAAAACGTATCTATTTACAAAATTTTATAACCTAAACAAAAAAACTTTTTTTTTTGTTTCAAACTTTTCAGTCTTTTTTTATTTGTGCACCAAAAAAGAAAAAACCTGACGGTGATCAAATACCACCAAAAGAAAGCTCTATTTGTGGGGAAAAAATGACACAAATTTGGTTTAGGTACAGTGTTGCATGACCGCGCAATTGTCATTCAAATTGCAACAGCGCTAAAAGCTGAAAATTGGTCTGGGAAGGAAGGGGGTTTAAGTGCCCGGTATTGAGGTAGTTAAGTACAGTAGTGAAGTAGTTCTACTTAGTTACTATACATCTCTGCCGGTGGGTATGATAAAAAAGGGTTAACTTGGCCAACGGCCATCTAAAGCCTACAGGTAGCCATAGTCCTCATTATTCTCATTATGTTTCCCATGGCTCCTCTTCCCCACACAGCTCCTAATCTGTAATAAAGCAGAAGAAGATTAAAGGGTCAGGGGTGTAACAGGAATCCCTCGCAGCCTCCCCCTTCTCCAGGCTTTTTATATTAAATCATGTATTTGTGGGAACTCCAGACCCTTCCATGGCAAAGGCCAGGCACTGGCAACACGTGCAGAGCCTCCATCCTTCCTAACGCTGACGTGCCCGGGTTACAGGCCGGAGCAGCTGCTTTCACACATCTAACAAGTGAGAAAATTGAATTTTCATCCCTGCCGGACGCACTGGAGGTCAGAGGGCAACAAACACGGCTCAGATCTCTGCCAGCTTACAGAATAGCAATCCTGGCTGGGAAGAAATGATGGCAAAGATATTGCTATTGTCAGAAGAGCGATCACTCACTGTCTATGCGACATCGTAATGCAATTTCAGGTCGTGTTTGCATCTTGTATGGAAATCATTCTCATTCTTGCCTGCTGTCAGAACTAGAGTTCACCATGACGCCTGTCTATACCTTCTCAAACAGAAATGAGGGACACCAATTTTTTTTGGCAACATGCATATGTAGCACCCTCCTAGGATAGGATGCTAGGCAAGTTTAGTTGTTGGCTTGCTCTAGAATTAAGCCCCGTACACACGTACCGATCGTCGGCATACAAACGTTCCTCTTTTCTCCCCGGGATGTCGGTGTCTGTTGAAAAGTGCAAAGACTGCCCAAGAATTTTGTCCGCCGACTACAGCTGACTGCAGAAGTGATGTCATGTAATGGTTAACTTTCCCTGTGTTTTTTTTTTCTGAGCATGCCCAGTCTTGCAAATCTGCGGTCTGTTGGCAGAATTCTGTACTGACTGGCGAAAAATCGTCAGTTCTGGTGTCGGCATACAAAAATTTAAATGCTTGCAAGAAAGACTCTTGTCCGCAGAATGTGCGCAGGCAGCTGTCGGAGGCACCATACTAACAAGCGTACAATCGGCAGATCTTTCGTCCGCCGACGTTTGTATGCCGACGATCGGTACGTGTGTACGGGCCTTTAGAAGACATTTGATTGATTGCCCAGGTCTGTTCATGGCTGCACAGTCTGGGGATTTAATTGTTTTCCCTGCCTCTGTGAAGAAATTTTAATGCCTAGGCTGGATATTTGCCATGCTCTGGCCAATCCCTGGGGAGGTATGCCCAGTAGTTCAGCAGCCCATTTGGGGGTAGCGCTACACATACAGTTATAATACCTTCAATATCAATAGTTTTGAAAGCTTAGGTATGTTCCCAACACTCATTAGAACTTAGGAAGACACTTTGCATAGGCATCCGTTCAGTGAATCTACATGTACATTCGTTCTGTGCGAATTGGGCAAAAAATGAATGTTCTTTAGGCTATTTTCTCTTCTGAACGAATGTTCTTTAACCTCCCTTCTGCCTGCGCTGTAGCCGTCTTTTGGCTATAGCGTGGGTGGGTGGTAGGGTTGCCACCTCATCCCTTTAAACCAGGACACACATTAATTACACAGGTTCTGTGGCTGATTAAGGTGGTAATTAAACTCACTTAGTGCCTTATGTGCATTATATTAGCCTCAGAACCTGTGTGAATTATATTTGTCCTGGTTTAAAGGGATGAGGTGGCAACCCTAGTGGGAGGAGGTAAAAGAACCTCAGCTCTAGGGGACGTCCAGGGATGTCCTCCCAGAACCATGAATCCTGCACTCTCCCTGTTCTTTGGACACAGCTGATCACAAATCACGGTAAACGGCCAATCACAGCGGCCCTTTACCGTGTGATCAGCTGTGTCCATAAACAGCTGGTCAAATGTAAACAGACTTGCTAGTTATAGTAGTTCCTTTCCTCACACTCTGTGTCTGTGCGTTTACACTGATAATCAAGGCACTGATCATCAGTGCCCTGATCAACAGTGCAGCCCCATCAGTGCCCATCATTGCAGATTAGTGCTGCCTATTAGTTCCCATCAATGCTGCCTATCTGTGCCACCTCATCAGTGCCCATAAGGGCCACCTCATTAGTGCAGCCTCAACAGTGCAGCCTCATCAGCGCACATCGGTGGAGCCTCATCAGCACACATCAGTAGAGCCTCATCAGCGCACATCAGTGGAGCCTCATCAGCGAGCATCAGTGCACAGCCTTTTAGTGCTCATTAGTGCAGCCTCATCAGTGGCCATTAGTGCAGCCTCATCAGTGGCCATCACTGCAGCCTCATCAGTAGCCATCACTGCAGCCTCATCAGTGGCCATCACTGCACCCTCATCAGTGCACATCAGTGCAGCCTCATCAGTGCACATCAGTGCAGCCTCATCAGTGCCCATCACTGCAGCCTCATCAGTGCACATCAGTGCAGCCTCATCAGTGCCCATCACTGCAGTCTCATCAGTGCCCATCAGTGCAGCTTCATTTTTGGCCATCAGTACAGCCTCATCAGTGCCCATCATTGCAGTCTCATCAGTGCACATCAGTGTAGCCTCATCAGTGCCCATCAGTGCAGCTTCATCAGTGGCCATCAGTGCAGCCTCATCAGTGCCCATCAGTGCAGCCTCATCAGCGCACATCAGTGCAGCCTATCAGTGAGACCTCATCAGCGCACATCAGTGCAGCCTATCAGTGAGACCTCATCAGTGCCCATCAGTGCAGCCTCATCAGCGCACATCAGTGCAGCCTATCAGTGAGACCTCATCAGTGCACATCAGCAAAGAAAAATGACTCATTTGCAAAATTTTATAACAGAAACTAAGAAAAAGGGTTTTGTTTTTCATATTTTCAGTCTTTTTTCATTTGTTTATCAAAAAATAAAAAACAAAGTGCCGATTAGGCCCCGTTCACACTGGGGCGACGCTACTTGCCGGGGCGACCTCACAGGTCGCGGTGCGCAGCTCGCACCGCGACCTCGGAGCGGTCGGCCCGGACTTCATATCATTGAAGTCAATGCAGGTTGCTCCAGGTCGCCTGAAAGAAGCTCCGGACCCTTTTTCTAAGTCGGAGCGACTTGAGCGACTTGTGTCGCTCCTATTAGAACGGGTCCACAGCTACTCTATGGCAGACGACCTACGGCGACCTGTCAGGCGACCAGGTCGCCTGACAGGTCGCCCCAGTGTGAACGGAGTCTTAGTGTCCATTCACACTACCGCGACTTGTCAGGCAACTTGTCAGCCTGACAAGTCACAGTCCATGCAATGCTACAGGAACCGTTCTAATAGGAGCGACACAAATCGCTCCGACTTAGAAAAAGGGTCCTGTACTACTTCGGGGCGACCTCGGAGTGACTTGCATAGACATTCATTATATGAAGTCCGTGCAAGTTGCGCTGAAGTCGCGGTGCACGCGACTTCACAGGTCGCCCCCGAAGTCGGAGCGACCTAGTGTGAATCGAGACTTAAGCTCTATCTGCCTCAAAAAAATGATAAAAATTTAATGTGGGTACAGTGTTGCATGACCGCTCAATTGTCATTCAAAGTGCAACAGCACTGAAAGCTGCAAAATTGTTCTGGGCAGGAAGGGGCTGAAAGTGGCCGGTATTGAAATGGTTAATTATGGTGAAGGGAAAGCCAAAGCCACTGGTGTAAGGAAAGCTGGGGCTGTAAAACCAATTTTTAGCAGAGAATGGGATAAGCCAAACAAAGGGTGCTGGAATCGTGCCGAGCCTGGGATCGGGAGGTGCGCAATACAGTATGTGTTTTATCATCTGGAATTCAGTGGGAAACAAGGACAGGATGAGGTGAGAGAGATGTTTCGGAAGAACGCACAAACAGATCCAAGAGTGATTGATTTACATGTAATCAAGGGTAAGATGGACTTAGAAGAGACAATAAAAACTTGGAAGTAAAGGACCCACGTTATGCGATATTTCCATGAAATGGAGAATCCACAAACCACTGACTTCCTCTGTAAATGTATGGGGGTCAAGGCTTTTTAATTCAATTTTACTGTTTGTCTATAGGCGGTAGTAAACTACCACATTACGGCCACCAGATGGAGCTGAGGAGCATAGGAAATACTTACATCTCTGTAACAAGAGATACAACGTAACAATTCTTGAGAATGCTAGAGGGAATCAGTCAATACATAGAACCACAAATGTATAACACAAATCAGTCCCTGCGTTATTCTCTCTTGTGGCTTGCTTGAAAGTTACGATGTTACAGTTTATTCACTGAGAGTGATTGCAGTTTAATTAGGGAGAAGGGACTGAGGAAATGCTTCCTCCAGCCTGCAGCAGACTGATGACATCATTACAGCCTAAGCAAAGTCACTGGACTGGAGAGCAAGGATGACTCTTTAATGGAAGAAGGTGGAGTTTTTTGGGGGTTTTTTTTTTCTAATGTGACTGATGCTGTATATTGCGATTTGTCAGGATCGCAATCAACATCCGATGGGGTTTGTAACTTGTGAATAGCAAAGCGCAGAGAAGAAAGTCACATGACACGGCCAGGCCAGGTAGAAGGAAACGTCTCTTCCTTGCGGGCGCCGCGCCAAGATGGGTCTCAGCACAACTTTCACTCGGAGTTATGTAAGCCCTGCAATCGTTTCCTGACATTTCAACACTTCCAATTATATAATTACCACAACGACTTTCCTGCAGAGAAGCTGGAGATTTATAGGTGGTCCTGCGGTTTCCCCGCTCTCATCCAAGTGTGAAGATTTATGTAACACAATCAAATAAACTGCAGCTTATGACAGTTTGTACAACTGGCTCTTTAAAGGAACAGTAATGGGCTTATTCAGGGTTGCAGTGCAAGAGTGATGAGCAAAGTTCAGCGACCCCCGGAAACCAGGTGCAGGGCAGCCATCAGAAATTTTGGGGCCCCTTACGCAGCTTTAGGCCTGGGCCCCCCTGCGGCCCAACCACCAACATTCCCCAGGGCCCAATCACTGGCCATCCCACCGAATCCGCCCACTCGCCTCCCACCGAGTCCTTCAGTGCAACCAATTTTATTTTACCCCCTTCAACTTAATATATGAAAATGAATCCAATACAGCAAAGAGACATCCCCATCTATTCAGCAAGGAGGCAGCAAAATCCAGCAAAGAGAGAGCCCCATATTTATTCAGCAAAGAGAAATCCCCATATATTCAGCAAAGAGGGAAGCCCAATCCAGCAAAGAGAGAGCCCCATATTTATTCAGCACAGATATATCACCATATATTCAGCAAAGAGACAGCCCAATACAGCAATGTGACATCCCTATATAGCAGAGAGACATTCCCATATACAATATTCAGCAAGGAGACAGCCCAATCCAGGAAAGAGGCACCCCCATATTTTCAGCAAAGAGAGAGAGAGACAGCTCAATCTAGCAAAAATACATCCCTATATAGCAGAAATACAGCCCCATCTAGTAAAGAGACACTCCCATCTATTCAGCAAGGAGACAGTCCAATCCAGCAAAGAGACATTCTAATCCAGCAAAGAAAGAGCCCCATATTTTTTCAGCAAAGAGACATCCCCATATATTCAGCAAAGAGACAGCCCAATACAGCAAAGAGACATCTCTATATAGCAATGAGACAGTCCCATCCAGCAAAGAGACATTCCTACATACAGTATTCAGCAAGGAGACAGCCCAATCCAGCAAAGAGAGAGCCCCATACATGTTCAGCAAATAGACATCCCCATATATTCAGCAAAGAGACATTCCTATATAGGAGAGAGCCAGCTCAATCTAGCAAAGATGCATCCCTATATAGCAGAGAGACAGCCCCATCCAGCAAAGAGACATTGCCATCTATTCAGCAAGGAGACAGCCCAATCCAGCAAAGAGACATCCTAATCCAGCAAAGAGAGAGCCCCATAGTTTTTCAGCAAAGAGACATCCCAATATATTCAGCAAAGAGACAGCCCAATACAGCAAAGAGGCATCTCTATATAGCAGAGAGACAGTCCCATCCAGCAAAAAGACATTCCTACATACAGTATTCAGCAAGGAGACAGCCCAATCCAGCAAAGAGAGAGCCCCATATATATTCAGCAAAAAGGCATCCCCATATATTCAGAAAAGAGACATTCCTATATAGGAGAGAGCCAGTTCAATCTAGCAAAGAGACATCCCTATGTGGCAGAGATACAGCCCCATCCAGCAAATAGACATTCCCATATATTCAGCAAAGACATCCCTATATAGCAAAGAGACATCCCCATCCAGCAAAGAGACAGTTACAGCACAGGTCCACATCCAGCAACATTGTCAAACAATTTACCATTGTGATGTCTAACAACTTGTCTCCAGACCAGTCCGCAGAGAGCACTTGCAGGCTACATGCAGGCTACACGCAGCGCAGCTCTTCCATGGGGCTAAGCTGCGACTGGCATGGAGGCCAAACCAGCATCCGGTCTGCAGGGAGAGGCTAGCGGCAGATGATATCACTCCGCCTTCCCCCTGCAGCCGGAACTAAGTGTGCTGCATCTGCTCACTCCGCAGCCGCCCTGCTTTAGCAATAGAAAGTTACTAAAGCAGCAACAACTCAGTCTAATTGGTTGGGGACCAGACAGGGCCCCTCGGAATGCCCAAGCCCCCTACATGTGTATGGTGACATAGGAGATGAGTCTAGATTGGTTGCAATACAGAAAGACATAAAGGCTGAGTGTAGTGAGGGTTCCACTGCCAACATCCCAATATCAAAGACAAAGATAAATGCACAAAAGTGCAAACAAAACCCCTCTGGGATTTTAAGGCAGAACCACATAACAAGGTGATTTAAAAGGCAAATGCCAAATTTTATTGAAATAAAATATACCTTTAAAAATAATAAAAATCACATCAAACAAACATGTTTATATCTTTAGGACAATCTCATACATATTTCAATACCCTTAATATATCAAAAAACACCAACAAACTGCCAACAATGGTCGTTTGGTCAGCGCAGGTGAAATCCTTTGATGAATACCAACATGTTTCGGAAGATGACTTTCTTCTTCAGGGGAATGATGGGTATAAGGCAATTCTACAATATAATATGTAACATCATTAAATACTAAATCATAACCAAAAGAAAAACTAGTCATAGTAGGCTGCTTGCAATGGGTTACTGAACCTTGCCTTGCTTTGTTGGAAACACTATAAGCCTTAAATACAAGAAGATTTATAATCTTATATCGTTTAGTTTTATCTCATTTGTATTGGAATAATGTCTTTAAAACATTGAATAAGGCAAGGACATACAGGGACAGTGGCGGCCCGTGCATAGGGGGTGCCAGGGCGCCGCCCCCTTAAAAAAAAGGGAAAAAAAATGACAAAAAAAACAATAAAGTTATAGAAAAAAAAAAACGGTTCGCCGGCCTATGTGGTGGCTAAAGGGGGGGTGGGGTTTACGACCCAGAAAGGCGCCGATTGGCTGCCTTCTAGGGGCGTAACCTGGGCGCAGGAAAGAGCGCTTGGCCACCCCCACCTTCGTGATATCCTGGCTGTGATTGGTCCAGTCTCCAGCCTGGACCAATCATCATCCAGGACATCCGATCGCTGACGTCGGAATGGGGGCGGTGCCGGTGCGTGCGTCAGTCACTCACCATCACCGCCGCTCACCTTACCACCGGTTCCCGCTGCAGAAGAGGACGAGGGAGAAGCCGCTCCGCTCACCTTCCCGCCGCCGCAGAAGAGGACGAAGGATCGAGGAGGGGAGAAGCCGCCGCCGATAGCCGAGCCGCCGCCAGGTAAGTACATTGGGTTGGGGGACAATGCTGTGGCACTCTGCAATCATTGGGGTACAATGCTGTGGGCACTCTGCAATCATTGGGGTACAATGCTGTGGGCACTCTGCAATCATTGGGGTACAATGCTGTGGCACTCTGCATTGATTGGGGGACAATGCTGTGGGCACTCTGCAATCATTGGGGTACAATGCTGTGGGCACTCTGCAATCATTGGGGTACAATGCTGTGGCACTCTGCAATCATTGGGGTACAATGCTGTGGGCACTCTGCAATCATTGGGGTACAATGCTGTGGGCACTGTGCAGTGATTGGGGACAATGCTGTGGCGCTCTGCAGTGATTGGGGACTATGCTGTGGTGCTCTGCAGTGATTGGGGACAATGCTGTGGCGCTCTGCATTGAAAGGGGCTCGCGCGCTGAACTCTGCATTGATGGGGGCACGGAACAGTGTTCATTGCATTGAAGGGGGCACGCACGCTGAACTCTGCATTGTGGGGGCACAGCACAGTGTTCATTGCATTGAAGGGGGCACAGCACAGTTGCATTAAAGGGGGCACGCACGCGGAACTCTGCATTGTGGGGGCACAGCACAGTGTTCATTGCATTGAAGGGGGCACAGAACAGTGTTTATTGCATTGAAGGGGGCACAGCACAGTGTTTATTGCATTGAAGGGGGCACAGCACATTGTTCATTGCATTGAAGGGGGCACAGCACAGTTGCATTGAAGGGGGCATGCACGCTGAACTCTGCATTGTGGGGGCACAGCACAGTGTTCATTGCATTGAAGGGGGCACAGTGTTTATTGCATTGAAGGGGGCACAGCACAGTGTTTATTGCATTGAAGGGGGCATAGCACAGTGTTTCTTGCATTGAAGGGGGGATAGCACAGTGTTCATTGCATTGAAGGGGGCACAGCACCATATTCATTGCATTGAAGGGGGCACGCACGCTGATCTCTGCATTGAAAGGGGGCATGTACGCTGGTCTCTGCATTGAAAGGGGGCATGTACGTTGGTCTCTGCATTGAAAGGGGGCATGTACGCTGGTCACTGCATTGAAAGGGGGCATGTACGCTGGTCTCTGCATTGAAAGGGGGCATATACCATCTCCTGTACCATGACCTGTGCCATGCCTATACCATATCTGTGCCATGCCTATACCATATCTGTGCCATGCCTATACCATCTCCTGTACCATCACCTGTGTCATGACTGCACCATCACCTATGCCATGCCTATACCATCACCTGTGCCATGCCTGTACCATGACTTCAAAGTCACGCAATTTTTTACTGCGTTTTTTGACGTGAAGCAATACCTGTTACGTTTTTCTTTTTGCGCCCCCCCCCCCCCCCCAAAAAAATTTTGAGCACCAGCCGTCACTGTACAGGGACCTGTTCATCTAAAGGTTTGTAACTGTCAAATTTTCAACTTTTTGCTGCAGCCATATTACACATGTTGAATTACACAGTGCCAAACTAATGTTTACATTCCAATTTCCAACTTTACGATTTTCCAAAAATTTTTAAATTTTAAAAAATTGTAAAAATTAAAAGAAAAGTGAGGTGCATCAGCAAAATTTGCTTAACCAGTTCTGGACCGGAAGGATTTGCCCCCTCAATGACCAAGCCATGTTTTTCTATTTGGCACTGCGTTAATTTAACATAAAATTGTGCAGTTGTGTGACACTGTACCGAAATAAAATTGATGCCCTTTTTTTCCCACAAATAGAGCTTTCTTTTGGTGGTATTTGATCAACTCGGCTTATTTTATTTATTGCGCTATAAACAAAAAAAAAGAGCGACAATTCTGAAAAAAAATAAATATAAATTTCACATTCTGCTATATAACATTGCCCAAAAAAAAAAAAAAATCTAAATGTTTCATCCTATTAGGCCAATTTGTTTTCTGCTACATATTTTTGTTAACCACTTTACCACCGGAGGATTTTGCTGTCTTCCGTCCAGGCCACTTTTTGCGATTCGGCGCTGTGCGACTTCAACTGACAATTGCGCGGTCGTGCGATGCCGTACCCAAACGAAATTAACGTCCTTTTTTTCCCACAAACAGAGCTTTCTTTTGGTGGTATTTGATCACCTGTGCGATTTTTACTTTTTGCGCTATAAACAAAAAAAGAGCGTTTATTTTGAAAAAATAACAATATTTTTAACATTTTTTTATATGAAATTCCCCCCAAAAAAGATGTAAAAACCAATTTTTTAAAAAATTTTTGGCCAATTTGTTTTCTGCTACCTATGTTTGGTAAAAAAAATCACAATAAGTGTATTTTGATTGGTTTTCGCAAAAGTTATTGCGTTTACTAACAAAGGGAAAGATTTCTGTCATTTTTGGTGTTTTTTTTTTTAACGCGTAATGGCGGCGATCTGCGATTTTTTTTGTGGGACTGCGACATTGCGGCGGACAGATCGGACCCTTGACTGACATTTTTGACACTTTTGGGGTTACCAGTGACATTACTGCAGTAATCAGTGCTATATATATGCACTGTTACTGTAAAAATGACACTGGCAGGGAAGGGGTTAATTTTATTGGAGAGGGAGGGGTTAATGTATGCCTGGTGCTTACTGACGTGTAGGGGGGGAGGTGACTGAGTGACACAGGGACAGATCGCAGGTTCAGCTATGCTGAACAGTCCGATCTGTCACTCCCTGTCACTATGGAAATCCGCCCGCTGTGTTTACACACAGCGGGCGGATCTCCACACTAGATCCCCGGCGATTGGGGCAGAGCAGCGGCGATCGCCGCTGCTCCTCCCCTGGCCCGACTCCCGCTGTGAATGAAAACAGCGGGAGCGAGCCTCCGGCGCGCAAGCGCCGCCCAGAAGGGGGAGTGTCTGACGACGTTAATACTACGTCGTCAGACGATAACGAACCACTTTGCCGCAGTACTATTACCGTACTCGGTCGGCAAGTGGTTAAAAAAAAAATCTCAATAAGCGTATTTTGATTGGTTTGCGTAAAAGTTATCGCGTTTACAAACTAGGGGAAAGATTTATGTCATTTTTACTTATTTATTTATTTTACTAGTAATGGCGGTGATCTGCAATTTTTAGCGGGACTGCAACATTGCGGCGGACAGATCGGACCCCTAACTGACATTTTTGAGACTTTTGGGGGGACCAGTGACATTACTACAGTAATCAGTGCTAAAAATATGCACCGTTACTGTAATAATGACACTGGCAGGGAAGGGGTTAACCTAAGGGTGATCAAAGGGTTACTTGTGAGGGGGAGTGTTTTCTAACTGTGGGGGGAGGGACTTGTGAAATGATCATAGAGACATGTGTTCCTATATAGGAGGATCACAGGCACTCTGTGATAATTTCAGAGAGAAGAACGGTCAGATGTGTTTACAACAGCTGACCGTCGTTCTCTCTCAGCGGGGAGCGATCGCGGGTGCCGGGCGGCAATCGTGGCCACCGGTCCCGTGGATTGGCATCCCCGCTGCCTAGTGGGGGCAAGAGTGCGCCTCCGGCGGTGGGTGCTTGCCGTCCAGCACCACTCCTGCAAACCGACGTACACCTACGTTGATTCGCGAAGCCGAGCCAGCCGGTCGGCAAGTGCTTAAAAAGAAAAGAAAATCGAATTTTAGTTTTTTGCAACTTCATTTAGAGCAGTCATTTTCAACCTAGGGTTCCTTCAAAGGTTGCTAAGGGCTCCTCCTTGATCTGTGGCTGATTGATCAAGTGTTCCCTGAGACATGAAAATCATTTTAGGTGTACCACTGGATGAAAAAAGGGTGAGAGAGGCTGATTTAGA
This sequence comes from Pelophylax lessonae, assembly GCF_965119305.1. Classification (NCBI taxonomy): domain Eukaryota; kingdom Metazoa; phylum Chordata; class Amphibia; order Anura; family Ranidae; genus Pelophylax; species Pelophylax lessonae. The sequence continues at coordinate 524,441,431 of NC_138772.1, forward strand.
GGGTTATTTTTGGGATGTATTTAGTATACTTTAGTTTATTTGAACGCTGATGCCAGGCTCATCCACCTTACAAACCACTCGTCGTTTGCTACCCCTCTCTTCCAATCCCTTCATTGGCTGCCACATAAATTTAAGATACTAACAATAACTTAGAAAGCCATCCACAACTTTGCCCCCAGCTACATCACCAACCTGGTCTCAAAATACCAACTAAATTGATCTCTTCATTCCTCTCAAGATCTCCTGCTCTCTTGCTCCCTTGTCACCTCCTTCCATGCTCCCTTTCAGGACTTCCTCAGAGCCTCTCCCATCCTCTGGAATGCTCTACCCCAATCTGTCCGACTATCTCCTACTTTGTCCATTTTCAGACAACCCCTGAAAACTCATCAGCCTCAGAGAAGCCTATCCGGCCCTCACCTAACAACTGTACCTTTATTTTCTCCATCAGCCCCTCCCCCGCAGTTATTACCTCTTGTATCTCTTGACCTTCCCTCTTAGATTGTAAGCTCTAATAAGCAAGGCCCTCTGATTCTTACTGTATTAAAGTGTATCGTAGTTGTAATGTCTACCCTCAACTTGTAAAGTGCTGCGTAAACTGTCAGCACTATAAAAATCCTGTAAAATAATATTTTTTTTTTAGCATTTTTTTCACTGGTGTTTTTTTTGTAGGTATTTACAGCTGAATTCCAGGGGAAAAAATGAAGGCACACTATGAATTAAGTCCAACGATGTGCATGACATCTCCTGGTCTTATCCCTATTATTTATATGTGACAGGTTTATTGCTCTGCAGGAGAGTCACTACGGGATCCGTGAGGAGAGAAGCACAAAGAGCAGCTATATACGCCCCTCCCCTCTGCTGCCCATTCACAGAAGCCTTTGTATTTTGAGAATGAGTTCACATAATACCAAGTCTTCTGTGATTAGGTGGGAGGGGCAGGCATAGCAGCTACCACTCTACTGTTGAAGAAGACCAGAAGAATCAGTGTTGGGCTCCCAGAAATATAGTGATAGCCTTCTTCTTGGAGTGCTATAAACCTTCACTTTTTACTAAGGAGCTGAATTCATGGAATTCAGCTCTCATTTTTGTGTACCACCACTTTACAGTTTTTACTTTACTTTTTTACTGTATCTTTAGTAGCCTTCTTGGGGGGAAAAAAATAAAAAATTAGGCTAATAAGTGGAATTTTTAACACAGGTACCATTTGAAGCCTATTGCATTCTATTTCGCCACCAAAAACCACCTAGATATTACCAAAATGTCCAGTTTAGACAAAATCTCCCAATTAAAACCAATTTTTTGGCCAAAATTGCAGGGGAATGCAAACTCTCAATTTAGCTGATCCCTATCTTCTCCACACACTCCACTATTGCACAGGTCTCCCAGGTCACCAGAACATTTTCCACCTTTATTTCAGGCTGCTTCTGCTCTCTGATCTCCCTTCTGGGATAATGGGAAGCCGTTCTTTTATTATCTCTCGAAACTACCCATGAAAAACAGTGATCTGGGAGTATAGTCAGCATCATTGGGTTGTGACACTTCGAGGCTTGTGCTGATAAGTAAATTCAGCTTTTCACATCATTTTTGCAACACTTCTGAGATCATTCAGAATTAATTGACCTGCAGTTGACTTCTTCTGACCTTCATTCCCAAACAATGTGAAGGGCACCCTCATCATTTTTCATGATCACAAGAAATGTTGGTGCATAGCTGCCTTAAATTAACAAATGGGTGCAGCCATACTGAACAGATTCTTTCCAGGGCCCCCTCACTCTGTGACCGTAGAGGGTATAGGAAAAACTCAGGGCATGTCATGAATCCCACTACATGGAAACTCAGAGCATGGGGTCCTGCTGCACATTTTCCACCATGTCCAATGATGAAGATGAACAACATTGTGGTATGTTATAAATGGACGTCAGTCTGGTCATGAATGGACCAACACATTCCACTGCAGCTAATTAGCCATGGGGAATCCAAAAATCCAGGCAGAGAATGAACCAATGCTCATATACTGGGGTGGTGTCGCGTAGTGTTCTGTGATCCAGGAGTAAAGTGTTTTAATAAAGATTATCCTCTCAGTTAAACCCCCCCCCCCCCTTCCTGCTGTCCTGAAGATCCTTTCTGACACAATATGTGCAGCAGACACCCAGTAGTCCATGGCATGATCGCTTGTAAATGCTTTCGTTACAGATTTGTCATCCCTGCCCTGTTTAGAAAGAGATAGAAGAGGCAGAATTGTCCTGCCTCTAGATGGTGTGGCCCAACTACAGCTTTGTCCTGAAAAACCTGCTCTTACCCTATTACCTTTACATGCAGAATATGCACGTGCAGAGCCTGTTAACCCCCTATTACTCCACCTGCAGAGCCTGTTCGCCCCCTACTACCTTTACATGTAGAATATGCTGGCCCCCTACTACCTTCACGTGCAGAGCCTGCTCGCCCCCTATTAACTCTACCTGCAGAGTCTGTTCGCCCCCTACTACCTTTACATGCAGAATATGCACGTACAGAGCCTGTTAACCCCCTATTACTCCACCTGCAGAGCCTGTTCGCCCCCTCCTACCTTTACATGTAGAATATGCTGGCCCCCTACTACCTTCACGTGCAGAGCCTGCTCGCCCCCTATTAACTCTACCTGCAGAGTCTGTTCGCCCCCTACTACCTTTACATGCAGAATATGCACGTGCAGAGCCTGTTAACCCCCTATTACTCCACCTGCAGAGCCTGTTCGCCCCCTCCTACGTTTACATGTAGAATATGCTGGCCCCCTACTACCTTCACGTGCAGAGCCTGCTCGCCCCCTATTAACTCTACCTGCAGAGTCTGTTCGCCCCCTACTACCTTTACATGCAGAATATGCTGGCCCCCTACTACCTTCACGTGCAGAACCAGCTCACCCCCTACTACCTCCACATGCAAAGCCTGCTCGCCCCCTATTAACTCCACATGCAGAGCCTGTTCGCCCCCTACTACCTTCACATGCAGAACCAGCTCACCCCCTACTAGCTTCACATGCAAAGCCTGCTTGCGTCCTAGGAGAGGAGAGATTAACTTCACCTGCAGAATCCGTTCACCCCCTTCTACCTGCACATGCAGAACCTGAACCCCACACTACCTTAACATATAGAACCTGCAACCTACTACCTCCACAAACGGAATCAGCTCACCTCCTGCAACCTCCACATGCAGAACCTGTTTGCCCCTACTACCCCCATGTACAATACTAGCTGCTTCTTTCAATGCTGCTTTTGAAATTACCCTAAAAGGACTCTCTCCCCGCTGTACAGTATTTTTAAAAAATGTGTCCAGCTCCCAATGCCCTTTTTGACAATAGCTTACCTATTAACCTTGAAAGTGGCCAGAATTTAGTATAAAAATTACTCCCCCCCCCCCCCAAAGACTTCAATGGGATTCGCTGCTGAGTTCGAGTGTGAATGATTTCATACAGAATTCAACAAGCCCCCTACAAATAGAACCCAGGCGAATTGGCACATCCCTACTAGTGAGTACGGACCTATTAAAATCACTCCATACTTAAGCCACCAGTCACTGTTGTGCGTTGTTCATGGCCTGTAAGCAAATTGCCCTTAAGTGGACTTCCCCGTTGTCATGCTGAAAAATGAAGTTCCTCTTCATGTTCGAAGGTTTTGTTCCAATAATGACTGGTCCTTGTAACTGTTCATAATTCCCTCTACTTTGACTAAGGTCCCTGTTCCAGCTGAAGAAAAACAGCCCCAAAGCATTATGCTGCCACCACCATGCTTCACAGTGGGTATGGTGATCTTTTGGTGTTGTGCAGTTTTGTTTTTGCGCCAAACATATCTTTTGGAATTATGGCCAAAAAGTTCAACCTTGGTTTCATCAGACTAGAACACATTTTCCCACATGATTTGGGAGACTTCAGATGTGTTTTTGCTAAATTTAGCCGGGCTTGGATGTATTTCTTCATAAGAAAAGGCTTCCGTCTGCCATTCTACCCCATAGCCCAGACATATGAAGAATACGGGAGATTGTTGTAACATGTACCACACAACCAGTACTTGCCAGATATTCCTGCAGCTCCTTTAATGTTTCTGTAGGCCTCCCTGACCAGTTTTCTTCTCGTCATTTCATCAATTTTGGAGGGACGTCCAGTTCTTGGTAATGTCACTGTTGTGCCATATTTTCTCCACTTGATGGTGACTGTCTTCACTGTGTTCAATGGTATATCTAATGCCTTGGAAATTTTTGTTGTACCCTTCTCCTGACTGATACCTTTTAACAATGAGATCCCTCTGATGCTTTGGAAGCTCTCTGCCGAAGATGGCTTTTGCTGTAGGATGCGACTGAAAAAATGTCAGGAAAGACCTACAAGAACAAATAAACTTTATTTGGGGTTAATCAGAGGCACTTTCAATGATGGCAGGTGTGTACTGACATGAGTTTGAATGTGATTGCTTGAAACTTGAACACAGCTACATCCCTAGTTATAAGAGGGTGTGCACACTTATGCAACCACATTATTTTAGTTTTTTTTATGTATACTTTCACTTTGTTTTTCAATTGAGTTATACAGTTTATAGGTGACATTAAAGGTGGAAAAAGTTCTGTAATTTTTATCTTTTTATCATTTTTTACATCACAGAAACCTGACATTTTAACAGGGGTGCGTAGACTTTTTATATCAACTGTATACCCATTTATATAAAATTATATGAAAACATATGAAAAATCACATAACTGCACATAAGGAACTTTGGAAATTCCAGGTGCCGAAGTACACCTTTACACAGAAGCAAGAATTAGTTTGAAGGTGAGCTGTGACCGGCCCACTACGCATCATCTCTAAATAGTGAAAATAGGATTTTATTCTGGATACTGTTTATATTTTTAGAGCCATTGCTCAATATTTTATTTATTGTTTACTTGTTTATTTTCCTAACCCCTGGCTAATGAATGGATTCTATTTTTTGATCACTGAGTTTGCTTTACTCAGGATGACCTTGCATGAAGTAGCTGAATTTAAGCCAAGTACAAAGGGAATGATGAAATTAGCTGCAATGAACACATGCAGCATGGGTGGAGCTAGGCTGCCATCTGGTGGCCAATTTATATATCGCCTCTTACTACCTTTTTCAATGTTGGTTATTATTATTCATTTGGTTATTAAGGGTGATTATTTAGTGCTGTCAATTTACACAGCGCTTTACATATATTGTATTGTACATCTCAAATCCCTAACTCACATTATATATCTATCTATATATATATATATAATATATATATATATACACATATATATATATATATATATGAATGTGAGTTAGGGATCTGAGGTTGATGTGAATGTACACTATATGTAAAGCGCTGTGTAAATTGACAGCGCTAAATAATCACCCTTAATAACTAAATAAATAATAATGACCAACATTGAAAAAGGTAGTATATATACTAAAAACAATTTAGACAGGAGCCAATTAACCTACCAGCATGTCTTTGGGGGTGTGGGAGGAAACTGGAGTACCCGGAGGAAATTCACACAGGCACAGAGACAACATGCAGACCAGGGGAGGACTGGGCTAGGGGGCAGGGGGGCAGTTGCCCCCTGGGCCGCTCTGATGCCCCATAAAAAGCCTGCACCGCTTGTGCTACAGACATGTCTAAATGATTCCTGGTGACGAGAAGTAAAAAGTCCTCACTGCTGACCTACTGAGACAAGGACAGAGCGCAGGCCTCCCCTCCCCAGCCTGGATAATGTAAACTGTGTCCAAGCAGAGGCCGGTTCCATGCCCCACTGGAGACTCTCCTCCCCTGGTCAGCCCCAACCGAGCTGTCCCACCTCCCCCCAACTGCCCCCTGCTAGCCAGGTTGGGAACCTGGATTCAGCCGGTGAGTAGAGAGTACTTGGAGCAGGGCTTCAGCCTGCAATGGGGGTCAGTAGGAGGACGAGAAGAGGGAGAGTTGGAGGGGGGCCGAGTCGCTTCATCATGGGCCTCTGGTTTGTACTTGCCCCCTGGGCCGAAAGATGCCAGTCTGCCCCTGATGCAGACTTAGGTTAGGTACACATCTATGCATGTGGTGTTGATGCATTTTTGTGGTGCGTTTTCAGGGAAGTACTGTATTGATGTTACTAGAAAAGGGTGTATGTTGTCGTGCAGGAAAATGCACCAAAAACGCATTTACATGCATTTTTGATGCAATTCCATTGAAGTCTATGGAACCAAAAATGAACTGTGCTGCAGTTTAAAAAAAAAAAGTCCATGCACCAAAAAACACATTGCAAGAAACTGCATAGGTGTGAACAGGACCCATAGGAAATACGTTTAAATGGATTGTAGTGCGTTTCTGCAGATTTTAAGGGATGCTACATTGTATTTGAAATAAGTAGATTATTTGATATTCGATATTACTGTAATATTTGCCTGAACTATTTTTTTACATGACTTTTACATTTTTACTTTCTCTCTGTTCTATATTTTCCTATTGTATTCATATATAGATTTGTAAATGCTCCTTCAAGTGTTCTCCTGTATATTAGTAAATGTGATTAGCTTACCGCATAAAGCAAACCTTTCCTGAGAGGCATGTGTGGGAGTTGCCAGTGTCGATCCTTTTCTGAAGATGCTAGCTGTCTGGCTGATAAGCTGATCAATGGGGTTCAATAGTTAATGGGGATATTTCCCTTTATTTCCTGCTCCAGAGACACAAGAAGTGAGGCCTCATGTACACTGCAACTGATCATTTTTCAGCAGCCCCTGAACTCTCCCCTATGTTATCTTATGGGTACTGTACATGTACACTCAGGCATTTATAGTAGTTTAGAAGCAGTTGAGGTAAGAAGTGATTTTCTGAAAGCAAAAAAAAATAAGAGAGAGAAAAGAGAGAGAGAGAGAGAGAGAAGAGGGGAGGGGGGAGAGAAGAGAGAGAGAAGACAGAGAGGAGAGAGAGAGAGAAGACAGAGAGGAGAGAGAAGAGAGAGGGGGGAGAGGGAGAGAGAGAGAGAGAAGACAGAGAGGAGAGAGAGAGAGAGAAGACAGAGAGGAGAGAGAAGAGAGAGGGGGGAGAGGGAGAGAGAGAGAAGACAGAGAGGAGAGAGAGAGAAGAGAAGACAGAGAGGAGAGAGAAGAGAGAGAGGGGGGAGAGAGGAGAGGGAGAGAGAGAGAGAAGACAGAGAGGAGAGAGAGGAGAGAGAGAGAGAGAGAGGAGAGAGAAAGGGAGAAGAGAGAGAGAGGAGAAAGGGAGAGAGAGAGGAGAAATAAGAGAGAGAAACAGAAAGAGGAAGAGAGAGAAGAGAGAGAGGAGAGAGAAAAGAGAGAGGGGGAGGGAGGAGAGAGAGGAGAAGAGAAGAGAGAGGAGAGAGAAGACAGAGACAAGGAGAGAAGAGAGAGGAGAGAGAAGACAGAGATGAGAAGAGAAGAGAGAGGAGAGAGAAGACAGAGACAAGGAGAGAAGAGAGAGAGAGAAGAAAGAGAGAGAAGAGGGAGAGAGGGGAGAAGGGGAGAGAGAGGGGAGGGGGAGAGGGGAGAGAGTGGGGAGAGGGGGAGGAGAGAGAGTGAGCGGGAGGAGAGAGAAAGAGAGAGAAGAGAGAGAGAGTGGGAGGAGAGAGAGAAAGAGAGTTAGAGAATAGGGAAAGGGAGAGGGGAGAGAGGAGGGAGAGAGAGGGGAGAGAGAGAGGAGAAAGGGAGAGAGAGGAGAGAGAAGAGAAAGAGAGAAGAGGGGGAGAGAGGAGAGAGGAGAGAGAAGAGAGAGAGAAAGAGAGAGATGAGAGGGAGAGCGAGAGGAGAGAGATAGAGGAGAAAAGAGAGGAGAGAGAGAAAGAGAGAGAGAGGAGAAAGGGAGAGAGAGAGAGGAGAAAGAAGAGAGAGAGGAGCGAAAGAGAGAATAGAGAGAGGAGAGACAAAAGAGAGAGAGGAGAGGGAGGAGAGAGAGAGGAGAGGGAGGAGAGAGAGGAGAAGAGAGCAAGGAGAGATAGAGGAGGGAAAGAAAGAGAGGAGAGAGAAGACAGAGATGAGAAGAGAGAGGAGAATGAAGAGAAGAGAAGAGAGAGAGAGAAGAAAGAGAGAGAAGAGGGAGAGAGGGGAGCAAGTGGGGGAGAGGAAGAGGAGAGAGAGAGGAGAGAGAAAGAGAGAACGGGAGGAGAGAGGGGAGAGAGGGGAGAGGGGGAGAGAGAGAGAGAGGAGAAAGAAAAGAGAGAGAGGAGAGAGAGAGATAGAGAGAAAAAGAGGAGAAGGAGAGAGAGAGAGGAGAGAGAAGAAAGAGGGAGTGGGGAGAGAGGAGAGGAGAGGGAAGGGGGGAGAGGAGAGAGAAGTGAGAGAGAGGACGTTTAGGAGCATTTGGGCATTTTTCAGCAGCCCCTGAGCTCCCCCCTATGTTATCTTATGGGTACATGTACACTCAGGTGTGGTAAAATGGACGTTTTTAGCCGTCATTTACTAGCTGACAAGTTCCAGCGTTCAGAAGAGGTTTTCACACTTCCAGTGTACATGAAGCCTAAGAGTTTTCTTCTTCAAAGCAAGCAGATGTTTCATCTTAGGCACATGTTTTCTTTTGCTTTGGGTAGAGAAGGTTAAAGCGGTTCTGAAGTTAAAATGCTTTTTACCTTAATGTAATATATGCATTAAGGTTAAAAAAAAAAACACCCTACTACTTGTTCCCCCACCCCAATCCCTAAACACTTACCTTACTAAGTAGGCGATCCAGCGCTGTGCCCGGCTGCAGTGGCGCTCTCTTCTCTTCCTGGTCTCACAGAAGACACAGGCAGTCAAATCCTGTAAAAAGGCAGTGGGTTCATGGAGGAGCTGTTCTGTGTGTGTCTATGGATGCACACAGCTCAGTTTGGGAGCTCGCCTGCACAGTTGCCCCCTGAGGACACAGCTTGTTGAGGTGGCACTCAGAGAAAAGGAGATGTGGACAGCACCAACAGGGGACTACAGAAGAGGAGATAAGGGGCCACTCTGTGCAAAACCATTTTAAAGCTGTAAAAACAACAAAAGCAAACATTCATTATATTGCAGCTTACCAATTCTTAGATGTCATGGTTGCAATATTTCCTTTTTTTAACTTGCTTTCTTCTATATTCATCTGGTGATCGAGCCAGCAGGTCTGTTGTTTTTCACAGCACAAACTCTTCAGCAGAATGTATCAGTTTACAAGGATGAGACAAACCACTTAGCACTGGCGGGGTTGATTAAAATTATCAGCTTTTATGTATTCATGTTACATAGTAGGTGAGGTTGAAAAAAGACAATAGTCCATCCAGTTCATTCTGTGTAGGTGTGTGTGGCCGTAATCATCTCACATACCCCTGAATGTTCTGATCCTTGAGATGTAAGTCTAAGAGTCTTTTGAAAGTCACCATAATACCTGCAGAAACCACCTCTTGTGGTAGAGAATTCCACAATCTTGTAGCTCTAACAGTAAAGAACCCCCCACATTGCCTGAGGTTAAAACGCTTCTCCTCTAATCGCAATGTAGGCCCTCGAGTCCTCATGCACTCTCTACGACTGAATAGCTTTTTTTCTATGTCGAGATCACCATTGAGATATTTATAAATTGCTATCATGTCCCCTCTCAGGCGTCTCTTCTCCAGGGAGAATAAATCAAGCGATTGCAGACGCTCTTCATAATTTAGATCCTCCAATCCCCTAATCAGTTTAGTTGCCCTTCTCTGGACTCTCTCCAGCTCCAACACATCCCTCCTGAGGACTGGTGACCAGAACTGGACAGAATACTCCAGATGCGGTCGGACCATGTAAAACCTTTATCCCAAAAGGATAAAACTGTTTGCTGATTATAAAGTGTGAGCTGGAGTTTGGCTTCAATTTCTTAGTGTTTCTAAATCTGCTAATACATTTAACACTCCCCACCGCCCCAAACTGACAACGCTTCTGCCTGCTGTGCCTCCTATTCTCATTCCTCCAGAGCTGTGTATCACTAATACAGGAGGTGTTTTACTGGCCAGATCACCAGGTGAAAACTGAGAGGAAAAAGCCAAAAAGAAAGAAAACGAATGTTCCCACCCCATCTAATGATTAGTAAGCTGCAATATATGACTTTTTTTGTTATGGGTTTAATATACAGCAAAAATAAGCTTTAAAATCACTTTAAGTCCACTATTGGGGGGCGTGGTTAAAATGACGGGCTGAGTGGACGGGTCTTTAGGAGCTCTGCTGGAGTACAATCCGAAAATCATCTGTTCCTGGACAAGTACATATCTTAGCGACCTTTTGTGGGTTCTGGTTGCCTCCCAAGCTCCCCGGGCATCTGAAGAGGGGTAATTGTTGAGATTTCCCCCATGTCCGTCGACTTAGGCCAGCCTGATACACAGTGCAGCGGGACCTTCGGTGTACCTCTGCAATATGGCGTCCCAGACTGACCATGAGGACAGTGATGGTTCTGCACCGCCTGGTATCCCGGAGTCGATGGCAGCCATTACTACTTGCCAGACAGCGATGACTTTCAAAATGGATGCAGTTCAACTAGATGTTGGCCTTATACGACAGGATCTGGACAAAATTCACACTAGACTTGGAACTGCTGAGAAGCGTGTCGACCTTGTGGAAGACCCAGTAACTGACCACTCTGCTTCTATCCGTACCTTACAAACTAAGGTTAGAGCCCTGGAGTACAGAGCAGAAGATGCCGAGAATCATAGCCGCCGGAATAATCTCCAGATTGTGGGACTCCCAGAAGGTATGGAGGGAAGGAATCCCACAGTCTTTACAGAAGACCTGCTACAATCCCTGCTGCCTACAGCTCAGCTTTCTCAGTACCTCACAGTGGAAAGGGCCTATCGGGTGCTGCCTAAGCCTGGTCCAGAGGGAACCTAACCTTGCACATTCATACTTCGCTTACCTTACTTTCCAGACCATGATGAACTGCTTATAGCTGCCCAGGCGATGGGGGGAGCAGCGCTATCCCAATGTTAAACTTCTGTTATTTCCAAACTACACCGTGGTAACCCAGAGACCACTCCACTCCTTCGATTCTGTTAAGACTGCCATGCGAGTTAAAGGTATTAAGTACAGCATCATGTTCCCTGCTAAATTGCATGTGGTTGATGGAGAAACCAATCTCAAAGATGCTGGGACATGGTTGGACGTCTCATTTGGATGCTTGCCTATATTTACTGGCTACTGTGAACTGTGTAGGTCTTTGGGACCATTTTCGGGGAACTCTAAGATTATTGTTTTTTCATCCCTCGACCAAACTAAAATTCGGGGTCCTCCTTGACTCCCCAACCAGGTTAATTACTGCTTTTCTTTTAATACTCAGTTACATGCAATCGACTTTTAAGAAAGTGCCCCCGGCCAGTCCAGGAGATGACAAATACCGAATTTATGCTTCTCCAGCATCTTCCATAGCAGGAAAGGCCTGTGACTTGTTACATCTGTGTCTCCTGTGAGACCTGGGGACACCCCTATTTGATCAAACACCCCCTAATTAGTTTATTCCTTCAGACTCAATTGCCTCTCAGTGTTTTGCATGGGGTGGCCGTTGCTAACCCTGATTGGACATGTTTATTATTTTTCTTCTTTGTGTTTTGATCTTTTGTTTTTGGTCAATGGCAGATACATCATGTTTTTATGTGAGGCTGTGAATCTATGCTATGAAGCCCATCTGCTGTACAATTATCAATATAGTACAATGGGCTCTCACTTTATCATGGACCTTGTGATGGTGTGTAAGTTCTTTGGTGTACTGATCCTCTCATGTTATCACTACCTTCCACGCTATGGCTAATTTTTTCGTAGTTTCGTGGAACGTTAGGGGACTTAACTCTGACATTAAGCGGTCACTGGTACTTCATTTTCTCCATAAACTTCACCTGCACATCTGCATTCTGCAGAAAACTCATTTAGTTGGATTGCGGGTCCTGAGCTTGAAGAGGGTTCGGATCTGTGCACACTACCATGCTCCTTATTCTAATTACACTAGATGAGTGCATAGATCCCTAGCAGCATCTCTGGTAACTTCCCCTGCCTTTCTGGAACCTTGGAAAAACTTCCAGAATCAGAAGGTGGAGTCTAGGAGTAGCTGCTTGGAGTATTGAAGAAGGTCCCAGGCAATCCCCAGCAGGTGGGCTGGCAGGGGGGCGGGAACCTCTTAAATACTCTGGGGTCATGCCAGCAAGGGGAAGTCGGGAGGAAGATGGAGGAGTGCTGAGGAGACTGTCGGTGGCCCTTGAAGGTGCCCCCTATCTTGGGGGGGGCTGACCTGTGGCGAACACAGGGAGGAGTCCTTGCCTGGATGCACATGAGCAAGTGTGAAGACAGCGGGAGAGAGTCAGCATGTCTATGAGTTCTCCAGGAGTCAGGGAAACTCAGCCGGGTGGGCTGGTGAGTGTGCAGTCTCGGAGGACTGTGGGAAGAGTTTCAGTCTGGGAGGACTGTGGAGAAGTAGCCAGGAGGGCTAGTGAGAGAGGCAGCTGCAGATAGGCGGGCTGGCAGTGCCTGAAGAGGGGGTGCTGGGAACACTACACTTTTTCTCTACACACCAAAGGGCTTTTGCTTTAATCTGGCTGAGTGTTTTGCCAGATTCATTGCAAGTTTCCCAGCTAAGTCTGTGTTTTCTGCAAGCAAGTGAAGTCCTGGAGGAAGAGGAGTGTATATAGCTGTACATAGGAAGAGTTGAATCAGAAGAGTTGTTTTAAGTCAAGTGGGCATCCCATAATCTCCCTAATCCTTATCCAAGTTTTCTCCCCTTAATAAAATAAAAAAATAAAAATAAAGTGCTGTACTGTTTCCTGTTGCAAGCGTGCCTGTGGAAATTCGATGTGCCTGGCTGTGCAGGGTGGGGGATCCCATTTCAACAGCGGCTCCTACTTGTGGTGTGCTACAGGTATAAGTGATATAATAATAAATAAATAATAAATAAATTAAATGTAAAAAAAAGAAAATTTTTATATATATATATATATATATATATATATATATATATATATATATACCCAATTCCAAAAAGGTTGGGACACTGTAAAATAAAAACAGAATGCAATGATGTGGAAGTTTCAAATTTCAATATTTTATTCAGAATACAACATAGATGACATATCAATTGTTTAAACTGAGAAAATGTATAATTTTAAGGGAAAAATAAATTGATTTTAAATTTTATGGCATCAACACATCTCAAAAAAGTTGGGACAAGGCCATGTTTACCACTGTGTGGCATCCCCTCTTCTTTTTATAACAGTCTGCAAACGTCTGGGGACTGAGGAGACAAGTTGCCCAAGTTTAGGAATAGGAATTTTGTCCTATTCTTGTCTAATAAAGGTTTTTAGTTGCTCAACTGTCTTAGGTCTTCTTTGTTGTAGCATCTTACGCTTTATGATGCGCCAAATTTTTTTATGAGTGAAAGATCTGGACTGCAGGCTGGCCATTTCAGTACCCGGATCCTTCTTCTACGCAGCCATGATGTTGTAATTGATGCAGTATGTGGTCTGGCATTGTCATGTTGGAAAATGCAAGGTCTTCCCTGAAAGAGACAGCGTCTGGTTGGGAGCATATGTTATTCTAGAACTTGGATATACCTTTCAGCATTGATGGTGCCTTTCCAGATGTGTAAGCTGCCCATGCCACATGCACTCATGCAACCCCATACCATCAGAGATGCAGGCTTCTGAACTGAGCGCTGAGAACAACTTGGGTTGTCCTTGTCCTCTTTAGTCCAGGTGACATGGCGTCCCAGTTTTTCAAAAAGAACTTCAAATTTTGATTTGTCTGACCACAGAACAGTTTTCCACTTTGCCACAGTCCTTGGCCCAAAGTTTCTTGGGCCAAGAAACTTTGGGCCAAGGACTGCGCCTGCGCTTCTGGATCATGTTTAGATTTGGCTTCTTTTTTGGCCTATAGAGTTTTAGCCGGCAACGGCGAATGGCACGGTGGATTGTGTTCACCGACAATGTTTTCTGGAAGTATTCCTGAGCCCATGTTGTGATTTCCATTACAGTAGCATTCCTGTATGTGATGCAGTGCTGTCTAAGGGCCCGAAGATCACTGCCATCCAGTATGGTTTCTGGCCTTGACCCTTACACACAGAGATTGTTCCAGATTCTCTGAATCTTTGGATGATATTATGTACTGTACATGATGATAACTCCAAACTCTTTGCAATTTTACTCTGAGAAACTCCTTTCTGATATTGCTCCACTATTTTTTGCCGCAGCATTGGGGGAATTGGTGATCCTCTGCCCATCTTGACTTCTGAGGGACACTGCCACTCTGAGAGGCTCTTTTTATACTCAATCATTTTGCCAATTGACCTAATAGGTTGCAAATTGGTCCTCCAGCTGTTCCTTTTATGTACATTTAACTTTTCCGGCCTCTTATTGCTACCTGTCCCAACTTGGAATGTGTAGCTCTCATGAAATCCAAAATGAGCCAATATTTGGCATGACATTTCAATATGTCTCACTTTCAACATTTGATATGTTATCTATATTATATTGTGAATAAAATATAAGTTTATGAGATTTGTAAATTAGTCCAATCCTTTTTTACTCACAATTTGAACAGTGTCCCAACTTTTTTGGGATTGGGTTTGTGTATATATATATATATATATATATATATATATATATACATTGTATACAAAAAATGTGAATTGAGACAAGCAGTCATGTACAAAGTGCAGTAGAACAATGACCAAAGGGTTGAAATTATCAAGGCACTGTTTCCCCTTTACTGTCTAATCACAGACTGGGAGTGTGAAGGTGACCAAGCTTAATTGTTTAACTGCAGAAGCTTTTCTCAATAAGGGGTGCTGCCCAATGATGGCCCTACTGACAACGGCATAATGCAAATAATCCCAAACAACTCCTGATCACAGAGTAATGTTCGGGAGCTGATAGGACCAGCTCCTGATCATGTGTCACTGTGATAGTCAATCACAGTGATCACTAGCATTAGAACCTGTCCCTGTACTAATTAGTGGCCTTTGATACTGTTGACCATCCTATTGTCTTCAAAAAACTCCACTCTATTGCTCTTCAAGACTCTATCTTGGTTCTCCTTCTACCTATCATAGTGCTCCTTCAGTGTCAGTTATAACACTGTCTCCTCTCCACTTTCTCTTTCTGTAGGGGTCCCCCAAGGTTCTGTCCTTGGACCCCTCCTCTTCTCCATCTACACCTCATCCCTTGGTCACTTGATGATCTCCCATCGCTATCAGTACCATCTCTATGCTGATGACACCCACATCTATCTCTCTACTCCCCAACTCACCCATTCAGTCTCCTCTCACATCACTAACTTATTAACTGACATATCAGCATGGATGTCACATCACTTCCTAAGACTCAATCTTTTTAAAACTGAGCTCATAATATTCCCTCCTGCCCATGCCTCCCTCCCCCGACTTCTACATCAAGATCAATGATCATACAACCATCATTCCCTCCCCTCATGCCAGGGTGCTAGGTAATCCTGGACTCTGACCTGTCCATTCAGCCCTAAATCAAATCACTGTCTAATTCTTGTAACCTTCACCTCCGTAACATCTCCAAAATAGGCCCCTTCTTAACTATTGAAACCACAAAGCAACTTATTCCTTCGCTTTCTATCTCTCACCTTGAATATTGTAACTCCCTCCTCATTGGACTAACTCTTTGCATGCTATCTGCTTTTCATTCTATCATGAATGCTGCTGCCAAACGCATTCACCTTACCAACCATTCAATGTCCGCCACTCCTCTCTGTCATTCTCTCCCCTGGCTTCCCATCCCCAACAAATAAAATTTAAAACCATAACACACAAAGCCATATACAACTCTGCCCCGAGCTACATCACCAATCTTGTCTCTAAATATCACCCAAACCATCCTCTCTGAAGATCTCCTGCTCTCTAACTCCCTTGTCTCCTCCTCCTCCTATGCTCGTCTCCAGGACTTCTCTAGAGCCTCTCACATCCTATTGAACTCCCTACCTCAATATGTCCGACTATCTCCTACTCTGTCCACTTTTAGACGATCCCTGAAAACTCATCTCTTCAGGGAGGCCTATCCTGCCTTCGGCTAATAACCAAATCATTTATTTCTTCCATCAGCTTACCCCCCACAGTTATTACCTTTTGTTGCACCAGGCCCTCCCAATTAGATTGTATTGAATTTTATTGTTGCTGTATTAACTCCTTTTATATTGTAAAGCGCTGAACAAACTGTTGGCGCTGTATAAATCCTGTATAATAATAATAATAATAATTTCTCCTTTGTGATGATAAATAGCAGTGGCGGCCCGTGCATAGGGGGCGCCAGGGCGCCGCCCCCTTAAAAAGAAGGAAAAAAAAAATGACAAAAAAGAACGATAAAGTTATAGAAAAAAAAACGGTTCGCCGGCCTATGTGGTGGCTAAAGGGGGGGTGGGGTTTATGACCCAGAAAGGCGCCGATTGGCTGCCTTCTGGGGGCGTAACCTGGGCGCAGGAAAGAGCGCTTGGCCACCCCCACCTTCATGATATCCTGGCTGTGATTGGTCCAGTCTCCAGCCTGGACCAATCATCATCCAGGACATCCGATCGCTGACGTCGCAATGGGGGCGGTGCCGGTGCGTGCGTCAGTCACTCACCGTCACCGCCGCTCACCTTACCGCCGGTTCCCGCCGCAGAAGAGGATGAGGGAGAAGCCGCTCACCTGCCCGCCGCCGCAGAACAGGACGAAGGATCAAGGAGGGGAGAAGCCGCCGCCGATAGCCGAGCCACCGCCAGGTAACTGCATTGGGTTGAAGGGAGCACGCACGCTGGTCTCTGCATTGATTTGGGGACGATGCTGTGGGCACTCTGCAATCATTGGGGTACAATGTTGTGGCACTCTGCAATCATTGGGGTACAATGCTGTGGGCACTCTGCAATCATTGGGGTACAATGCTGTGGCACTCTGCAATCATTGGGGTACAATGCTGTGGGCACTCTGCAATCATTGGGGTACAATGCTGTGGCACTCTGCAATCATTGGGGTACAATGCTGTGGGCACTCTGCAATCATTGGGGTACAATGCTGTGGGCACTCTGCAATCATTGGGGTACAATGCTGTGGGCAGTCTGCAATCATTGGGGTACAATGTTGTGGCACTCTGCAATCATTGGGGTACAATGCTGTGGCACTCTGCAATCATTGGGGGACAATGCTGTGGCACTCTGCAATCATTGGGGTACAATGCTGTGGCACTCTGCAATCATTGGGGTACAATGCTGTGGGCGCTCTGCAGTGATTGGGGACAATGCTGTGGCGCTCTGCAGTGATTGGGGACAATGCTGTGGTGCTCTGCAGTGATTGGGGACAATGCTGTGGCGCTCTGCATTGAAAGGGGCTCGCGCGCTGAACTCTGCATTGATGGGGGAACGGAACAGTGTTCATTGCATTGAAGGGGGCACAGCACAGTTGCATTGAAGGGGGCACGCACGCTGAACTCTGCATTGTGGGGGCACAGCACAGTGTTCATTGCATTGAAGGGGGCACAGAACAGTGTTTATTGCATTGAAGGGGGCACAGCACAGTGTTCATTGCATTGAAGGGGGCACAGCACAGTTGCATTGAAGGGGGCATGCACACTGAACTCTGCATTGTGGGGGCACAGCACAGTGTTCATTGCATTGAAGGGGGCACAGTGTTTATTGCATTGAAGGGGGCACAGCACAGTGTTTATTGCATTGAAGGGGGCACAGCACAGTGTTTATTGCATTGAAGGGGGCATAGCACAGTGTTCATTGCATTGAAGGGGGCACAGCACAATATTCATTGCATTAAAGGGGGCACGCACACTGATCTCTGCATTAAAGGGGGCACGCACGCTGGTCTCTGCATTGAAAGGGGGCATGTACGCTGGTCTCTGCATTGAAAGGGGGCATGTACGCTGGTCTCTGCATTGAAAGGGGGCATGTACGCTGGTCTCTGCATTGAAAGGGGGCATGTACGCTGGTCACTGCATTGAAAGGGGGCATGTACGCTGGTCTCTGCGTTGAAAGGGGGCATATACCATGACCTGTGCCATGCCTATACCATATCTGTGCCATGCCTATACCATATCTGTGCCATGCCTATACCATCTCCTGTACCAGCACCTGTGCCATGCCTGTACCATCACCTATGCCATGCCTATACCATCACCTGTGCCATGCCTGTAACATGACTTCAAAGTCACGCAATTTTTTACTGCGTATTGACGCGAAGCAATACCTATTACATTTTTCTTTTTGGAGTTGTTTTGTTGGGTTGGGTCATGGCAATGGCAAGAAAGCTAAAAATTTAAAACAAAAATATTATTTTGCACCACTTTTCTTTTAAAAATCAAAAAAAGATATCCATAAACAATTACCATTAAACAAAGACCCGATTTATCCTGAACAGAACAAGGTATAATTCTCCGGGATGGCCTCCTGATTTAGCATACGTTTAGCACGATCAACCTGACTGTCCTAGCTCACTGGAATGTGAAATTATCAGAACTAGATGGACAGAAATGCGAATCACTTAACACATAAAACAGCTCACATGTAATTATTAAGCCTTTATTTTTTTGGTTCGGCTTAAAAAAGAAGAGAACCCAAAGATATTTTAGTATCTTGAGGTTTTGCTAACCCGGGAAGCAGGTGGCTGAGCTGAGATCCTGCACATGTGGAACCTCGGTATTATAACTCAAAGTCTATTATTTTTATCCCACATGATTATGATTCTTATCTGGGCACACATATATATTCTGCCCAGACTGCTGTTACTTCCATCAAGAAAATATAGAATTTGAGATGTCATATCTATGAATGGGAAACATTTTTACACCTGTTCTGCCTTTCATGTTTTTGGAGAAATGTACAGCCCTGGCCAAAAGTTTTGAGAATGACACAAATATACATTTTCACAAAGTCTGCTGCCCTAGTTTTTATAATGGCAATTTGCATATACTTCAGAATGTTATGAAGAGTGATCAGATAAATTGCAATTCATTTCAAAGTCCTTCTTTGCCATGACAATTAACTTAATCCCAAAAAAAAAAATTTCCACTGCTTTTCAACCCTGTCACAAAAGGACCAGCTGATGTCATGTCAGTGATTCTCTCGTTAACACAGGTGTCAGTGTTGACCAGGACAAGGCTGGAAATCACTCTGTAATGCTTATTGAGTTAGAATAACAGACTGGAAGCTTTAAAAGAAGGGTGGTGCTTGAAATCATTGTTCTTCCTCTGTTAACCATCATTGCTCTTTACAAAAAGGGATTCACAGGCAAGGATATTGCTTCTCCTAAGATTGCTATTTATTAATCAACTATTTATCGGATCATCAGGAACTTCAAGGTGAGAGGTTCAATTGTTGTAAAGATGGCTTCAGGGAGTCCAAGAAAGTCCAGCAAGAGCCAGGACTGTCTCCTACAGTTGATTCAGCTGTGGGATCGGGGCACCACCAGTGCAGAGCTTGCTCAGGAAAGGCATCAGGCAGATGGGAGTGCATCTGCACATATAATGAGGAGAAGACTTTTGGAGGATGGCCTGGTGTCAAGAAGGCCAGAAAAGAGGCCACTTCCCTCTAGGAAAAACTTTAGGGACAGACTGATATTCTACAAAAGGTATAGGGATTGGACTGCTGAGGACTGAAGTATAGTCATTTTCTCTGATGAATACCCTTTCCGATTATTTGGGGCATCTGGAAAAACCTTGTCCGGAGAAGAAAAGGTGACCGTTACCATCAGTCCTGTGTCATGCCAACAGTAAAGCATCCTATACGAGGGTATCTATAACCTGAAAATCAATCAATCAATCCTGATGTACTGACGATTTCTTGAGGCCAGAACAGTAACAATGCCAGGAAAGTACAAATAACCCTCAAATGACCCCTTTTTTTAAAAGTAGACAGTCCAAGGTATTTAGTAAGAGACATGACAAGTTTTTTGAAGTTGTAATTTTTTTGGAAAATTAAGGCATTAAAAAAATAGTTTTTCCACAATTATTTTTTTTACATATTGTCACCAGTGTAAAGGGAAAAGGAAGGTTCCCCTGTTGGTGGGACTTTTAAGGCACTTCAAAAATAAAAAATGTTTTATATATAATAACAAAGAATTTTATTAAATATAGTATACATAAACACGCTATAAAATCAGCAAGCAATGCATGATACAAAACACGGAGTGCAGAAGATGACCACAGGAACAGCAGGTAAGTACCCAACGCGTTTCAAAGTATCTGAAGACTTCTTCCTCAGGGGCAACCTTAGGTGGTATTCTGTTAATGATTAAATATTTTTGTAAACAGTAAATAATGCATTGAATTGAATTTGTAATATAGTTGTACATCCAACATATCCATATCAATAATTCAAATTGTAAAGACACTTACATCAACTGCTTTTGGGTGATTTTTGCGTGCTTGCGAGAATTTAAAAACAACCAGGTTAGGGAGAGTCAGACTGGCAGAGCATGGTCAAAAAAGAGCCAACATAGTAAAAGTTTGGTGGTGATCCAAAAAAAAATGGCTATTTGAAGTGTTGGGCCTCCAGTATGGGCTGGTGGGGGCAGCTGGAGTCTGTAAAAAGCTGGAGAACCTGCTGAATGAGGATAACCAAAAAGTAGTAAATATTGTTCAGGGAATATGTCATGGTTAAAAAGGTAATTTATATCAAGAAATGTATATATGTATGAAACATACATTCAGCGAATGAAAAAAATGCATAAGTGGCTATAACCACATAAACTTATGCATAAAAATATAAGGGTCAAATGGCGGTATAATTTACGAAAAGGTATAAAATCCTAAATGAAAAGCTTACCTTTATAACACACAGACAGTTTAAAGCGTGATGACCAAGCTCATGGCAGGCAGAGTGGTAAATGGCTGCCAGATAGAGCTATGTCTATAAACTCACTGTGATCGTAGTAAATTACCTTCACATGTGAAGGAATTAATTGGTCTTGAACAGCTGTCTCCTGAATTAGACTCCCCGGAAAGCAGGGGATCGGCGCCGCCCCGATGTATTGCGCATGCACGACGGCATGACGCAACGGGACCGCGACAAGCCTCAGCGTTCCACCGGCGCGGAAGTGTTCCGTCAGCGTGGAATGCAAGCGGAACTCCACTGGGCATGCGCATCAATCTCGCAGGAGATTGAGGTGAAAAAGGCAATGCTCAGAGCTAGGCGTCCAAGGAAAGTGGCGCCTATGTCTGTGCCGGGCTGTCTCCCTAATCCCAGCACAAAAGCTGGAAAACAGCACTGATAGCCAGGGATCAAAAAAGGTCATATTCAAAACTAAAAAGACAGACAAAATTCAATAAAAAGCATTCTTATACACACAAGATATCCATCTAACAATAATCTGCGTATACAGGACTCAACAATTGTACATACATAATTCCAAGAATATAGCCAACAAGTATATAATTGTCATAGATGGAGTAATAACATAAAATATGAAGAAAAAAAAAATATATATACATATATATACATATATATATATATATATATATATATATATATATATATGCCAGTCAAAACTCTATAGCCTGGAAAATGGTGCGGCAATTCAATACAAAAAATGTGAATATTCATAATATATATACAGGTCATGACTTAAGGATACAGAATATAAGGTTGGAAGAGATACAGATCTATTTCTCCATGCCATCTGAGGAGAATCCCTCCAAAAATGGTCTGAAAGAGACCATTTCGTTGAGACCAGGTGGTTCGGTGGCCCTGCAGAAATAAATCCATCTCAATTCAAATTGTAGAAGTGATTTATTCCAGTCTCCATCCCTAGGGTTGGGGTGGATTCTGTCCAAGATGAGGAACTTAATATTTGGAAATTTTCCTCCATGTACATAAGTAGTATGGCGGCCCAAGGGCAACTCAGGGTCGCAAGTCCTCATGCTTCTAATATGGCGATACGCTCGTTTCCAAAACTCTAGTTTTGTTTTTTTAGAAGCATCCGCACTTGCAGAGGAGCAAATAAATCACACCATAAGTGCGACAATTAGCGAAATGTTTCGCATAAAATTTCTGGCCATTTGGGAGAGTAGGATTTTTTTGTGTGAACATAAATCTACAATAATTGCAGCTTCCACACATATGTATCTTTGTACTTGCAGGGGTCTTTGGCGTTGTTATCTTTAAATTCACTTTGAACAAGTCTATCTTTTAGGGCTGGTACTTTCCTAAAAGTGAATTGAGGAGTAGTGGGGACATGGCATCCCAAAATTGGATCCATAGCCAATAGGTGCCAATATTTTTTTACAATTTTCTTTATACTTATACTGACATGTTGTTCAGAGAACGTGGTGATGATCCTCATAGTTTTATCATCTTTATAGGTAGTAGGAGCAAGCAGTTTTTGTCTATCACTATTGAAAGCTTTTTTATAGGCCTTTTTCAGGGAGGTTTTTAAATAACCTCTCTGAAGAAGTCTGTTACGTAGGCCATTGGCTGCTTTTTGGAATGTAGTTAGATCTGTACAGTTTCACCTGATGCGTAGATATTGGCTATATGGGATGGAACGCACAAGAGACTGGGGGTGGAAGCTAGAGGCATGGAGGATGGTGTTTCCCGCAGTGGGCTTTCGAAAAAGACCACTGCAGAGAACACCACCCTCCCCCCTAAAGACCTCTACATCAAGAAAAGTGATACGGTTGCAATCAAATTGCATAGTAAATGTCAGGTTAAATTCATTTCTATTCATCCTGTCTAGGCAGTTTTGTAGAAGGTCAAGTGGCCCCTCCCATATAAGAAAAATGTCGTCTATGTACCGACACCACATTTTAATGTGGTCCGTATACATAGATAGAGCTTCGTCATTGAGAAAATAGTGCTCCCACTCCCCCAGGTACAGATTGCCATAGGATGGGGCATAACATGTGCCCATCGCTACCCCCTGTACCTGGAGGTAGTGGGAGCCATTAAAGGTGAAAACATTGTGGTACAAAATGTACCATAGTAAAGATAGAATAAATTCACCATAAGCATCAATATGGTCATCCCCATGTGAGATGGTATGTTGCACAGCTGCCACTCCCCGAACATTGGGGATGGAACTGTACAAGGCCTCAACATCTATGGAGACCAAAATTGATCCATCTGGGGCAATGACATTCTCAATTTTTTGCAAAAAATGAATAGCATCACGAACAAAAGAAGGCAGGCAAACCAAATAAGGTTTTAGATAGGTATCAACTAATCTACTAGCATTTTCGGAGATGGAACCTCGACCAGAAATAATGGGCCTACCTGGTGGATTTGTGGCATTCTTATGAACTTTGGGGAGTAAATAGAAAGTAGGTGTAACTGGAAATGTTGTTCTAATGTATTCCCACGTATGTTTGAGGATTGTGCCGTTTAGATATGCTAAGTCTATAAGTTCATAGAATTCCTTCTGGTATTTAATGACAATTTCAGCTGTTATACGTCTGTACCAGTACTGGTTTTTTTAAAACTTTTGGCACATTTCCACATATTTTGTGTTGTCCATGAGAACAACATTTCTGCCTTTGTCGGCTTGTTTGATTACAATATATTTTTTAATGCTTGTTTTTGTTTAATGTGATATTGGGCACAGATGGAGGATAGATGTTGAGTTTGTCAAGTTCTTTGGACACTAGTTTTACAAAGGTGGTAATGTTGGGGTTTTGTGTTTTGGAATATTTGTCAGATTTTTTTCTTAAGGTGTGAAGCTTGAGTTTTGGGGGAAGGATTCCTAGTATCAGTATCAGCTAATAAAGATGATAGATTGATGCGATCAATAAGATCATCGTTTTCTTCTAATAATGAAATCAGAGTGTCAAGGATGGCATCTTGACTTGTGCCTGATTCATTATTTTCACCTTCTTTGTGAAAAATAACTTTGAAATTGAGTTTGCGAGCGAATAAATGTAGGTCTTTTAGAAAATCGAATTTATCTAATTTGGCACTTGGGCAAAAACTGAGGCCCCTAGATAGAATCTCAATTTCATCACTGGATAGTTTATAGCTGGAAAGGTTTATAATTGAGAAATCTGATTGAACATGATCAACGATAGTTGATGTGACGGAAGTGATAGAGTCAAAATTATTTAATGTGTTGTGGGGGTGAGTTTGAGGGCCCTCTGGTGGAGCAATTCTAAAAAAGTGGGATCTAGAAGATCGATGGTGGAGGGGAAAGTAAGTGGGGGGCCAGTGGTGAATTGGCTCACTGTGTTGTTAGTTTGTGATGAAGAAAGTGAGTGAGAAGCAGTGTTTTCATCTTGGTAAGGTGCAGAGGGTTTAAAAAGGGAAAGTCCCACCTTATTATCTTGTTTCATATTGGATTTTTTCATCACCTGCCCTGGTGAAGGTTCCCCGTGATGTAGACGTTCCGTTCGATCTGATGTTTTTGGTTTAGTAGATACCTGGAATGATGTGGAAGAAACATTAGAAAAAGATTGTAAAGGGTTAATATGAAATCCTTTATTGTTAGATAAATTGTTCGTTTTTTTAGGTTGTGTCCTTCTATAGGCCTTCCCTTGTTGGAAGGCATTTTTGTCACGGCTATATTTCTTTTTTCTTTTTTAATCAAAATATTCTTGTTGTAAATTTCAAGGTGCTCCTTGAGTTTGTTTTCTTTCTCAAGGAACATCTTGTGTGTCTTAAAGTGTCTTATAAACCTGAATCTTCTCAAGGACTTTGCCAATTTCAGTATCCAGCTTGTTTGACCTCATCGTATACTCCCTGATGAGAAGGTTCATCAAGGCCTTGGAGCAATCATTTAGTGATTTTTCCCAATGCCCTTTGAATTCAGGGCTCAGATCCTCCAATAGGGGGAAGATCTGTACCCTAAGGCCAAATGGATTAATGTTATCATGTAAATAATCTTTAAAGGACTTAATATGCCAAAAAAAATGAGGATTTCCTTTCAAGAAGTTTTGAGAGTTGAAAAAACATGGAGGATAATTCTGCTTCCACAAATAATTTTTTGCCAAAAAAGTAATTTGACATTAGAGTATCCCATTCCTCACCTGTATAGGTGGACAAAATGTTAATAGAAACAAATTTTCAATAGACGCCGTCACAATGTAATATCAACTTATATATTTTCATAAAGTAAATTTGTACATAAATAAAAAAGTATAATAGAACAAATTCAGAAAAAAAGTCTGAATCATGAGTGGAAGGAAGACTATCTAGACTACTGTCACCAGCGTAGTAAAGCGTCACGATATAACTGGTGTGACGGTAACCAGGGACACTGACTGGTGATAGTATGTAAAAAAATCCATTAATTTTTTTATTACATTTTTTTTCTTTTTTTAAACCCATGATCATTGCTTATATACCAGTGAATTTTACTGGTATAAGCAACCATTTTTACTAAATTAAACTGATTCATTCAGTGATTATTGTTGTGATTAGCTGTGATTAGCCACAGCTAATCACATGGTACAGACAGGTTGTGATTGGCCCTGTCTGTACCATGTGATTACTGTGACCAAGCACAGCTAGCAACACAATTATATACAATAAAAGCAGGAATCAACGCCATTCATTGTTTACAATTGTCATGTGATCAGCTGTGATTGGTGTACAGCAATCTCATTGTACCGGCAGTGGGCCAGTACAGTGATCAGTCATCCGCTGTATCTGGTGGACAGAGCCGGTGATAGATCGCACTGCAGCATGGCCCCTGGGGTGTGTGTATGGCATGTTTTGGAAGGACATCATATGATGTCCTCCCGAAACAATGAATGTCCTGTCCAGCCAGCAAATGGTTAAAATACATTTTAGATGTCTTCAAGTCAGACACATGATACATGATGATACATATGCTACATATGATACATTAGCATTGGTGATTCTCAATGGTGCAGATAGCAGCAATGAGATCAAGACTCTATATTAGTAGACTCCCTGCACTCACAGTAAGTCAGACCTCTGTGTTAAGTGATGCTGTGGGCATCACTAAATGCTGAGGACTGAGGAGATCTTGGGGGGGGTGAAGAGGTACTGCTGGGGACAAAGCCAACTGGAGGTGAGTATTGCAGGCAGAATTTAATCTTTTTATAATATAAAAATGAACCTGAATTTGGGCTTTAAAAACAATAATAACGTGCATTTAATGTTAAGAAAACAATGTGCTTCTTAAAGTGAAACTTTAGTCAGAAAATTAAGTCCTACTAGATCACTTGCAGTTATAGCTATGTAAAGCATTAAAAATGAGTGCCCATATTGTCTCACCCCAGTCTGCACATGTTCAGTAACTCTTAATTTTTTGGAATTGTGCAGAAAATCAGAGCCACTAGAGGCCGATCTGCTGGCATCGTAAAGATTTACTGCTCCTTAGGGGCTCTGTGCTTCATGAACAGAGCTGTGAAAACTTTTTTTTTTTTCATATTTGTCACACTGAAATTATTCAGATCATCAAACAGATTTTAATATTACACAAAGATAGCCCGAGTAAATACAAAATGCAGTTTATAAATGATTATTTCATTTATTAAGAGAAAAGCTGTCCAAATCTGTCTGGCTTTATGTGAAAAAGTTGGGAAGCTAAGAGTTAATTCATATTCCCAGGTTTTTTTTTTTTTTGGGTCCAACCCTCTGGTCCTGTGTGCTATAAAAAAGGACAAGGGCTTGATTCTAAGGCTCACCGTCTGTATGGGAGGAAAGACCCCCAGCCAGAAACATGTAGAGGGATTGCTGGGACCTGCAGTCCTCCATGAAGCCACCAAAGTATTGGAGTATCACCTTAATGGATTTTCCTGATCAATGACACTTCCAAGTATGCACTCTTTCTATGCAGGTATGCTGGGGCAGCCACAAGTATGAAGTTATTGACTAGGGATGTTAGGGGAATGTCTGCACTTTATTCCTGTTACCTGTGAATTTCATAATGTTGATTTATTCCTTAAGTAAAGATTCTTAAAACGTTGCCTTTACCTGGTCTGAAGTTACTAAAGGGGTGCAATGTAATTACCCGGCACTTATAGTCTACAGCTCAGTCACTAAGTGCATGGGGTATGAAGATATCACTACAATAGTTAATGCAGTGTGAAGATACAAGTGGTTATCAAGGGTAACGAATGGTTCTCTAACAAACTATCGTGAAGCACGTGCACGTGGCAGGTGAGATACCCTTTTGCTTTTTCGTCTGCACTCTTTCATCAGCAATCCATCTCTAAGTAATCTGAGCAGATCTGCACTCCCAGGGGCCTCATCCTGTACACAGGTGCAGAAAACAAAGCGTTAAGTAAAGTAAAGTATGCGCATGGAGTCTGAGAGGGCATTGGCTCAAAGTGTTCCTCCTAAATGCACAAGTAACCATTTGAAAGTACATCAAGAAAGTTTACTAGAGTTTATTTTTGTTTGTCAGGTCCTGAGTGTGGCTCAAGGGAAAGGTAACCTATGTGTATAGTAATGACACTGTGCAAAGTGCCTAGCGTAGCCCAAAAGAACCCACCCCAGGGTAAGCCTCTCTGTGACACTTGCTTGGTGCCCAATGAGGAGGGAAACATGGAGGACATGATGACCCCCCTGTCACCTTGACCTGCCTCATTTTTCATTTGGTGCCCAACATGGGGCTACGTTACTGCTTGTACCTGAAGACCATGTCTAAAGAGACCATTGCATTAGTTAGACTTGTCCAGGCTTGCCCAGCAGTACTCCATGTGAACACTACTTGTCTGTTTCCTGATTGGCTCCTGCAAAAGGCACAATTTCCTGATTGGCAGATTTCCTGATAAATGGCGTATGTAGCAACTAGACCCGTAAATGAAGCGCAGATGCTTCACGTGCATTGCAACTAGCCACCATGGTCAGTCACTGGCGTGACTACACTGTTGACACTGGGAAGTGGTACCAACCTACCTATGGGTTAGCCATCTGCCACTCGGGCAACCGAGAAGAGTTTCGAGCCCTGTGTCCAGGATGCAAGAGACGTCTAGCCACACTTTCCCCTTGGGCTCACCGCAGTATCTGTGGTGTCCCGTTATTTCAGCTGTTGCCAGACAGCCTGCCCAGGAGTAGTCCCAACGCAAAAGATGCGTCCGGCTCCAGACCCCCGGCGAAGATCCTGTGGCCAAGCTGTGACCAGCTATCAGGGATGGTCTCCCCCACAGCTTCTGGGGCGACCCTGCCACACAACAGCACCTGTTCAAGAGAAACAGCAGTATCCTTGCGAGCTCCTGCTGGAGGAGCTGCCACCTCCTGCAATTCCCAAGGTATCTGCAGAAGATCGTCCAGACAGCACCAGAATCGCCATCCTGGATTCCCTTCTGCCGGACATCAGGATTCCTCCTCTACTAGAGTATTCTCCATTCGATGAGACCCTGCTGGTCCTACAGACTGCACATTCTTGAGACTGGCCTAATGGGATCTCCTGGGAGAGCCTGACATTCAATCTGGATCAGGATTTACCACTGTCCCCATGTATACATTATCCTCGGGTTCCCTCACCTGAGTTGGCTCCCGACTGATGCCTAACTACCGCAGGGTCAATTACGTTTTCAAGCCAGGATTACCCGGTTAGCTCAACTCCAGCAATACATAGAGAAGTACGTCATGCGCCTGTATTATTAGGTGTTCCGTATGTCCTGGAGGAACTATTCTAACAACTGGAGAAAGAACAACCCAAGTTATACAGCCAAGCTATATTGGAGAAGCTCAGCATACCCGCACATCAGAGAACTTTTAAACAACAAAAGGAGTATATCGAAGAAAAGTTTCATCAACTGTATAAATTCTGTAATACCAGTAGACATACCTATATGGATGGAGTTGAAATAGTTAAAGTCCGATCCTCCGGTCCTGTTTGTTTTAAAAGGGACGAGGGCCTGGGTCCTAAGGCTCCTGGTTCCTAGAGTGTGGAAGGGATATAAAGGGTGGCCCGGCCTTTAACATAGTCTGTATGGGAGGAAAGACACAGTCAGCAAGATGTAGGGGACCTGCAGTCCTCCATGAAGCCACCAAAGTACTGGAGTATTTCCTTTAAAGGATAAGTTCACCTTTTGCACCAGCCTCCGCACCCCCCAATCCCGATTTGACAGCGAGCGTAGGATCTTGACAGGGAGCGGGGGGAGGGGGGAAGCTGCACCCAGAAGATTTTTTACCTTGACAACTTTAAGTAAAGATTTTTGAACCTTTGCCTTTGCCTGGTCTGAAGGTACTAAAGGGGTGCAATGTAAGTAACCGGCGCATATAGTCTACAGCTCTGGACACTAAAGTACATGCATGGGGTCTGCATTAGGTGCACGGCAGGGTTACATACAGGGCCGGTGCTTCCACTAGGCAAACTAGGCAGCCGCCTAGGGCGCATTGCCACCTAGGGGCGCAGCCAGGAGTCGGCACTCTCTCTCCATCATGAATGATTATTGTGAGCTGAGGGGAGAGGTGGCGGTAGGGGAGGAAGAAGGGACAGAGAAAGATGCCAGGTGTCTTGGGCAGTGGCGGAACTATCAGGCCCTGGCTTTCCACCACTGTTGGAGGGGCCCCAAGAGGCAGGAATGGAGCCCACCAGAGTGCTGCCTGCATGATGATCCTCTTCAGCTGGAGCTGAACGGCCTTAACCCCAGGCAGGAAGTGACTCTCTGCACTGAGCTGGTAGGCAGCCATTCATTTCCCTGGGTTGGTATTAAGTAGGGAGCGGAGGAGAGCTGAACCTGAGCCGAAGCTTGGCACTGGAGGGCGGAACCTTTACTGGGGCAGAAGCGACGAGGCACCGGAATGGTCTGAGGAGGTTGGTGATAAAGGACATGCGGAGCTCTCTGACTGCTGCTTTTCCCTCCACCAGGAGCCGGTTGGAGCTGTGGTGAGCACTGTGGTCCAGGAGAGGAGCGTCCTGGGAGAAGGAATCAGCAGGATCACTGTGAAGGAGGGCAGAGTGGGGGCCACTCTCTTCATACCGCCCAGTTAGTGTCCCCAGAACAGGGGATCGGGGTCCCTGGGTGTTACATGGAGCATCACTGGTATGAAAGGGAATCGGGTCACCGGGTGTGCTATGGGGAATCAGAGTCACCAGGTGTGACATGGAGGATAGGGGTCACCGGGTGTAACAGGAGTTCGGGGTCACCAGGTGTGCCATGAGGAATTGGGGTCCCTGGGTGTGCCGTGTGGGATTGGGGTCCCCAAGTGTGACACGGAGGAACATCAGGGTCCCCAGGTGTGACATGGAGGAACATCAGGGTCCACAACTGTGACATGGAAAAAAATCAGGGTCTGACATAGAGGAACATTAGGGTCACTGAGTATGACAGCATGACATGGAGGAACACGGGGGTCCCTGGGTGTGACATGGAGGAACATCAGGGTCAGTGGGTATGACAGCATGACATGGAGGAATATTGGGGTCCAAGGGTGTGACATGGAAAAACATCAAAGTCCCTGAGTGTGACACGGAGGGACATTAGGGTCCCCGAGTGTGACATGGAGGAATATGGGTGGTCACTGGGTATGAAAGCATAACATGGAGGAACCATCGGATCAGGGTCACTGGGTATGACATAGAGGAGTTTTTAACCCCTTCCCTTTTTTTGGGGGGGCGCAAGTAGCTGGTCTTGCCTAGGGCATAAAATAGTCTAGTACCGGCCCTGGTTACATACACTCATGGGAGTGAGGTAGCGTTGATACCCTGGTGGAGAGGGCATTGGCTCTATGTGTCCCTCCTTAATGCACAAGTAACTGTGGTGAAGTACATGACATCTAAAGCGTTTATTAGAGTTTGTTCATGTTTGTCATCACCAGGTCGTGAGCATGGCTCACATCAGAGGCAATGCAGCAATCAGGCATGACACAAACACCACATAAATGTGGAAGGAGAATCGCTTATAGTGTAATATTAAAGGCCCTTTTAATAGGAGCAGGGTATCTACTCACATCAAAGTAAAAGAAACAGGCATATCACAAACAGTACACGCAGCACCCCGGGGGATGTAATGATTTCACCTTGGGGCTCCAGGGTGATTGATTCAGAAGAAACCGGTTTTCTCAGTTTTCTCAAAGGTGGGTAAAACTTGGTTTGGGTCCTGCAGTCTAGAGACTTCATGGAGACTTGGGAGGGATGAAGTTTCCAATCCTGGGACCAGGTTTTGTGAACAACCAGCACACTAATTAGGCAGGTATGAGCAGGGCCTGACAAAGGGCCTGATGGGTGAAGCCAGAACAGCAGCACTGCAAGTGTAAGCCAGGAGGCTGATAAATAATTGTTTTTTGGCAGAACAATGATGAAAAACCCTACAAGGGAAAAGCATGTGATTCCTTGTTTCTTCTAATGTGTTTTACTAAACGTGGGAAAGAAAATTCTAAAAGGGCAATTTAAAGAGAAAGTAAAGTCTGTATTTTTTTTTTTTTTTCTTACCTGGAAAGTAAAGGCATGATGTGCTATCTAAAATAAAACACCAAAAAAACTACATACCCCTGGACTGATCATTGACTGAGCCAAAGAAGTGAAGTGTTAATTTGTAGATGTCAATGTTGCTAACAGTAACCCAGGGGGACCTAAGAGTGTGTTATCCAGCAGTCCTCAAGGAGGCAGTGCTACATTTGGGGGCTCGTCCGGGATGCACTCCTGGGTTACCGCAACGGTTGCTAGCGGCAACGGATGAGAAATCATGCCAAGTAATGCCATGCTTTCCCAAGTAATGTACTGGAGTTTCAGTGAAGAGGAAAATGTCTACCCCACAGTGATCAGTGAAAGTGTGCTGACAAGTCAAGTTAGTAATGGTGGTTGCCATGGGCATTGAACGGAATTTCACCTAAGAAACTGTATCTGTTCTCAAGTAAAATGCAGGAGAGTTGATGAAGAGGAGATGCACTGTATTGTACAAAAAGACTGTGTCTTCTTTACAGTAATTGATACAAGTGTGGACGGAGAGAGTGGTGACCCGGGACACAGGGATCGGTGTGTCGGGGGTCATGTCTGTGCATGTACTGTGAAGAAAAGTGTTGACCGTGCAGTTCATGACAGCGGGACAGTTTTCCTGAATAGTATGGGAAGTCATGTCTGTATATGTGCTGTGGAGAAAAATGTTTGCCGTGCAGTTTATGACAGCGGGACAATTTTCCTAAGCAGCAAGGGAGGTCAGTTGGCTTGGCAAGATGGACGTGCAACTGAGGCCCAGGTGCAGACAGGAATGGCGGATGTGTGTGAATTGAGGAACACAATTTGCCAGGCAGTGACCTTCATGCTGACTGAGCAGAGTTGGAGCAGCAGTGAAGAGGTTACTGTACCGCGCAGGAAAGTGCACGCTGAAGAGATCTGCCTAACTGGTGGAGGCACTGCCAGAGAGTCAGCTAGTCTGGAGTTGTTGGGTGGAGTCGCCACCCACAGATTGCCGGTCCGAACGGAGGAAGAGAGCTGAGACATCACTTCCGCCTTCGGGTGTAGCGGAGCACCTAAAAAGTTGGTTGAATTACTGGAGTCGGTCCTGTGCCCAAAGGAGGACTGGCGCTGTGCAGCGGGAAGGACAAGGAGCATCTTGGGCTGGTATGTCACCAATGCTTGAATGTGTCCATGCGGCTGCCGGCCTGGAGTCCATGCGGACACTGCGGTAATTTGCTGGTGCAGGTGGTGCCGAGTGAAAGTCAGCTTAGGAAGTTGTGTGTGGTCTGGGAGACAGGCTTCACTCAAGAAGCACAGGCGCTCATGAGGATCCCTGTAAGCAGAGGAAGGGGAGTGCTGCGAGCGTTGCTGGAGCCGGGGCCTGTAGTGCAGACTTACACTGCCATTTGCCAGAGCAGGGAGACTCACACTTCGGAGGTGAAGTGCACCCAGGGGATTCAGACCGAGTCGCGGCCAGGAAAAGGGCAAGTTACAACTATACGAGCAGAACCAACTTTTATCAAGGCAGAGGGGAAGAGGGCTTCCAGTGTGACGAGTGAAGGGGAGGCCGGAGCCATTTATACAGGGTCCCCCAGCTTTCAGCATTGGTTTGGATCCTTGGAGGGGTAGAGACACTGGAGACCCTCGAAAAACAGTATAGTGAGTACAGGGGATCGTGTCTAGGGGCCTGACCTGAGGGGGGCCACCCCGATGTAGGATAGTCAGAGGACGGGTGTCAGTCTATGGAGTGAAAGGGGATACTAGGCAGGTATCCTGAAGATAATCTATCCAATTAAGTCATCTGAACAGAGACTTGACCTAAATTCTTCTAGTGGCAAGGTGAATCTGCAGCCTGGCTGCATCTCTTAATAGGAGTCCTCATCCATTGTGAATAGTTCAATTTGAAATATCCCACTATTCCCTTCTCCCATCCCAAATTTCAGGGGGTATAAATTATTTTTCAAGGCACTGCAGTATGATTAATAAAGCTGTTTACTATTTTTATACCTTAGTTTGAACATTTGTTTCTGGGCTACACCCCTCAAAATCTCTCTGGTCCTCGCTCTTATCAACCTTATATAATATTACTGCAGTAACAAATTGCAAACAAGCTCAAAGCAGCATTAGCACCTGTGAGTTTTACATTTTTTTCTCAGGTTTTTGACTTTTATAGAAGTACTTTATATCCGTGGAAATTGTGATGTCTTTGTCCGGTATCTCTACTTCAGCAAATCAGAGGAACCCTTTTCACTGATAAAAAAAAAAGGCTTCTCCTGAATGGAGGAGAAGGGCTAAGCCCGACTCTTTTTGTTCTCTTTTTTTTTTTGCACAAAAAAACTATATTGAACAAAGAAATGGAAAGGTACCAAGCAAATAGAAGGCACAAACACGGTTACAAAGATATTAATGCCCTTACAGGCGGATAAAGCAAAACTTCACATAAAAAAATTATAAGAATGAAAGCGCCCTGTTGGGCTAAGAAAACAAGACATTATGCAAAGACAATGCAAGACTGGTCCATATGAAAACGTACGTAATAAGTGGAGAATGTGGTATGTAACCTTATGGGTGACGTACTGCAAAGCTTAGCCAGTTTCAACATTGAGTCTTCCAAGAACACGTGCAGGCCTTTCATCCTGAGTCTCTAGAGTGTCACATTCCTGGAGGCCCATAATCGGGCACATCCTAGGATGAGGTAATATATCACAAAGTGAGGAAGAGATGGCTAAGGATGGGAACAACAGGCCTATATGAACTATAAAAGATAGATATTTGGGAGGGAAATGCAAGAGTAAGGAGTAGTGGAGAATGGGGGGAGAGGGTATAGGGAAGGAGGGAGTAATGGGGGATACCCTTCCTTCATTCTCCGACCTAAGTGGAAGGGCCCCCCAAGCCCTACCTTGCATCAGGAACGAGCCGGTAAAGGAAACAGGGGGAGGGACAAAAGGGTTCAGAAGCGAGGACTAACGTATAAATTTACACTCATAAGTGGTCTTTGACAGCAGCGTAGGTGGGGGGTCAAGCCAAGGGGAGGGAGGAAGATGGTATGAGACTCTTTTTCATTCTGGCAGCAAATGGAAAGGGGCCTGTACTGCTGATGGAACACATACAATAATACTAAAGTATTATACAGTACACATAGTGGACGCATTGTTCTGTAATCCAAATAGAGTTCGTTTGGGCCACCTTGACGTAAGCTAACTATTAAAGTGATATCAAAGCTTCAAGCCTACATTAATACATCTCAACGTGCACGCTCAAGAATGCCAAAATGTAAATAGGCCTACATGTAAATACATACCTCCCAACCATCCCAGGTTCCGTGGGACCGTCCCACAATTTGAAGTAAGTCCCGGGGTCATGCATATCTAGGCTGAAGTCCCGGAGCCAAGGGCTGGAACTTCACTCAGTAGTGGTATCCTCAATGGGTACAATGTGTGCTCTCACACACAGCACCAAGTGAGGATTTCTGGGAGAAGATCTGGCTGGCAATCCCTTCTCCCCCCTCCTCAATGCAGTCACTGGTTGTTAGGACCGCCGGCGTCCTGGCAACCGATGACATAATTTGCAGGCCACCTCTCAACTCCGCCCCAATCTTCGGCTCCTGATCCTGACTCTCAGCGGTCCCGATGTCGGCTCTCAGCGGCTCCCGATCCCGCCTCTCAGAGGCTCGTAAAAGGTAAGAGGAACTCCTTGTCACACAGAAGTACTCCAGCTGCTTCTGTGTGTTTGCGCCAGGCACCCAGGGGGAACATGGGCCACATTTGCTGGTAGGTGCCCTTGGTTGTGGCGCCAAAACTGCCCACATCGCTGTTTAATTGGGGATGCTGGAGGTGTCTTTACCAAGAAAGTAAGACCGCACTCGAAGATGAAAATGAAATCAATGGTATCCTTTATTCCTCATGAACAAGTTCGTGCATCAAAAGACATGCCAGGTTGACGTGTTTCACGATACAGAGGATCGCTTACTCATAACCACAGTGTGTACATAACCATAACCACAGTATTTGTAGCTGCTGACTTTGAATTTTTTCATGGGGTGCCAAACTCTGCTTTAACCACTTAAGCCCCGGAGGATTTTCCTGCTAAAAGACCAGGGGGTATTTTGCGATTCGGCACTGCGTGACTTTAACGGACAATTGCGCGGTCGTGCGACGCTGTACCTAAACGAATTTGACGTCCTTTTTTTCCCACAAACAGAGCTTTCTTTTGGTGGTATTTGATCACCTGTGCGATTTTTTGATCACGCGCTATAAACAAAAAAAGAGCGACAATTTTGCAAAAATAGCAATATTTTTCACATTTTTTTATATGAAATTCCCCAAAAAAAAAATGTAAAAATCAAAATTTTTTAACATTTTTGGCCAATTTGTTTTATCCTACCTATGTTTGGTAAAAAAAATCGCAAAAAGCGTATTTTGATTGGTTTGCGCAAAAGTTATCGCGTTTACTAACAAAGGGAAAGATTTTTGTCATTTTTGTTGTTTTTTTTTTTAACGCGTAATGGCGGCGATCTGCGATTTTTTTTGCGGTACTGCGACATTGCGGCGGACAGATCGGACCCTTGACTGACATTTTTGACACTTTTGGGGTTACCAGTGACATTTCTACAGTAATCAGTGCTATACATATGCACTGTTACTGTAAAAATACACTGGCAGTGAAGGGGTTAACTTTATTTGGGAGGGAGGGGCTGTGTGTGTCCCTAGGGGCGTGATTCTAACTGTGATTGGCTGTGGCTCTAGCTGTAAGGACACTGATCAACGGATCTACATACTAGATCCGAGTAATCAGTGTCTTTACAGCGATGAGAATGACAGGCAGCTTGTTTACACAAGCTGCCTGACATTCTCCCTCTTCCCCCGACGATCGCCGAGTGGCCGGCGGACATCGGGTCCGCTGGTCACACGCGCGGGGGGGTGCGTGACCGCGCGGGAGCGGGAGCGCGCCTCCGCGGGCGCGCGCTCGCTCCCCAGACCCTCCCAGGCTAGTGACGTTAATTAACGTCACTCTGCCTGGCAGGGGCTGACCGCCGCAGTAAATCTACTTGCGGCGGTCGGCAATCAGTTAAAGAGCAACTCCACTTTTGTTGAAAAAAAAAAACTCTTCCCTCTGGGTGATTTATGTACATTGCAGGGATTTTAATAAACTTTGTTGCAGATTCCTACCTTTTGTTATTTTACTGTAGATATTTGTTTGTCTGTTTCTATGTGCTCAGTGAATCTAATGGGAGTGTCTTAACAATTATCAGTCAGCTGCCGCACCTGAAGGGCTCCAATGAGGAACATTTCAGGGTCTGCATCCCTTTAGATGTGATTTCCCTTAGGAAGTATCTGACCAAAAATGACATTTTTGTTGCAGGGGATGCCAAAAATCTGACTTGTATCTTAGTGCAGACTTCTGGGAAAATCAGTAAGCCAATCCCACAAGCAGGAAATTACATTTCTGGGGGGGGGCGTTCTGTATACCATCTGTGTACAGAATGCCTCCAGGTCATCATATTGCATTTTACAGAAATTACAGAGCTGCAGATTTTAAAGAAATGGTAATTTATAATAACAAGTGATTACAATATGACTAGTGTCACACTCGTATATGCTATATTGTTATTTTTTTTAATCGCTTATTTTTTAACTTAAAAGTGGAGTTTGCCTTTCAAATATTTGATATAATTTGTTAAAAATTTCAGAAGCAAAGCAAAAAAACTGTTCACCTAAAAGCAATTTAATTCTCGTTACACTGTGCAAAAAAGTTGCACAAAGATTGCTCTTAAGCAGCTAATGGGTGTCATTACCATGATGCTGCTGGGAGTGTTTGTTCCAGGAAAGATTTCAACTCTGAAGGCCCCAACTGATGAGGCTGAGAGGGCCCCGATCTCCCACATTCCTGTCCCTAGGCTGGGAGGACATAGTACATTCCTGCTGGTACATAGCGTGACTGGCTGCTCACTGTGACCATACATAGAGAGGGCTTATATTTAACACGGCCTTCCTGACTTGCAAGTTTATGGGATTCTGCTTATATAATGTTGCTTTGCATGTCCTGGGGCCTGGAGAGGTGTTGGAAATCGACAAAAAATAGATTTACATAAAAATATTCCTTGATGCAGGCATCAGGGCTAAACTACACGGGTGATTTTATAATAGTGCTGCTGTGCGATTTAACCTCTTGCTGGCAGTCGTCTCATTAGTAACACATTTGATTTTGTGCCTTTTAAAAAAAAAAGGCTACGCTACACAGGCAATTTTAGAACAGACAAGGTAAGGTGCATAGGTGTGTGCAGCCTATTGCAATATGGTTTGCACACTAAAGCTCAAACACAGATGCATGGATACTGTACAGTATATACAGAAAAAAAAAATATATATATATATATATGTATATACAAACCCCATTACAAAAAAGTTGGGACACTGTACAAATTGTGAATAAAAACAGAATGCAATGATGTGGAAGTTTCAAATTTCAACATTTTATTCAGAATACAACATAGATGACATATCAAATGTTTAAACTGAGAAAATGTATAATTTTAAGGGAAAAATAAGTTCATTTTAAATTTCAAGGCATCAACACATCTCAAAAAAGTTGGGACAAGGCCATGTTTACCACTGTGTGGCATCCCCTCTTCTTTTTATAACAGTCTGTAAACGTCTGGGGACTGAGGAGACAAGTTGTTCAAGTTTAAGAATAGGAATGTTGTCCCATTCTTGTCTAATACAGGCTTCTAGTTTCTCAACTGTCTTAGGTCTTCTTTGTTGCATCTTCCTCTTTATGATGCGCCAAATGTTTTCTATGGGTGAAAGATCTGGACTGCAGGCTGGCCATTTCAGTACCCGGATCCTTCTTCTACGCATGTTGTAATTGATGCAGTATGTGGTCTGGCATTGTCATGTTGGAAAATGCAAAAGATGATGTCTGGATGGGAGCATATGTTGCTCTAGAACTTGGATATACCTTTCAGCATTGATGGTGCCTTTCCAGATGTGTAAGCTGCCCATGCCACACGCACTCATGCAACCCCATACCATCAGAGATGCAGGCTTCTGAACTGAGCGCTGAGAACAACTTGGTTTGTACTTGTCCTCTTTAGTCCGGATGACATGGCGTCCCAGTTTTCCAAAAAGAACTTCAAATTTTCATTTGTCTGACCACAGAACAGTTTTACACTTTGCCACAGTCCATTTTAAATGAGCCTTGGCCCAGAGAAAACGCCTGCGCTTCTGGATCATGTTTAGATATGACTTCTTTTTTGGCCTATAGAGTTTTAACTGGCAACGGCGAATGGCACGGTGGATTGTGTTCACCGACAATGTTTTCTGGAAGTATTCCTGAGCCCATGTTGTGATTTCCATTACAGTAGCATTCCTGTATGTGATGCAGTGCCGTCTAAGGGCCCGAAGATCACCGCCATCCAGTGTGGTTTTCTGGCCTTGACCCTTACGCACAGAGATTGTTCCAGATTCTCTGAATCTTTGGATGATATTATGCACTGTAGATGATGATAACTCCAAACTCTTTGAAATTTTTCTCTGAGAAACTCCTTTCTGATATTGCTCCACTATTTTTCCCCACAGCATTGGGGGAATTGGTGATCCTCTGCCCATCTTGACTTCTGAGGGACACTGCCACTCTGAGAGGCTCTTTTTATACCCAATCTTGTTGCCAATTGATCTAATAAGTTGCATATTGGTCCTCCAGCTGTTTCTTATATGTACATTTAACTTTTCCAGCCTCTTATTGCTACCTGTTCCAACTTTTTTGGAATATGTAGCTCTCATGAAATCCAAAATGAGCCAATATTTGGCATGACATTTCAAAATGTCTCACTTTCAAGATTTGATATGTTATCTATTTTATATTGTGAATAAAATATAGGTTTATGAGATTTGTAAATTAGTCCATTTCTTTTTTACTCACAATTTGTACAGTGTCCCAACTTTTTTGGAATTGGGTTTGTATATATATATATATATATATATATATATAGCACCCTCCTAGGTAGGTGCTAGTGAGAGAGTATAGTTTTTGGCTCTGTCTGTCAGAGGAGCAACGGGCAAATCTATATTGCTCTCTGCCTATTAGAGAGCAGGATCTGTTAGTGAGGTCTGCTCGTTGTGCTCAGTATGTGATTCATTATGTCTAGAGAGTGTTTCACACTGGTCCAATAGGGAAACCTGACAAATGGATGCATAGGTGCATTCTGGGATACTGTATAGAAGCCAGGAGCACATATGCTGCGTGGTCTTTGGCCGGAGAGCGAAGTCCCCGGAGGGAGGGGGCCGGCTGCCTCCTCCTCTGTAGCAGTGCCACGTGGTCGCAGGAGATTGTTCTGAAGGCTGGAGGAATGGATGAGAGGAGCTGAACCCTGAAGTCTAGGAG
Organism: Pelophylax lessonae; assembly: GCF_965119305.1. Classification (NCBI taxonomy): domain Eukaryota; kingdom Metazoa; phylum Chordata; class Amphibia; order Anura; family Ranidae; genus Pelophylax; species Pelophylax lessonae. The sequence continues at coordinate 524,481,019 of NC_138772.1, forward strand.
AGCTGACTGAAGGGGGGACAATAGAGACCCTGGAAAAACAGTATCGTGAGTGCAGGGACTCGTGTCAAGGGGCCTAACCTGAGGGGGGCTACCCCACGTGTAGGGCACCTCATTTACTGTAACACTCCGGGTTAGCTGGCTCCTTGATCCCCTTGACCTCTCTGGAGTGGTCCCCTCTCTCTTAGGCAGACCCCTGGGCAGATGCTTGAGTACTCACGATACTGTTTTTCTAGAAGTATTCTGCTCAGCAGCTCCACTTGGTCAGCACACTGGATCCTTCGGCACTACAGCTCAACCCCTGGTCCCTAGGCCGACTGCCTGGACCACCTTACTCAGCAACAGAGGAGAGACAGCCGTCACCCTCCTCCTGAGACCTGACTTCCCGCCCAAAGACACCCAGTTATTTGCTCCGCTCCTATTTATGTGCAATCCCAGGATGCATTGCCGGAATGCCCTCCCACTGGAACTGACATAAAACAGAGTGTGCCATTGGCTAGGTTTCTTCCACCGTCCAATGAGCTCCCTTATTGGCTACAGTGGGGACACTCCCTCAGACCCAGTGAATCACACTTGGAAACATGCGACAGGCTAAACTAACAGATCAAACCCTCCTGATAAGCAGAACAGGGTCACATATATGCTTTGCCTAGCACCTACCTAGGAGGGTGCTACACCTGAAATACTAGTCAGTACCAATTTGCAAAAGTGTACAGTATTTGCTTTGAGACAATAAATCACCTCTAATGTTGAGTGTCCTATTTGGACTTGTGGATGTTTCTGCATTATGTAAAACTATTAGATTCGTTTTTTCATTTTAGAACGTTTTAAAGGGTCCCTCGAGATTGACCATAATTTTTAAAGGGTGCCTTGACTAAAAAAAAGGTTTGAGAAACACTACTCTAGCCTTAATTAAACCTTGCTATCCGGGGGAGAAGGTAGCACCTGATGCTAATATTTTTCTGCTGATTTGAGTTCTCCTGTGAAAACCACCTTTCCAGCATACAGAAATACATAGCCTTCCGTCGCTGACTTCTCATTTTGCAACTGTTAGCTGCATATCATGCTGATTCTATGTCTTCAGGGCTTTTATCCTGTGACCTAGAACAAGTACAAAGATGGCTGACTTGACTTTGAATTATTTGATCTACAGTACATATCTGTCCCAGGTTAAGGTTAGCATTAAAGTGTATGTTCATGCAAAACTATTTCTCTGGTGCCTCCATGGCAGCATACAGTGGTAAAAATAATTATTTTATCCCCTGCAGATTTTGTAAGTTTGCCCACTTACAAAGAAAAGAAGGGTCTATAATTTTTATTATAGGTGTATTTTAAATGATAGAGATAGAATATCAACCAAACATTCAGAAAAAACACATGATACAAATGTTATAAATTGAGTTGCAGTTCAGTAAGTAAAATAGGTATTTGATCCCCAAGCAAAATATGACTTAGTACTTGGTGGAGAAACCCTTGTTGGCAAGCGCAGAGGTAAGACGTTGCTTGTAGTTGGTTAATAAGTTTGCACACATCTCAGGAGGGATTTTAGTCCACTCTTCTTTTCAGATCTTCTCTAAATCCTTAAGGTTTCTTGGCTGTCGTTAGACAACTCGAAGTTTCAGCTCCCTCCATAAATGTTCTATAGGTTAAGGTCTGGAAACTGGTTAGGCCACTCCAGGACCTGAATGTGCTTCTTCTTGAACCACTCCTTTGTTGCCTTGGTGGTATGTTTTGGGGCATTGCCATGCTGGAAGACCCATCCACGGCTCATCTTCAGTGAGTGTTCTGGCTGAGGGAAGAAGGTTCTCATCCAAGATTTTACAATACATGGCCCCATCCATTGGCCCCTCAATGCAGCAAAGTCGGTCTTTACCTTTATCAGAGAAACATCCCCAAAGCATAATGTTTCCACCTCTGTGATTGACTGTATGGTTAGTGTCCTTAGGGTCATAATCAGAAATGTTCATCCTCTAAATACAGTGAGTCGAGTTAATGCCAAAGAGCTCAATTTCCTTGAGGAGGGGGACATTGTGGGGGCTGCAGGATTTCAGTCCATGGCGGCGTATTATTTTCGCAGTGGTTTGTTTGGTGACTGTGGTCCTAACTGCCTTGAGATCATTTACAAGCTCCTCCAGTGTAGTTCTGGGCTGATCCCTCACTTTTCTCATGTACACCCTTAATCCATGAGGCAAAATCTTGTATGGAGCTCCAGACCGAGGGTGATTGGTGGTTACTCTGTGTTTATTCCATTTGCGAATAATCACTCTAACAGTTGTCTCCTCCTCACCAAGCTTCTGGTCTTGTAGCCCATTCTAGCCTTGTGCGGGTCTGCAATTTGTCCCTGACATCCTTTGACGGCTCTTTGGTCTAGTCAATGACTGTGAGGTTCGAATGTGTAGCACCCTACAAGGTAGGTGCTAGGTAAAGCATAGTGGGCCTTGGCTGCCTAACAGCATGGCCATGATTTTCAGCTGGGCTGTCATGTCTATCAGGTGTGGCTGTTGAGACTGGGGAGTCTCCCCACTGTGTTCTATGAGAGGGTTCTCATTGGGCAGTGGAGGAAACCCAGCCAATGGCACACTCAGGTCTGTATCTACCCCAGAAAGGCAGATTCTGCCGCACAGCATTCTGGGAGTGGGTATAAGTTTGAGGGGAGCACATTGCGCAGCGTCTTTGGCAGGAAGCAGAGTCCCAGGAGGGAGAGGATGGCTGTCTCTCCTCCTGTCAGAAGGATCGGGTGTCCCAGGTGGCTGCCTGAGGGGACAGAGAGAAAGAGAGCTGAGCTGCAGAGAGGATCCGGTGTGCCGAGGATCAGCGGAGCTGAGGGCTTCCAGTTTCAGGAAAGCATTCCCAGTTCTTGAGAACTGCAAACTGCCCCTGGGGGTCTGCCTAGCTGAGAGGGGACCACTCCAGTGAAGGTCCAAGGGATCCAGGAGCTAGCTAGCGGTAAAGAGGGTGCTTAGTGAGAGGACCCTGAAGTGTAGAGGGGGGGCCAGCGGTTGGGCCCTGAAGCGTTAAAGTGTACAACGTGCATTGTGCAGTGTACAGTGTTCAGAGTTGCAGCAGCACGCCCCTAGGGACAGACTTAACCCCTGGATCTCTAAAAAAGTTAACCCCTTCCCTGCTAGTGTCATTTTTACAGTAACAGTGCATATTTATAGCACTGATTACTGTAGTAATGTCACTGGTATCCCCAAAAGTGTCAAAAATGTCAGTCAAGGGTCTGATCTGTCCGCCGCAAAGTCGCAGTCCTGCAAAAAAAAACGCAGATCGCCGCCATTACTAGTTAAAAAAAAACAATAAAAAGGACATAAATCTTTCCCGTAGTTAGTAAACGCAATAACTTTTGCGCAAACCAATCAAAATACGTTTATTGCGATTTTTTTCACCAAAAATATGTAGCAGAAAACAAATTGGCCTAAAATGTTAAAAAATTTTGATTTTAAAATTTTTTTGGGGGGGAATTTCATATAAAAAAATGTGAAAAATATTTTTTTCAAAATTGTAGTTTTTTGTTTATAGTGCAAAAAGTAAAAATCGCACAGGTGATCAAATACCACAAAAAGGACGTCAATTTCATTTGGGTACAGCGTTGCAATTGTCCGTTAAAGTCACGCTGTGCCGAATCGCAAAATAGGCCCTGGTCTTTGAGCAGCCGAATCCGCTTTCGGCTTAGATCGGGACTCCATCCAGCCGGCGGACGCGCCGGCTGGTTGCTTGGGTCTCCTGGTGCGACGGGAGACCCGGGCAAAGCAGCGGAAGGTGGCGGGAGGGGGGCGAGGTGTCCCCTCCCGCTCACCCGGGTAACGATCAAGCGGCTCCTGAGCCGCATCGGTCATTACTGACGGAAAGCCGACCGCCGGCTCTAAACCACGGTATCAGGATGGTGCCTCTAGCTTTAGGCATCACCCCAGTATAACACCGCAAACTCAGCCGACGTACCCCTACGTCACTTTGCAGTAAGTGGTTAATGATATGAGCTTGTGGACTTTATTTTCAGCACTTTTGGTGGACTTCAATTTGAATTGTGATACACGCTTTCAGGAATATTGATTTGAAATTTGCAGTTAAATCATCAGCAATGCACATTGATTTCAGCATTATGGTTTGTTTTGACATTGGTCATGAACGTGTTGAAGACGAAGTTCACCTTTCCAAAAAATAATAAATGTAGCAGTTTTTTTGCTATTTAGCACTATACCACCTTAAAGCGGAGTTCCGGCCTCAAAATCAATAAAATCGATAAAATTGATTTTGGGCCATGCGCTTGCTGAGGGCAACCTGAAAAAGAAATGGATACTGGCGATTTTTTTTTTTTTTTGGTCACTTACCTTATTATAGAAGAAAATATACTCACCTTCCTTCCACTTTCTCCCTCTGCGGCCGCGGCCCGCACCGTCACTTCTGGTTTGCGATGATTCCTGGGAGCTGAACGTCATCGCTCCCAGGAATCAATGCGCCTGCACCAGCCCCGCTTGTCACTTCCGGTGCAGGCGCGGCCTTCACTGCTAAACAGCTTCTGGGCATGCCCAGAAGCTGTGCAGGGATGCCGCGCCTGCACCGGAAGTGACGAGCAGGGCCGGTGCAGTGCATTGTGGGACTCCGACATCATGGAAGAGGACACGAAGAGGGACGCTGCGGCTTCAGCTGCCCACACCTGAGATGGCAGCGCTGGAGAAGAAATTATGAAGGTAAGTATTTCTTCTTACAGGTAAGTGCGACCCAGGACAGTACAGAGGCTATCCATTATGGAATGTACTAGCCCTGACTATCCAAGGGTATCTTTAACTCAAAAAACTCCACTTTAACTGGTAATTGCGGTGTCTTTTTGGCGGTATCCGATCACCGCTGTGCTTTTGTGTTTTATTATATAAATGAAAAAAGACCAAATATTTTGGGGGAAAAAAACAAATTTTTGTACTTTCTGCTATAAAACATATCCAAAAAATATGTAAAAAAATCTAATTTCTTCATAAATTTAAGCCAAAATGTAGATGTCTTTGGTTAAAAAAAAAAAAAAGAAAAAGCCCAAGAAAGTGTATAGTCATTGGTTTGTGCGAAGGTTATTGTATCTACAAATGATGCTATAAATACTGGAATTTGTATTTTTTTATACTAGTAATGATGGTGATCAGACTTGTAGTGGGACTGTGGTAGTGCCCCAGGCAATCTGACATGGACTGGGAGGTACACTAACTGACTGACACTGACATCACCAGTGACACTAATGCAGTGATTAGTGATAATACTATACACTGTCACTGTACTAATGACACTGGCTGGGAAGGCGTTACGTCTCAGGGTATAAATACAATAAATAAATCAGCGCCAATCAATCACATAATGTGAATAACCTGTGATAACAATAAAATCACCAATAATAAATCACTAAAAAATCGAATGCATCAAATCATAAAACTAATCACCCATAAATAGCATCATACAAAGATGATGAAAATGTGGGGATAGCAATAAAGTTAATGTGATAATAAAAGTGCACTGTGCTGAAATGATAAAATATGACTGAATAAAATCATCAAAATAACATCACAAGAAACACGTCAAGGATGCTGGAACGTGGATGTAGCAGGTAGAGGGTGACAGTGAGTCTAAAGGTGCACTGTGTTAAGATGATCAACATAAATTATCAGAAGGAAAATGTAACGTCACACAGAGAATACAACAATATCTCAGGCGATGCTGCAACGTGGATGAAGCAGTTAAGGTGACGATCTATAAGTGCACTGTGCTCAATTAATAGACAATCAAAGAAATCATAAAAGATGCATACAAAAATGCATAAAAAATGCTTAACCTCCCATATAAAAAAAAGGGTAGGATAAATAAATAAATAAATAAACAAAGTGTCCTTGTGCATAAAATAAATCCAAGAAAGTTCATGTGCTCTCAAGGAGAGATAAGGTGGAGATAAGTGATGGTGTCTTCATAAATTGCCAGTAGTGGAGGGAAATATATCACCAGAGAGTGAGCATTTATCCTTAAATAAGTATAAAGGCCGCTCACCTCCAAAACACTCATGAAGAGCGTTTGAAATGAATATCAGCAGGGCTTTTTTTCAGCAGGAACGTGGAGGAACGCAGTTCCGGCACCTCCAGCAATGAATGAATGAATGTATGTAATAGCAAGGGGTGTGGGGTGTGTTTGTAGGGTCTCTTGATGCTGGCTGCTTGGGGATCTATTGTCACTATTAGGGATCTGTTATTGTGTGAGTGTGTTGTTGCTGCTGGAGGATCTATTGTTGCTGGGGGGGTCTTATGTTGTTGGTTGGAAACTCCAGTTGAGGTAGAGGTCTATTGCTGGGAGAGCTGTTTTTGCTACTGGAGGGGGTCTAATGTTGCTGGGGTGGATTTTTTGTTGCTGGGTGAGGTATATTGTGCGTGGGAGTTGGGTAGGGGGCGGAACCAAGGGACAGTGCTCAGAGGTGGGTAGTGGGTGGAGACAAATACGTGACTCAGAAGGGGGGAGTTCCTGCACCTATTCTCCGAGAAAAAAAGCCCTGAATATCAGTGATCTCTGCTGCAGGTGCTTCCTCCACATTCAGGGGTCTGGATGGAGGGGGGTCACTTACTTGTTCTCTCCTTATCTCTTAAACTCTTGGAACGCTACCGGTCCTCCGATAGTTATAGATAGGGGGATCCTGGTGGGGTTTGAACTCAAACCATGAATAGAAGAAGGGACTTCATAGTGTAGTATTTACCAAAAAATTTTATTACAAAAACATAGTAAACTCACATTTCAGTAGATAGTAAACAGCATAGGCATAGTAGTAACCGTGCACAGCGGTGTTATCCAAATACTTCCGGTCTCGGCCGTGGACCGGAAGTGACGTCAAACGGCTTCTCCCGACGTGTTGCGTCACAGACCAATGTGACTTTATCAAGGACATCTCAGGGTAATCGAGGGGTTAAGTGTGTGCCGAGCAATGTGTTAATGTGTGTAACGTGCTGCTTTTTACTAAATATCAGTTTGTTTCTCCAGATTGTTTCACCCCTACAGAGCCATGTGTGTTTGTCAACACAGTGATCCGGGCTGTGATGGGACACAGCAGATCAGCAGATCTCAGGCATGAATCATCATTGGCTGAAACCTGTTGCCAAAATCCAGCTATGTCCAATCACAGTGGGAGTTGGCCAGGCGGGGGGTTTGGGGGGCACCCAGAAGAAGACCGTGCCAACGTACAGGAACGTGATTGTGCCTGTACGAGCCGCCCGCCCACTGTAAAATGCGGCCGGCCGGCCAAGAAGTTAAAGTAGATGTAACCTGAAAGGATGACATGGGTAGTTTCCTAATGCACTATGTATCACAAATAACTGCCGTTTTTCAAAGATGTTGAAATGTTATACTCACCATAATTTCATTGTTGGTGAGGTTAAATAAAGACTCCAGTCCATCTAGTTCAATTTGTGTGGGTGTATGTGTGTTTATTTATATCTATATCACTTCTTATATCCCTGTATATTGTGTTTAATAAGATGCCCATCTAAAAGTTTTTTAAGTTATTGACACTTCCCACAAAACTTACAAAAACGATATTTTCTTTCTCACCCTTTGAGGGGCACAGGAAGTCTTTAACCACTTTACCACCGGAGGATTTTGCTGTCCAGGCCACTTTTTGCGATTCGGCACTGTGCCACTTTAACTGATAATTGCGCGGTCATGCAACGCCGTACCCAAACGAAATTTACGTCCTTTTTTTCCCACAAACAGAGCTTTCTTTTGGTGGTATTTGATCACCTGTGCGATTTTCATTTTTTGCGATATTAATAAAAAAAGCGACAATTTTGAAAAAATAACAATATTTTTCTACTTTGACAGTTAAAAAATATCCAATATATTCAATTTTTGTCATATATTTAGGCCAAAATGTATTTAGCTACATGTCTTTGACAAAAAAATTCTCAATGAGTGTATTTTTAACCGCTTTAAGACCGGAAGATTTTAACCCATTCCTGACCAGGCCATATTTTGCGATTCGGCACTGCGTTACTTTAACAGACAATTGCGCGGTCGTGCGATGCTGTACCCAAGTTAAATTTATGTCCTTTTTTTCCCCACAAAGAGCTTTCTTTGGTGGTATTTGATCCCCTGTGTGATTTTTACTTTTTGCGCTATAAACAAAAAAAGAGCGACAATTTTGAAAAAATAACAATATTTTTCACATTTTTTTATATGAAATTCCCCAAAAAAAATTTAAAAATCAAATTTTTTAACATATTAGGCCAATTTGTTTTCTGCTACATATTTTTGGTAAAAAAATTGCAATAAGCGTGTTTTGATTGGTTTGCGCAAAAGTTATTGCAGCTACTAACTACGGGAAATTTATGTAATTTTTTTTTTTAACTAGTAATGATGGCGATCTGCGATTTTTTTGCGGGACTGCGACATTGCGGCGGACAGATCGGACCCTTGACTGACATTTTTTACACTTTTGGGGGTACCAGTAACATTACTACAGTAATCAGTGCTATAAATATGCACTGTTACTGTAAAAATGACACTGGCAGGGAAGGGGTTAACTTTATTGGAGAGGGAGGGGTTAACGTATGCCTGGTGCTTACTAACGTGTGTGGGGGGAGGGGACTGTGTGACACAGGCACAGATCGCAGGTTCAGCTATGCTGAATCCTGCAATCTGTCACTGTTTGTCACTTAGGAGATCCGCCCGCTTTGTTTACACAAGTTGGCGGATCTCCACACTCGATCACCGCCGCTCATCCCCTGGCCCGACTCCCACTGTGACTGAATACTGCGGGAGCGAGCCTCCGGCGGCGCGCGCGCGCCGCCCACAAGGGGAGGAGTCCAGCGACGTAGGTCTACGTCGCTGGACGATATCGAGCCACTTTGCCGCAGTATAGTCAACGTGACCGGTCGGCAAGTGGTTAATCTTTGAGATTTTTAAAAGCAGCACATCTGAGGGGTGGTGAACACAGCAAAGTAATAGCAGAAAACTGAGTCTGCCTGTAGCTCAAAGAGCCACCTGAAGGATCTTACACCTGAAGTTGACATCAGATAAGACAGACGTCCCCATGGTAGAACGCATGCCAAGGCTCTAGGTGTAATCCTGGAATCTGAACTATCCTTTCGGCCCCACATCCATTCACTGTCCAAAGCATCCCGCCTCATCCTCACACCACATCTTCAAGACATGCCCTTCCTTTTTCTTCAGAGAAACCTATCTGGCCCCCCACCTAACAACTTACATTTATTTTCTCCACCGCTCATTGCTATTGTGTTCTGCTGTTAGGGAGTCTTCCCTGCTGGCAGAACGCAATGGTCATGGATGGGTTCTATAGCTGCTGGCAGTGATCACATGAAAAAAATCCGACAGGCTGGTTGTACTGAAATTGATCGATGGGCCTACTTCAGTACAACCAGTCTGTCCATAGATAGATCGAATCTTTGCAGGTCGCCGAGATTCAATCCATCTATGGCAATCTTAAGAAAAGTAGAGACTGAAAGAAACCAGCACAGCCCAAACCACATCAAAGGAAAGTTCATTCTGATAAGAGAACAATGTTTTGGTTTATGTGAAAAACAGAGAGTACGTTACACAAGAAGGAATTGCTGGGCCTCGAAACTCCTCATCCCTATACAAGATCAACAAGGGTTCTTTGCACGATAAGGTCTCGAATTCAGACACCGCCTCGCAGAGGTGATAGCTACAAGGAAAGCTACCTAGGGTTAAGAATAAAGAGACCACATGAAAACCAGACTGGCAGACCCGATTAGACTGATTGTGTGAAAGGGGCCTAAGGTTGCTCTTACATGGATGTTGTTTACCTTCACCTCAACTGACCTCAATCTTCAGTTCTTCCTCAGGATTACTGCAGGTATCGCTGACTGCTGCTGTCCCAAAGGCGGGTATGGCTGATGACTGCTGCTGGCTGTCCTACAGGGCTGGTACTGCTGGTGGGTACTGCTGGCTGGTACTGCTAATGGATACTGCTAGTGGGTTCTGCTGGCTGGTACTGCTAGCTGGTGCTGGTGGGTACTGATAGCTAGTACTGCTGGTGGGATTTGCTGGCTAGTACTGCTGGCTGGTACTGCTGGCAGGTACTGCTGGTGGGTACTGCTGGCTGGTACTGGTGGTGGGTACTGCTAACTGTTGCTGGTGGGTACTGCTGGCTGGTACTGCTGGTGGGTACTTCTGGCTGGTACTGCTAGTGGGTTCTGCTGGCTTGTGCTGATGGGTTCTGCTGGCTGGTGCTAGTGGGTACTTCTGGCTGGTACTGCTGGATGGTACTGGTGGGTACTACTGGCTGGTACTGGCGGGTACTGCTGGCTGGTACTGTTGGTGGGTATTGCTGGCAGGTACTGTTGGTGGGTCCCCGGCCCACCATTCCTGAGGATAAGCGTGACAGGAGCCAGCACTAGAGGAAGCAGATCTGATGCTTCCTGTATCGCTCCTATCACAGGCAGAGGCAGAGTACATTTGGTATCACTCCGCCTGTGACAAGAGCCGGCACTATACAAGAAGCATCGGCTCTGCTTCCTCTAGTGCCGGCTCCATTATTTACAGTGATGCTCGGGGATAGCGGGTCAGGAACCCGCAGTCTGGGCTTACTGATCCGCCATCCCAGAGCAGGAGGGAGAGTCACTAATATTTTCTTAGGGGGATCAATTGCCCCATTCAACAGCCACGTTGTTAAGGCCAGCAATCAATGAAGCAGGATGGCAAATTGTTTCATTGAAAAGTAGATCTAGATGGTCTGGCAGGGCCCACAGTGTGCTGCTAAAAGTTTTACCAAGTTGGCGTATCACATCAGCCTGGGCCAACCCCGAGCAATAAGGATCACTAGAATGCCCTCCATTATGATCCTGCAGAGCAGTCAAGGAAGGAATTTCAGCAGTGGCCTCTTAAGAGCATTATAGGCCCCCAGGCAATGCAGTTCACTGTGGTCCCGCCTACACAATCATCCACGAGAATAAAAATGCAAATCATCGATAAGGCAATATTTATTGGTACAGCAGTTGCCAGGCTAATGACAGCTTCCAAGTTCGGTGGCTGGGTCCGGTGAACACACACATGGACGGGAGTCAGACTCGACTGTCCTGTGTGTGCCGTTTCCCGTGGAGGTGGACAGGCATTCCTGCAGTTGTGGGCTCCCCCTCCACGGGCCAAGTGGCCTGACAGCAGCGCAGGGCCGACAGGCGCTTGCCACCTGCTAAGTTTGGTGGTGGAATGCACACAGGAATCGGGAATAATGCTTGACTGGGGCTGGGCCCCCTGGGCAAGTGGGGCCCCCGGGCAACTGCCCAGCATGCCCATTCGGTAAGATGGCCCTGAGTTTCAAGGGAGGAAAGGCATAGATTAAGGTATACTGAACCCACTGAGCCACCTGAGCATCCACTGCTTATGCCAGAGGATACCTCTCTCTGAATAAAAACCTGTCCAGTTTGTTATTGAACCTGGAGGCCACCTGTGACATAGGTCCTGAAGTATCTCTAGGTGAAGAGACACCTCTCCCTTTTCCAGATATTCCCAGCTGAGGAAATCTGCCTGCCAGTCGTCTAAGCATGGAATATATTTTGTTGACAAGTTTGGAACAGAAAGTTCTGTCCAGGATAGCATCTACTCTCTAGCATCAATGAAACCTATGGTTTCTCCTTAATGGTTGATGTACAGTTGTGTTCAAAAGTTGGCATACCCTTGGAGAATTGGTAATATACCCAAGGTACCATTTTTAAAGAAAACATAAGTGAGCAGGCAAAACACATTCATTTCTTATGGGATTCATATTCTGTAACTGTAAGTCATAACAGAATGACAAAATCATAAAACAAAACATAGTAACAAGTAAACAAATGAAATGACTCCTGTTTAAAACTCTGCATACCCTTAGTTCCTAATACTGTGTATTGCCCCTTTTAGCATCAATGACAGCATGCAGACTTTTGTAATAGTTGTCTATGAGGCCCCTGAATTCTTGCAGGTGGTATAACTGCCTATTCGTCTTGGCAAAATGCCTCCAGGGCAGAGTGACTTGATAATATTACATAGTTAGTGAGGTTGAAAAAAGACACCAGTCCACCCAGTTCAACCTATGATGAGTGTGTGTATAATTGTTTGTGTCAGTAGTACATCATAGATCCTATACGTTGTGGTTGTTAAGGTGCCCATCTAATCGTTTTTTGAAACTATCGATGCTCCCTGCTGATACCACTGCTTGTGGAAGAGAATTCCACATCCTTACCCCTCTGACGATATAGAACCCTTTACGCAGTTTAAGGTTAAACTGCTTCTCTTCTAATTTTAGTGAATTAGCTGTGAGTCCTTTTATATTTCCTTACGCTGAATAGTTTTTTCCCTATGCTAGGGTCGCCAGTACAGTATATGTACATTGATATTATATCCTCCATCAAGCGTCTCTTCTCCAGATAGAATAAGTTCAATGCTTGTAGTCTTTCCTCATAGCTGAAGTCCTCCATTCCCTTTATTAGCTTTGTTGCCCTTCTCAGGACTCTCTCCAGTTCCAGCACATCCTTCCTGAGGAGCGGTGCCCAGAACTGGAAGGCATACTCGAGAAGCGGCAGGACCAGAGTCATGTAGAGTGGGAGAATTATCGTTTTATCTCTGGAGTGAATCCCCTTTTTTATGCATGCCAGTACTCTGTTAGCTTTGCTTGCAACAGCTTGACATTGCATTCCATTGCTGAGATTGTCGTCTACTAGGACCCCCAGGTCCTTTTCTATCTTAGATTCCCTCAAAGGCTCTCCCCCTAGTGAGTAACTTGCGTTTTCGTATTTCTGGCACCCAAATGCATTACCTTACATTTTTAACATTAAATCTCCTTTGCCATGTAGATTCCCACCCCATTATTTTGTTCCGGTCTTCTTGTAAGGTTTCCACATCCTGCATAGAAGTTTTTACCCTGCGTAATTTGACATTGTCCGCAAATATGGAGATTGAGCTGTTTATCCCATCCTCTAGGTCATTTATGAAAAAAAATTAAATAGGATTGGTCCCAGGACAGATCCTTGGGGGACCCCACTTTCAACACCAGACCATTCCAAGTACTTCCCATGTATCACCACCCTTTGGACTCGCCCCTGAAGCTAGCTTTTAATCCAGGTACTCACCCTGTGGTCCATACGTATGTACCTAAGTTTGTACAGTAAAATATCAAATGTCTTTGCAAAATCCAGATACACCACATTCACAGGCCTTCCTTTATCTAGATGGCAGCTAACTTCTTCATAGAAGGTAATAGATTGGTCTGGCAAGAGCGATTTTTTTATGAATCCATGCTGATTACTACTAATGATACCGTTTTCATTACTAAAGTCTTGTATATAGTCCCTTATCATCCCCTCCAATATCTTGCAGACTACTGATGTTAGGTTAGCTGGCCTGTAGCTCCCAGGGATATATCTCAGCCCTTTTTTTAAATATTGGAACCACATTGGCTTTTTTTCAATCAGCTGGTACCATTCCCGTCAGTAGACTATCCCTAAAAATTAGGAACAAAGCTCTGGCTATCATCTGGCTGAGTTCTTTAAGGACCCTCGGGTGTAAGCCATCTGGTCCAGGTGACTTATTTATGTTAAGTTTTTCAAGTCTAGTTCTGAGTTTGTCTTCAAGTTTATAAATAGTAAGAAAGTGAGGCCAGAACATATTGGCCCCATAAATGACAGAAAGAAGGCAAAGGTGCTAAATTATTTATTTATTTTATTTATTTCAGGTACTTATATAGCACTGTCAATTTACGCAGCGCTTTACATATACATAGTACATTCACATCAGTCCCTGCCCTCAAGGAGCTTACAATCTAAGGTGCTAAATACATTTTTCTCCTCAGTCTTCACAAAAGAGTTGGGGGGATACAGTAACCTAGACTGCAATGTTAAAGTTAATAACACGTCACAGGAAGCACCCTCATGGTTAACAGTAGACAGATTTAGAACTAGACTTGAAAATGTTAACATAAATAAGTCACCGGGACCAGATGGCTTACATAGTTATACAGTAGTTATGTAAGCCATCTGGTCCCGTTGACCTATTTATGTTAAGTTTTTTAAGTCCAGTTCTGAGTCTGTCTTCTGTTAACCATGAGGGTGCTTCCTGTGAAGTGTTATTAACATTACAGTCTAGGTTACTGTACCCCCCCCCCCCCAATTCTTTTGTGAAGACTGAGAAAATGTATTTAGCACCTTTGCCTTCTCTCTGTCCTTTATGGGGCCAATAGGTTCTGGCCTCACTTTCTTACGTTTTTTTATACTTAAAGAAATTCTTGAGGTTTTTTTTTTCTCTCTTCTGCTATGTGCCTTTCGTGTTCTATCTCAGCCGCCTTGATTGTGCTCTTACATATCTGATTGCATTCTTTGTAATGTTGGAATGCTGCCAATGACCCCTCAGCCTTGTATTTTTTGAAGGCCATTTCTTTAGTTTTTATGTGCATTTTTACGTTGGAGTTTAGCCACCCAGGGTTTATTTTAGCTCTTTTAAACTTATTGCCCATTGGAATGTACTGGCCAATACCTTTATTTAGTATTTTCTTAAAGCACTCCCATTTTTCCTCCCTTTTCTTTGTTCCTAGGATTCAATCCCATTTTATATCGTCTAACAAAGAGCGCAGTTTAGGGAAGTTGGCTCTTTTGAATTTCAGTGTCCTTGTATTATCCGTGTGTTTTATACTGAATCCAATTTACCTCTAGTCACTGTTTCCTAAGTTGCCCCGTATTTCTACATCCGCGATCAGATCTGTATTGTTAGTAATCAGTAGGTCTAGTAACGTATTGTTTCTTGTTGGTGTGTTCACCCTCTGACCCATTAAAATTGTCCTGCAAAATATTTAGGAAATGGCGAGCCTTAGATGAATGTGCAGTTCCTTCTGCCCAGTCTATATCTGGATAATTAAAATGCCCCATTATGACATTTCCCATCCTTGCTGCCATTCCAAGCTGTGAAAGAGGGTCCACCCCCCCTCCTCCCTCTGGTTGGGAGGCCTGTAGCATTCGCCCAATGTTACTTTCCCCATAGTACCTTCCCTTTGAAGCTCTACACATAGGGATTCCACCTCCTCCCTAGCTTCATTCGTGATATCGTCCCTCATATTCACTTGCACATCGTTCTTGATAAACATACCCCTCCCTTCCCCCTTTTTTTCTTTTCTTTTTTTAAGGTTAGGAGACTCTGATGGCCACTTGGGAACCTTCACCTTTTTCTGCTGTAACTTGGCTTTGTGCTTAGGGTCATTGTCATGCTGGAAAATCCAAGATCGTCCCATGCGCAGCTTTGGTGCAGAAGCATGCAGCTTGTCTTCCAATATTTTTTAACATGCTTTATTCATCTTGCCATGTGTTTTCACAAGATTCACAGTGCATTTAGAGCTCACACACCCCCAGAACATCAGTGAGCCACAACCATGTTTCACAGTGAGGATGGTATTCTTTTCGCTGTTGACCCCTCTCCATACATAGTGCTTATGGTTGTTACCATACAGCTCTATTTTGGTCTCATCACTCCAGATTAGTGTGCCAGAAGCTGTGAGGTGTGTCAAGGTGTTGTCAGGCATATAGTAACCAGGCTTTTTTTTGCAGTAAAGGCTTCTTTCTGGCAACTCGACCATGCAGCTAATTTTTTTTTAAGAATTGCCCTATTGTGCTCCTTGAAACAACCCCACCATCTTTTTCCAGAGCAGCCTGTATATCACCTGAGGTTACCTGTGGGTTTTTCTTTATATCCCAAACAATTCTTCTGGCAGTTGTGGCTGCAATCTTTCTGGGTCTGCCTGACCTCAGTTTTTCCACTTAATATGTGATTAAACAGTACTGACTGGCATATTCAAGGCTTTGGATATCTTTTTATATCCCCTTTCCATCTCTATAAAGTTCCATTACCTTGTTACACAGGTCTTTTGACAGTTATTTTCTACTCCCCATGGATCAGTATCTAGCCTGCTTAGTGTATCCATGTGAGATCTAATAAACTCATTGATTATTTATACACAGATATTAACTGCAGTTTAAAAAGCCACAGCTGTGGGAAATGAACCTTGAATTCACCTTGTGTGTCTGTACTAAGGCCAAACATTGCAGGGGATGCAAACTTTTGATCAGGGCCATTTCGGTGATCTCTGTTATCATTAGGATTTAAAAAGAAGACAAACTACTATGTGATAATACATTTCGTTATATGATCACTATCCTTTAACCACATTAAGACCGGCCGCCGCAGATTTACTGCGGCAGGCAGCCTCTCCTGTGCGAACCGACGTAGCCCTACATCAGTCATGCGCATAGTGCTGGGGGGCGAGCGCGCACCACCGGTGGCACGCTCCCACCCCCACCCCCACTAGGCAGCAGGGAAGCCGGTGCACAGGGCCACCGGCCACCCGCGATTGCTCCCCACTGAGAAAGGGCGGTCAGCTATTGTAAACTCACATTTAACCCTTTGATCACCCTGGTTTTTCCCTTCCCTGCCAATGTCATTATTACAATAACATCGCATATTTTTAGCACTGATTACTGTAGTAATGTCACTGGTCCCCCCAAAAGTGTAAAAAATGTCAGTTAGGGGTCCGATTTGTCCGCCGCATTGTCGCAGTCCTGCTAAAAATCACTGATCGTCGCCATTACTAGTAAAATAAAAAAAATGACATAAATCTTTGCCCTAGTTTGTAGACGTGATAACTTTTGCGTAAATAAATCAAAATATGCTTATTGTGATTTTTTTTTTACCAAAAATATGTAGCCGGATACAAATTGGCCCAAAAAGATGAAAACATTTTGAATTCTACATTTTTTTTTTTTGGGAATGTTATATAGCAAAAAGTGAAATATATATATTTTTCTTTTTTTCAGAAATGTCGCTCTTTTTTTGTTTATAACGCAAAACATAAAAATCACACAGGCGATCATATACCACCAAAAGAAAGCTATTTGTGGGGAAAAAAGGACATTGATTTTATTTGGGTACAGCATCACAAGACCGCGCAATTTTACGGTAAAGTAACGCAGTGTCGAATCGCAAAAAATGGCCTGGTCATTAAGGGGGCAAATCCTTCCGGTCCAGAACTGGTTAAAGGAAAAGTATGGCCAATGTTTTTTTGGCCATACTTCTACGGGTTACAGGAGTGCAGTTCGTTCTGCGCTCCTGCGACCCTTTTTCAGCCGATCCAGGCTCGGAAAAGATCTCAACCACATGGTCGGGATCCACCCAAATGCCTGGACAGGCACCTGGCTCAGCCTTTCAGCGGTCTGCTGGGAGCATGAGCCAGCCCCTCCCGTCCAGCACTTCACTGAGCATTGGATGGGAGGGGAGAGGAGAGAGCCGCTGACAGTCATGGCTCTCTGCTCAGAGCAGTGGGAGAGAACTGAGCGATCAGCAGTGTTTGATCGCTCAGTTTTCACTGCAGAGCCAGCGGGGGACAGATGCAGCGTCAGATCAATGCTGCATCCACCTAGGTGAGTATAAATGTTTATTTTTTTTTAAATCCTGAACGTCTCTTTTAAATAAATGACAGTTTTTTGGCATGCTCAGTTTAAATATTATATTCAGTCATATCAAAATCAATGCCAACATTTCAAGATTTCTGCCAGGGTATGTAAACTTTTGAGTACAACTGTATGTCACCACCATGGCCTTGTCTGACTGCATCTGGATCAGTTGGTCTTTCAATAGGCTGATCCAACGCTGAAGGAAAAGTCTAATCGCTAAAATCAATCAAATAAAGATGTACAGTATTTTACAAAAGTGAGTATACCTCTCACATTTTTGTAAAAATATTATATCTTTTCATGTGACAACACTGAAGAAATGAAACATTGCTACAATGTAAAGTAGTGAGTGTACAGCTTGTCAATTTGCTGTCCCCTCAAAATAACTCTTTAACGTCTAAACCCTTGGAACAAAAGTGGGTACACACCCCTAAGTGAAAATGTCCAAATTGGGCCCAATCAGCCATTTTCCCTCCGCAGTGTCATGTGACTCGTTAGTGTTACAAGGTCTCAGGTGTGAATGGGGAGCAGGTGTGTTAAATTTGGCCTTATCGCTCTCACTCTCTTATACTAGTCACTGGAAGTTCAACATGGCACCTCATGGCAAAGAACACTCTGAGGGTCTGTAAAAAAAAAAAATTGTTGTTCTACATAAAGATGGCCTAGGCGATAAGAAAATTGCCAAGACCCTGAAACTGAGCTGCAGCACGGTGGCCAAGACCGTACAGGGGTTTAACAGGACAGGTTCCACTCAGAACAGGCCTCGCCATAATCAACCAAAGAAGTTGAGTGCACATGCTCAGCGTCATATCCAGAGGTTGTCTTTGGGAAATAGACATATGAGTGCTGCCAGCATTGCTGTAGAGGTTGAAGGGGTGGGGGATCAGCCTGCCAGTGCTCAGACTATACGCTGCACACTGCATCAAATTGGTCTGCATGGCTGTCGTCCCAGAAGGAAGACTCTTCTAAAGATGACACACAAGAAAGCTTGCAAAGTTTGCTGAAGACAAGCAAACTAAGGACATGGATTACTGGAACCATGTGCTGTAGTCTGATGAGACCAAGACAAACTTGTTTGGTTCAGATGGTGTCAAGCGAGTGTGGCGGCAACCAGATGAGGAGTATAAAGACAAGTGTGTCTTGCCTACAGTCATGCATGGTGGTGGGAGTGTCATAATCTGGGGCTGCATGAGTGATGCCAGCACTGGGGAGCTACAGTTCATTGGGGGAACCATGAATACTAACATGTAATGTGACATACTGAAGCAGAGCATGATCCCCTCTCTTCGGAGACTGGGCTGCAGGGCTGTATTCCAACATGATAATGACCCCTAACACACCTCCAAGACGAGCACTGCCTTGTTAAAGAAGCTGAGGGTAAAGGTGATGGACTGGCCAAGCATGTCTCCAGACCTAAACCCTATTGAGTATCAGTGGGGCATCCTCAAATGGAAGGTGGAGGAGTGCAAGGTCTCTTACATCTATCAGCTCCGTGAAGTCATCATGGAGGAGTAGAAGAGGACTCCAGTTACAACCTGTGAAGCTCTGGTGAACTTCATGCCCAAGAGGGTTAAGGCAGTGATGGAAAATAATGGTGGCCACACAAAATTGGGATACTTTGGGCCCAATTTGGACATTTTGTACTCCCTTTTGTTGCCAGCGGTTTAGACATTAACCACTTCCCCTTAGGTGGCCGTTATACTGGGCTTTGAGTGGGGATATCTGAATGATGCCTGCAGCTGCAGGCATCATTCAGATATAATTTTTTTCAGCCGGTGATTCCCTTCACCATAAGAACAATTGTAGTGGCTGTTCAGCCACTTGATCGGTCTTACAGGCAGCGGGAGGGGACATCCCCCCTCCCGCCACCCTCCGGTGCTTCTACCGGCTCGCCCGTGCGATCGGCGAGCCGGAGAAAGAATCGACCGCCGGCAGGAGTGTCACAATAGAGACTGCTAGAACCAGATAATCCCGGCAATCTCTATGACTCTCTGAGGCCCGGGCACGGCATGATGACGTCACGCCCAGCCTGGCAGTTTTCAATACTGCACTGATCTCAGGTGAACAAGTACTCCATTCAAGTACAACATTTTAAGTACAGTGAAGAGATATTGCAGGAGACTGAAGAGATTGAAGAGATACTGAAAGAGATTGGCTTGGAGTTTGCAACTGACTCATCTGTGTTTTTTGCTGACCATTGCTTGAGAAGAGGAAAGGAATTTGGTCAGGTGTTTGCTATTGTGCGTTTGCTAATGAGACTAGCTCATTAAGGTGTTACATTTGTTGCTGGGGAGGAGCTTGTGAAGGAGTGTGTGTATATATAGAGAAAGACTCATTAGCTGGCCTAATTCATTAGCTGCAAGTACTCCATTCAAGTACAACATTTTAAGTACAGTGAAGAGATATTGCAGGAGACTGAAGAGATACTGAAAGAGATTGGCTTGGAGTTTGCAACTGACTCATCTGTGTTTTTTGCTGACCATTGCTTGAGAAGAGGAAAGGAATTTGGTTAGGTGTTTGCTATTGTGCGTTTGCTAATGAGACTAGCTCATTAAGGTGTTACATTTGTTGCTGGGGAGGAGCTTTCAGGCTTCAAACATAAAGATATAGAACTGTAATTTTTTGTGAAGAATCAACAACAAGTGGGACACAATCATGAAGTGGAACGAAATTTATTGGATATTTCAAACTTTGTTAAATAAAAAACTGAAAAATTGGGCGTGCAAAATTATTCAGCCCCTTTACTTTCAGTGCAGCAAACTCTCTCCAGAAGTTCAGTGAGGATCTCTGAATGATCCAATGTTGACCTAAATGACTAATGATGATAAATAGAATCCACTTGTGTGTAATCAAGTCTCTGTATAAATGCACCTGCACTGTGATAGTCTCAGAGGTCCGTTTAAAGCGCAGAGAGCATCCTGAAGAACAAGGAACACACCAAGCAGGTCCGATATACTGTTGTGGAGAAGTTTAAAGCCGGATTTGGATACAAAAAGATTTCCCAAGCTTTAAACATCCCAAGGAGCACTGTGCAAGCGATAAGAATGAAATGGAAGGAGTATCAGACCACTGCAAATCTACGGAGACCTGGCCGTCCCTCTAAACTTTCAGCTCATACAAGGAGAAGACTGATCAGAGATGCAGCCAAGAGGCCCATGATCACTCTGGATGAACTGCAGAGATCTACAGCTGATGTGGGAGACTCTGTCCATAGGACAACAATCAGTTGTATACTGCACAAATCTGGCCTTTATGGAAGAGTAGCAAGAAGAAAGCCATTTCTTAAAGATATCCATAAAAAATGTCGTTTAAAGTTTGCCACAAGCCTCCTGGGAGACACACCAAACATGTGGAAGAAGGTGCTCTGGTCAGATGAAACCAAAATCAAACTTTTTGGCAACAATGCAAAACGTTCTGTTTGGCGTAAAAGCAACACAGCTCATCACCCTGAACACACCATCCCCACTGTCAAACATGGTGGTGGCAGCATCATGGTTTGGGCCTGCTTTTCTTCAGCAGGGACAGGGAAGATGGTTAAAATTGATGGGAAGATGGATGGAGCCAAATACAGGACCATTCTGGAAGAAAACCTGATGGAGTCTGCAAAAGACCTGAGACTGGGACTGAGATTTGTCTTCCAACAAGACAATGATCCAAAACATAAAGCAAAATCTACAATGGAATGGTTCACAAATAAACATATCCAGGTGTTAGAATGGCCAAGTCAAAGTCCAGACCTGAATCCAATTGAGAATCTGTGGAAAGAACAGAAAACTGCTGTTCACAAACGCTCTCCATCCAACCTCACTGAGTTCGAGCTGTTTTGCAAGGAGGAATGGGCAAACATTTCAGTCTCTCGATGTGCAAAACTGACAGAGACATACCCCAAGCGACTTACAGCTGTAATCGCAGCAAAAGGTGGCGCTACAAAGTATTAACTTAAGGGGGCTGAATAATTTTGCATGCCAATTTTTCAGTTTTTTATTTGTTAAAAAAGTTTGAAATATCCAATAAATTTTGTTCCACTTCATGATTGTGTCCCACTTGTTGATTCTTCACAAAAAATTACAGTTTTATACCTTTATGTTTGAAGCCTGAAAGGTGGCAAAAGGTCCCAAAGTTCAAGGGGGACAAATACTTTCGCAAGGCACTGTATTTACTCAGCGTAACATCATCTTTCACATTATACAAAAAATTTTGGCTAACTTTAGGGTTTTATTTTTTTTAATTCATAAAAGTCCCCCCCAAAAAAAACGCATTTGAAAAATTTCTGCGCAAATACAGTGTGACATAAAAAGTGGCAATGACCGCCATTTTATTCCCTAGGGTCTCTGATAAAAAATATATGTTTGGGGGGTTCCGAGTAATTTTCTAGCAAAAAAATGATGAGTGCCAGAAATTGCCCAGTATGGAAGTGGTTAATGGGTGTGTGTTGAATTATTTTTAGGGGAAAGCAAATTTACACTGTTATACAAGCTGTACACTCACTACTTTACATTGTAGCAAAGTGTAATTTCTTCAGTGTTGTCACATGAAAAGATATAATAAAATATTTACAAAAATGTGAGGGGTGTACTCACTTTTGTTAGATACTGTATATTGGGAGACAAGATTCCTCTGACTACCAAGCTCCCTGTACCGACAGGAGGAGGGTCAATGACTAAAGGGTGGAATGGTGCAAGTAACCAAAGTCACTGTAGGCAGACGGCAGAAACCGAGTGAAGATCGAAGTTCCACATGGCTCAGCACATCAGGATCAGCAGCAGGGAAATGCTTCTTCGACGCTGTGTGGCTGGTATAGGAGCACAGAGCACATGTGACACCCAGTGGATGTCAACGCTCATAGTCCCACTGCGTTAACCCATTCTAGAGCAGAGCCAGCATAAAACAGGGAATATTAGCACCTAGTCAAATTAGGGAGCTCCTGATGCTCAGCCAGATTGGTCTGCATACTAAGCAAATCTTCTGAGATAGGGCAGAGGCTCAGGACCCAGTAAGAGCTAACTTTTAGCAGAATAGAGTTTGGAAAGCCTCACTTGGAACACCAGGCTAGCCCAGTAAGATCCAGCCCCACAGGAAATTGATGCAGTATATTTCAAACACCAGGCTAGGGATAACTACACCAGATAGGGGAAACCTCCAGCCATGATGAAGTTTTGTCTGCAGGAAAAAAACTGAAAAGAAAAAAAAGAAAGAATCAATGTCTATCCTCCCGGGATACTTGCAAAAAACTAAGGGATGCAGGTAGTAGGAGGGGTTTTCCTGGGTTTGTCTATATATATATATATATATATATACAGTGGGTACGGAAAGTATTCAGACCCCCTTAAATTTTTCACTCTTTGTTATATTGCAGCCATTTGCTAAAATCATTTAAGTTCATTCTTCTTCCTCATGAATGTACACACAGCTCACCATATTGACGGAAAAACACAGAATTGTTGACATTGTTGCAGATTTATTAAAAAAGAAAAACTGAAATATCACATGGTCCTAAGTATTCAGACCCTTTGCTGTGACACTCATATATTTAACTCAGGTGCTTTCCATTTCTTCTGATCATCCTTGAGATGGTTCTACACCTTCATTTGAGTCCAGCTGTGTTTGATTATACTGATTGGACTTGATTAGGAAAGCCACACACCTGTCTATATAAGACCTTCCAGATCACAATGCATGTCAGAGCAAATGATTCTAAGTGGTCCTAAGTATTCAGACCCTTTGCTCAGTATTTAGTAGAAGCCCCCTTTTGATCTAATACAGCCAGGAGTCTTTTTGGGAAAGATGCAACAAGTCTTTCACACCTGGATTTGGGGATCCTCTGCCATTCCTCCTTGCAGATCCTCTCCAGTTCTGTCAGGTTGGATGGTAAACGTTGGTGGACAGCCATTTTTAGGTCTCTCCTGAGATGCTCAATTGGGTTTAAGTCAGGGCTCTGGCTGGGCCATTCAAGAACAGTCACGGAGTTGTTGTGAAGCCACTCCTTCGTTATTTTAGCTGTGTGCGTAGAGTCATTGTCTTGTTGGAAGATAAACCTTCGGCCCAGTCTGAGGTCCAGAGCACTCTGGAGAAGGTTTTTGTCCAGGATATCCCTGTACTTGGCCGCATTCATCTTTCCCTCGATTGCAACCAGTCGTCCTGTCCCTGCAGCTGAAAAACACCCCCACAGCATGATGCTGCCACCACCATGCTTCACTGTTGGGACTGTATTGGACAGGTGATGAGCAGTGCCTGGTTTTCTCCACACATACCGCTTAGAATTAAGGCCAAAAAGTTCTATTTTGGTCTCATCAGACCAGAGAATCTTATTTCTCACCATCTTGGAGTCCTTCAGGTGTTTTTTAGCAAACTCCATGGGGGCTTTCATGTGTCTTACACTGAGGAGAGGCTTCCGTCGGGCCACTCTGCCATAAAGCCCCTACTGGTGGAGGGCTACAGTGATGGTTGACTTTCTACAACTTTCTCCCATCTCCTGACTGCATCTCTGGAGCTCAGCCACAGTGATCTTTGGGTTCTTCTTTACCTCTCTCACCATGGCTCTTCTCCCCCGATAGCTCAGTTTGGCCGGACGGCCAGCTCTAGGAAGGGTTCTGGTCGTCCCAAACGTCTTCCATTTGAGGATTATGGAGGCCACTGTGCTCTTAGGAACATTAAGTGCAGCAGAAATCTTTTTGTAACCTTGGCCAGATCTGTGCCTTGCCACAATTCTGTCTCTGAGCTCTTCAGGCAGTTCCTTTGACCTCATGATTCTCATTTGCTCTGACATGCATTGTGATCTGGAAGGTCTTATATAGACAGGTGTGTGGCTTTCCTAATCAAGTCCAATCAGTATAATCAAACACAGCTGGACTCAAATGAAGGTGTAGAACCATCTCAAGGATGATCAGAAGAAATGGAAAGCACCTGAGTTAAATATATGAGTGTCACAGCAAAGGGTCTGAATACTTAGGACCATGTGATATTTCAGTTTTTCTTTTTTAATAAATCTGCAACAATGTCAACAATTCTGTGTTTTTCTGTCAGTATGGGGTGCTGTGTGTACATTCATGAGGAAGAAGAATGAACTTAAATGATTTTAGCAAATGGCTGCAATATAACAAAGAGTGAAAAATTTAAGGGGGTCTGAATACTTTCCGTACCCACTGTATATATATATATATATATATATATATATATATATATATATATATATATTTTTTTTTTTTTTCTTTTCTCAGTGTCCAACCATCATGTAGACATCATGACACTATGGTAAAAATTTCCCACAATGGACTAGAAAGAAAACAATTATAAGCATTTAATCCTTCTTTTTGTTGTTTCTCATTGCTGCTGATCTCCTCCAGCTTCTTTCATCCACTTCTGTCTAAATGTAATCACTCCACCTTGAACAGCAGTACATCATTGCTCTAAACTGTCTTCTTGATTGTGACAAATTGTATGGCTAAGGACGAAGACACCAGGTACCACTTTAATAAAAGCTGCAGATTTAAAAAGATGGAAAATTCCTTTCTATTGCAAATGACCAGATATTGGTTCAAATTAATATTTTTCTTTTTTTACTTCTATAGGACTAAACAAAACAAAAAAACAAAAAAACAAAATTGCAAGCAGAAAAGGTTTGTTTTTTACAAATCAGACATACTATGTGACTTCTGAAATCCGTGTACAATCCTGGCATCTGCCAGGATGAATTACTTCCTGTGTGGGAGTTACATCATTCCACACTGGCTGGGGAGACATATCCGTGCTGCAGAAGGAGTTTGCAGACATTGCATTGCTAGAGCGGAGGTAAATATTGGTAAAGCTTAGTTCTGCTTTATAATATACAGGTTCATCTTATAAAAATGGGATTTTTGACTTACCATAAGATACATTTCTCTGATGTTCATTAACGGACGCAGCTTCTGATCTCCATAACCCTTTGGTTATACTGCCCCATACAGGAGTAGTACACAAGGCAGAAAAAAGTCTGGCTACGCCCATGGATCGTCCCGGGGGGTACACTCCCTCTCTCTGCCTCTGCTATATGCACTCAGTTTAGTTACAAGCAGTGTCAGAAGAATTACAACTCCACAGAGGGGTGGGTGCTGTGTCCGTCAATGAACATCAGAGAAATTAATTTTACGGTAAGTCAAAAATCCCATTTTCTCTTTCGTTCATTAATGGACACAGCTTCTTATCTCCATCTTTTGGGACGTCCCAAAGCAGTGTTAAACATAAGGGGTGGGAATAGCAAAAGAATTCCCAAGGCTAAACAGTAGTCAACCAAGCAACAGGAGCTCGACCAAAACGGGAGCCAACCTGAAAAAAAAAATACACCTTCAAAGAGAATCAGGTCTTCTCAACAGCAGCCTGCAAAACCCTGCAGCCAAAAGAAGCATCCATAGCTGCCAACACATCCACTTTATAAAACTTTGTGAAAGTGTGCACCTATGACCCAAACCTGCATCACTGACGACTGATGACAGAAGGCCCAGGAGGCACTAAGCGCCCTAGTAGAGTGCACCTTAACAGGGAAAAGAGGAGCCTGACCCTTGATGGAATAGGCCTGAATCACTGTCTGTCTGATCCATCTGGAAATGGTCGCAGAGGATCCGGACAACTTATTACGAGGCCCATCCGTGAGCACAAATAGTGAATCTGACTTCCTGAGAGCCTTTGTAGCTGCCAGGTACACTCGAATTGCCCGGACAACATCCAAAGCATGCAAGGCAATTTCCTTCGCATGTTTAGGCCTGGGACACAGGGAAGGCAACACAATGTCTTCATTCAAGTGAAAATCAGAGACAACCTTTGGAAGAACGACAGACAGGGGCAAAGAACCAACTTATCTCTGTGAATCACCAGGTAAGGTAAATGACAGGATAAAGCCGCCAGTTCCAAAACCCTGCATGGAGAGGTTATAGCCACCAAAAAGGCCACCTTCTGGGACAGCGTGAGCAGGGGAATCTCCCGAAGATTCTCAAAGGGAGGCTTCTGGAGGGCCAAAAGCAGGTCCCAAGGTGGCAACAGAGATCACACTGGAGGAACCAAATGTCAGACACACTGAAAAAAGGTAAGCACCAGGGAGTATATGGCTAAATGTCATTGGAAGAAGAACATTAAAGCCGACACCTGGCCCTTGATGGTACTCAAGGCCAATTTCTGTTCACCCCCCGTTGAAGGAAGGTCAAGATTTGAGCCACCAAGAAGGAGCGAGGATGAATCCCAAGAGACTCACACCACGCAATGTACGTCTTCCAGGAAGGATGGCAGATCTTCCTAGAAGTAGATTTCCTAGCTTTTAACAGTGTAGGAATCACAGACTTAGATAAAACTCTATCCTTCAGAACCTGGCGTTCAACAGCCAAGCCGCCAAAGCCAACGACTGTAAAGCAGGATGGAAGATCGGTCCTTGGGACAGCAGATCCTCCCCGAGAGGAAGCTTCCAAGGAAAGTCGGTGACCAGCTGCACAAGATCGGCGTACCAAGCCTGGCGAGGCCAGTCCGGAGCCACTAAGATGACCAGGAATCCATTCTGCCTCGATCCTGCGTAGAAGTCTTGGCAGAAGCTTGAGAGGAAAGAAGTCGTAAATCAGACGATAATGACCCCACGGGGCCACCAGCGCCTCTGGCGTCCACCAGAGGATCCCTTTGACCGAGCCACAAACCGCTGCACCTTTCTGTTGAGCTGAGACGCCAATAGACCCACCTTGGGGATGCCCCACCGGAGACACAACTGATAAAACACCTCTGGATAAAGGGACCACTCCCCTTGGTCCAACGCCTGCCGACTGAGGTAATCCGCCAGCCAGTTTTCTAACCCGGGAATGTGTACGGTGGAGAGGGCTGGAACAAACAGTTCTGCCCACCTTAGAATGCCAGCTACCTCCAGAGCTGTCAGGACACTTCTTGTGCCCCGTTAGTGATTGACATAAGCCATGCCTATGGCATTGTCCAATTGAATGCGCACTGGACAACCCGGAAGACGATAGGCCCAATGGTCCAGACACAGTCTGATCGCTCAGAGTTCTAAGACATTGATCGGTAGTCTGAACTCTATCAGTGTGAAGATCCCCTGAGCAGAATGCTTGCCAAGGACACCTCCCCAGCCTGACAAGCTGGCATCGGTGGTGACCACTGTCCAATACAAGGGGAGGAAAGATTTGCCAAGCCGAAGCGCCGGAGAATGAAGCCAACATATCAGGGACTCCGTTCCCCGACTCAGCCAAATGAGATTGGCCAGAGACTGCGGAGTCTTGTCCCATTTGGCAAGAATCTCTTTGCAGGGACCTCATATGGAACTGTGCAAACGGAACTGCCTCAAAGGTAGACACCATCAGGTCCAGCACCCACATGCAAGTCCAGGGGAATAACCATCTGCTGGACAGCATGAAACGAATTGCAGCCTGCAATTTCTGGAGTTTGTACAGAGGAAGAAGCATTCTAGCTAAGGCCGAGTCCAGAGTCAGGCCCAGATAGTCCAGCTTTGTGGACGGAAACAGAGTGGACTTCTGAAAATTCAGAATCCAGCCAAACTCCCGCAGAGTTAATATTGTGATCTCCAGGTTTTCCACCAGAGCAGTAGGAGACTCCACGCTCGCAGAATGAGATAGTCCAAGTAGCCCAGCACCACGATCCTCCGTTGACGTAACAAAGCTAGCACCTTTGTGAAGACCAGAGGGAACGGAGGCGAGACAAAAAGGTAATGCCACAAACTGATCATGTTCCTATCCCGAGGCAAAGCGGAGAAAGCACTGGTGACTGGCACTTATTGGAAGGTGACAGTAGGCATCCTTGATGTCTATAGAGGCAAGGAAATCCCCCTGATGCAGGTATGCCACCACGGTGCGAATGGACTCCATTCTGAACTTCTGCATCCGTACAAAGCAGTTCAGCGCCTTGAGGTCCAGGATTGGACGTACTTAGCCATCCTTTCTGGGAACTGTAATCAGGTTTGAGTAGAAACCCTGAAAACATTCCAAAGTCGGAACCGTGGCAATCACCCCTTGAAGCAACAGATCTTGTACTGCCCCAAACAGACCCTGTAAGTGGTCTGTGGACAGGCGCAAGTTGGAAGGAAAGAACCTTGCCGGGAGACAAGAGCAAAAATCAATCTTGTAGTCAGACCAAATGACTTTGCCGACCCATTTGTCTTGCACCAGGGAAGTCTACGGGTCTGGAAACCAGCGAAGACGTCCAGCCACCCCCGATACAGGTGAGGGCGCACCTTCACTGGTCTGGAGAAGCCCTCTCTCTATGTGCCAGACCAGGTTCGTTTGGATCCTCCAGAGGAGGCCCTGAAAGGCTTCGAGCCCTTGTCAGTTGACCCTGAGGGAGGAAGAAAACTTCTAATGAGCCGAGAAGGAAGGCCCACGTCTATGACAAGGTTCCTTGCCCTTAGTAGCCTGCGGAAGAAAGGTACTTTTCCCTCCTGTGAGACCTTTTATGATGTCATCCAGGGTAGCTCCAAACAGGCGATCTCCATCAAAGGGAAGATGAGTGAAGGCCTTTTTAGAAGCCTTGTCCGCAAACCAGCATTTGAGCCAAAAGACACGCCGAAGGACCACTGCTGAAACAGAAATCCGCGCCACTAGGGGAGCCGCATCCAAAGAGGCATCACAGATAAACTACAGCCCCTTGACCATCTGGTCCGCCAGATCAGCAAAGGCAGGGGGGAGCTGTTCTCCCTCCAGGTCACAGCGTAAAAGCTTAGCCCACTCGGTCAGAGTTTGCGACACCAGGGCAATGGTGAATACCGGCCTCAGTGCCGAACCAGCCAGAGTGTACATATTGCAGGCCACAGTCTCTGCCTTATTGTCAGCCAGATCCTTAAAGGCTTGGGACTCTTCAACCGAAATCATGGTTGCCTTGATCAATCTGGAAACCGGGGGTCCACCACCAGTGTAACAGTCCACTTCTTAATAAGGGACTCCTCATAGGAGTAACACCTAGTAAAGCGCTTAGGAACCCCAAGGGGACGCTTTGGTCGCCCCCACTCTTTAACGACAATTCTGTCAAAATAGGCGTGGAAACGAAACACCTTTACCGCTCTGGATGGCTTGTGAGTGCCAAAGGGAACCTGCGCCTTTGTCGCAACTGTGTCTTCCATCTTCAAGGTCTCACGCACAGATACAATCAGTGCTCCCCCACCGCCTTTTCAAGCGTGGACCTCCAGGACCGCCGTCAGTGCATCGATGGATGGTTGGGACGCAGAGGACCCCGCAGCCTCAGAGAGGGGATCAGGTGTTGAGATGTGCTCCAAAGACTCCATGAGTCACCAGGGGGACCCCACAAAAAGTGTATAAAGTTTTTAGATCACTATTCGCCTATAAAGGGTGTGGGTTTTGCCGCCGTCCCTAGAAGGTTTGTATGTGGGGGTGGTACCTCAAGCCAAGTTATATGGGACTTTTTAGGCAAGTAATTTCCAGAAAATATCAGTTCATAAAAATGATAAATATTTAATATCTTAAATTAAATATGATACAGGTAAGTACATAGTTGTGAGTATTGGGTGATAGACCCGAGTGAAATAGTGTCCAAAGTCAGAAAGTTATGTGACATGTGTGAAATTGGTGACAATTTAGGATAATCTCTATAGGTCAGAGACTTTTTCCTGCGTTTGTCCCTACGCGTTTTGGCTTCCTCTTGAGCCTTTTTCAAGGGTGGTTGTCACCAATTCTGTAATATTTATACAGGTGAGTTAGTTCACAATTTTAATTACCACTGATATTAATCAATGTGGTAAAAATAATAAGTATACGTACATATATATTTTTCGTTCCATTGTATGATTAGGGTATGCATCCTTTGTGAACAGCGAGAGCCTGAGCTGCCTCCTGCAAGATATGTTATAAGGTTATGGTGTTGCATTTATAGTAATGTTCTCATGTTGTTTTCATGTGTCAATATTTGACTTACAAATTGGTTGTGAGTATAGTTAAGTGTTTAATGGGATTCCTTCCGGTTTTATCATAAACGCGTCCAATTGGATCTGATAATAGATTGTGAAGTATATCTGTGAGAATTTCTAGATCAGTAGGGAGAGGAGGGAACTACTGACATTAGATTACTGGAGTAGGCATGCGATATTAGAAACCTTAACATTTCACTAAACCTAAAAAAGGTCTCACCTCATAACATAATAGTGAGTGAACTGATAGGGCAGGATGAGAATAGCAACAACAGGTGTACTGCATGACAACCAAGAATTGGTCCAGTTGCTTTTTCCTGGAATGTCGCACCTAATTTTGAAAGTAAGCCAAGTGCTTTACAAAATAAATAACTGTGCATAAAGGCAATAATTGGGTGCACTATAATATAGATGCACAGGTGCGCTTTAGTGCAAAAGTCTCATGTTAGATTGTGGTGTCTTATAAAGAACTGTGGAAGCTGTGCCCCAAAAAAACAAGCAGAGAGAAAAAGACTAGTCACTAGTACCGCCTGTAGGCTCCTTGTAGTTGATTTTTTTTTCTCATTGCTGCTTTCTCATGCGTTGTTCTGTACTGTGTCTATGTATAGAGCAAGCCATCTTGGTAGAGGCAGAGCTTCCACATATCAGAGCTGCCACCTGATGTCTGGTAGGTTAATGAATAAGAAGCAGGAGAGGTGGAGGAAACCCAGACCCACTCAGTAAATTATGCAGAATCAGGGAGATCCTTGCACTACAGTTCTGAAGTACACCTTCCTCTCCAGCAAGAACAGTCAGCAGCACAGCAGTGGCGTCACTAAAAACTCCTGAGACTAGCAAAGACAACACTGCCCTAGATGATCGCACAATATAGATAAGCAGGAAGTGCTCTGCTGTTTTTCCAAAAGACACTCAAGGCAATGGGAACATTTTTTAGGGTACTGTTCAGACACAATTAAAATGTTTGCATGCTCCCTATAAAAAAAAAAAAGCTTTACTTTACTTTTTCGCTTCAGGTTCACTTTAAAGAAGAAGTAAACCCTCCTCTGCAACTTGTACCTATAGGTAAGCCTATATTAAGGCTTACCTATAGGTACTGTAAATATCTCCTAAACATGCACCGTTTTGGAGATATTTACTTTGCATGCAGCCAGTGACATCACTGACGCATGCGCTCTGAAGGAACAGCCGCTTGTGCCGTTCATTCAGAGCCCCGTGCCGTTACCGTCGGCTCCCGCGCGCATGCGCGGGAGTGACGTCATCGCGGCTCCAGCCAATCAGATGGCCGGATGCCTCAAACCCGGAAGAAGGGCGGCAGAACATGTCGCCCATGAGATAGGTAAGCGGTCGGCACTGTGGGGCTTCGTTCTTAGGTAAGTATTTTATAATGAGCTAGTATGCGATGCATACTAGCTCATTATGTGTTTTTCTTTCAGGTGTTCGTTTTGTTAAAAAAAAAAAAATTTGAAGAACCTCTAAGTAGAAATACATAACAGGCCACACTTAGAAAAATGAAAGCTGATTTTTATTATTTTAACAGCCATCCATTTGACATAAACATGCATACGTAATTCTGATACGCACACATCACATTATTTTATGTTAGTCTTCAAAGAATTAAACATACAACATACATCCTTACAAAAATGAGTCAAAATGCAACCTAAAAAGTTTCCTGTTTCTAAATCAGAAAGAAAAAAACATTGTGCTGGGTACCATTTTTTTGTACAACAGTTAATTTAAACACCTCTGTTCATTTTTTTTCTTGGCTGCATGTGAGAAAACAAAAAGCCGAAACAATAATAAAAAAATTTTCATTTTTTTTTTCTTTAAACAGTAGAAATCGGCAGTTTCGCCATGCAGTTTAAGCAATATTAAATATTAGTTTAATTTTTTTCTGGCAGAGGAAAAAAAAATAAGTTTAAAAATATTAAGTTCAAGTCACAGAATCTTCCCCCAACACAGAGGAAAAACTTAACGCAACGCAGAAATAGCTGCCAATGAAACGGCCATTTTGAAAATGTTTAAACTGCCTCCCAGGGTTTTTTTTTTTTCCTCATTGATTTTGGCACAAAAATGAAGATGGAGCTTATGTAAGAACAAGAACAAGGATTAAAAAGGAGGGTAAAAGGGTAAAGAAAAGGCAGATGACAGGCAGCAGCAGTGGAGGGGAGGGCAGGGGAGGGGGGAGGTCTGGGCAAAAATGGTCATCGCAACCACTAAAAACTGGAACGTCTTAGTCATTGCGGAATACTGTCTTATGTCCACAGCAGGATTTGTGCACGGCTTCACCACCGTTATTGCAGCATCGCCTTGATTTGCTTCGAGGTAGATTCGTCATTCAAATGTTTCGTTGTGTACCTGGAGAACAATATCAGAGACAAGATTTTAAACTAAGAACACAGGTTAACTAACAGTCAAAAGTTGAAAGGGAATTTTTATTGTTTTTAAGTAATTATACAAAAGCTAGACTTTGGACAAACAGGTAAATATAGTTTCCCACTGGATGTGCAGCCCCGGTTCACACTTGTGCGTGTGCGGGGTTCGCATGTAATGTCGGAGCGCAATGCTCCTTCATTACATGCGATCGGCTGTGCGGTGCGAGTTTAGCCATACAGTTTGTATGGCTAAATTCGCACTGTATCCGCACCAAACACGCACAGGGACCCTTTTTTCTAGCCGCATCAGGATCGGATCGCACATCGGTTCACACTTGTGCGATCCGATCCTGTGCGAACTGCATGATCGCACTGCGATATGCGATCAAACTGGGGGTGTCGTTAAGATTACATTGACACCCCCAGCGTATCGCATATGGCAGTGTGAACTGCCGGGTGTGCGTGTGCGATGCGGGAACAGGCTGCGAATTTGCAGCCTTCCCGCACTCGCATAAGTGTGAATCGGCACTCAATGTACATTGCCAGGATTTTAACAAACTTTGTTGCAGACTCCCACCTTTTGTTTTTCTGAAGAAATTCCTGTGTGTTTGTCTGTCTCCATGTGATAAGTGAATCTAACGGGAGTGGATTCATAAATACCAATCAGCTGCTGCACCTGCATGGCTCTAGTAGAGAAAAGTGCAGGGTCTGCATCCTTTTAGATGTGATTTCCTACTGGGAGTATCTCACCAGAAATGCCATGTTTGTTGCAGGGGATGCCCAAAAACTGACTTTGTGCAGACTTCTGGGAAAATCAGTGAGCCAATTACACAAGCAGGAAATTACATTCTTGGGGGGGGGGGGGGGGGCATTCTGTACACCATCTGTGTACAGAAAACGTCCAGGTAGCCATATTGCATTGCATTTACAGAAAAATACAGTGGTGCAGATTAAAAAGGAAAGGGAATTCTTAATAACATTTAATTACAATATGACTTGTGTCAATTGTAAATGCTGTCTTTTTTTTATTTGGTAGTTCCCCCTCCCCCACACACAAAAGTGGAATTACACTTTAAAAATGTAGGCAGCCAGGTCTCTGAGGTCAAGCAAATGTAGGCAGCAAGAGGTCAAGCAACTGGACAACTTTAGACGACCTCTTAAATGGGACACTAGCATAGAGGGCCAACTGAAAAGACCTCCAAAGTTTTCTAGTTGCTGACCTCCTGCTCATGACATACTATGCAAACCAATATGGCCTTGGCTGCCTTGGACTGCTGAGCCTACCTTTCCCTAAGTGCTGCCAATATACAGATCCAGGTATTTATACTAGTGATCGACCGATATTGTTTTTTTACCGCTGATACCGGTAACGATATTTTGGTCATCGGATATCGGTATCGGCCGATATCTGCCGATATTGTCGGACATTAAAAACATTTTTTTTAATGTCTACAGGTACTGTGGTGGAGGGATCTGGGGGTCTAAAAGACCCCAAACCCCTCCTCTGCACTTAAAGCGGCGCCAAATTCAAAGTCCCCTCCCGCTCCTTGGAATGACGACCGAGCGGCTTCTCAGCCGCATCGGTTGTCATTACAAGGCAGCCGACCGTCGGCTATGGACACCGGGTACCGGGGGGATGCCTCTAGCTGCAGGCATCACCCAGATACAAGCACTTTCCCGAAATATCGGCAATATCGGTAAATCAAAAGGCCGATTCCGATATATCGGGCAAAGTGCATATCGGCCCTCGATATATCGGCTTTGCCGATAATCGGGCGATCCCTAATTTATACCACCTGTGTTTTTCTCACACAGGACCCCAAGAACTCTGTTTATACAGACCATCACCTTAAGAACTCAACAGAGGAAAAAGGGTGTTTACATGCTGTAGTGGGAGATGCATAAGAGGAGGCTCAAAGAAAAATGGATGGACAGGTTACTTGTTTGTGTCTGCTGATTAAAAGAGGTTCAACAACAATCTTTCAATAATAATTTACATAAAACAGAACATATTTTAGGCTTTTTACTTGTAAAACTCTTCCCTGTGCAGACATCAAAAGCCTTGGGAATACTGTAGAGCAATGGTCTCCAAACTGAGGCTGGGGAGCCAGATGCAACCCTTTGCTTGCTTTTATCCAGCCCTTGGGGCACCGTTTCTCCCACTGACACCAACAATGTGGCACTATTACTCCCAATGATACAAATAATGGAGCACTATTCCTCCCCATAGTACCAAATGTGTTGATGTTTACTCCCACTGATGACAGGAAAATTTCCTCGACCGCTGGCCACAGTCTGACCCCCCCTAAGGTTTTGAGGACAAAAAACTGGCCCTTTATTTAGAAAGTTTGAAGACCCCTGATGTAAAGTGTGACTCGAAGACAGTTATGAGTCTGCTACAGCTGCTGACATCATATTTAGGATGGCAGTGCCCAGTTTGAAGGCTTTTGGATGAATAAAAAAGACACAAGAGAATTTTACAGATAACTTGCATAAAATGTTAAATAAACGCATAATCTTAAGGGAAGACTCTTGTTGAAATGAATAGTTTGGCAAAAAAGTCTCTTTAACAGCAGGTGGCTCTGAGAATGCTAAAATTCACCATGGGGGAAGGCGATCTGAAGGTATTTCTGTTTTTCTTTACCAATCAATGCAGGATTTAAACCTACATTACTAAAATGTGTACACTTTATTACAGACTGCCTTTAAAATGGAATTGTTCTTTAAAGCAGCAATGGTGTATTTTCCTGTATCCGGTACATTCACAGAGCCTGTGATAAGGTACCACTTATAAACACACTACGCTGCTTAGCGGTGGAATCATGCCTCATTACTTCCCAGCTCATTTACACACCAGATGCTTCACATCAATGGCCGAGGGGGTCTTGGGAAAAAGACAATGGGAAGGCTCAGGTGACTCCCACAAACACCAGGCGATGAGCAGTCACGGTGGGGGCACTCTTACGATTTACACATGAACATATATTATCGTGATCTGCTCTTTGCAGACACTGGTGCATGAAGAGAGGCCAGTCGGCAGTTCCAGGTTACTGACATCCAGGCATGGAACAAAGGGATTGGGAGTTCTCAGAGCAGACATATTTCATAACCAGTGCAGCGTACTGTACCTGAGAGCATTGAGAAGACCTTCTACACTGTTGGGGGGCTGTTCCTTGAGAACCTTGATACAGCCTTTCATCTGGAACACAAGGCAAAAAACATTAACCTTTTTACGACGTGCACATTATAGGTTTTTATGATAAATCGGTTCATATCACAATAACTTATGGTAAGGTAGAGGTCCTGTGGTCAATACCAACCAACAAGGCTATCTGCATGGCATTTGTAGGCTTGGTTGGATTTATCTGAGGGTTATACACAGAGGCATTGGGACACTACATCCTGACCTGTTCTGAGCAGGAAAGGTTGGCGAGGACAGGATCTTATTTATAAACTTACAGAAAAAAACAAATATTTGGAAGCTGAAACACTGCATTTCAAAATGGTCAGCAGATCCTGAAATATAGAAAGTAGATGTTTTCAAAAGCCTGACCTCATGCTAATGACAAGCTGTTTCTCTACTTTTCCGTATGTGTAAGGCCCATCCGCTTAGGTCCGTTCATTTTTCAGGCGGATCTGATAAGATGGTCCATGTCCATTTACATGCGCCTACCTCCTATCTGGTCCACTAAACAAATGGAAGAGGATCCGTTTTCTTCAATGAAGGCGAAGTGGAGGAAAGCTGCCCACAGACTAGAGTGGGCTCAGGAACCTGTCATCAGCCTGCTCTGCTCAGCAGGGGATCAGCAGAAAGATCCTCTGCTGATCAAAGCAGATCCACCTCCTGTGAAAGGGGCCTAAAGCCTAGTACACACGGGCCGAATGTCGGCCGTGTGTATGGCAGGCGGTCCGACAGGAGCCAGCCGTTTGATTGGGAAAAAGGTCTGCCGATCTGCTCCCGAGCAGCGCTCTCAGCCAATAGCTGAGAACACTGACAGGAGTGTTCTAGTGGGGGATGTCTCCCTGTAAGGGGAGATCGCTGTACTATTATCGGATTGTTAGTACAATGGCTCGGATCTGAGCTCTGGGTTGAGCAAACAAAAAAAAACCAAAAAACAAACTAGTGGTGTGTACCAGGCTAATTGTATGAAAAAATTATGCCTATAGTTTACATTCCTCCAAATTATGGGGCTTATTTGATATGGAGATGTACACTCGGGAGTTAGTTGGTAGGGTGTCATCAGTAAGAGGTCAGCAACTGGACAACTTTAGATGACCTCTTAAATGGGACACTAGCATAGAGGGCCAACAGAAAAGACCTCCAAAGTTTTCTAGTTGCTGACCTCCTGCTCATGACATACTCTGCCAACTAGCTGAGTCCAATGAGGAAAAAAACATTCAAGAGGAACTGGGACTTTGATATGAGTTTATACAAAATAGTGAGTAGACAAAAATGTTTGGAGAGCTCACTGGCTCATGTTAGCCTGCTAACAACAGACAAGGATACCCCAGCTGGTTACCAGTAAAAAAAAAAAAAAATGCTCTATTGGAAGGAATGCCAGACCAAAGGATAAAGAAGTCCAGATGAATTAATTACTTTTTTATATTAAAAAATAAATAAATAAAATCCCAACATACTTCAGAGGTCAGAAAAAAAGTATTTTGTAACCTAAAAGACATTTTGACAGTTTTTTTTAGTATAAACTATTAATTTGGACTTTTAACCTTCTGTCTGGCACTCCTTCCATTAGTTCATGTTTTTTTCTGGTAACTAGCTACTGTGTGTAATGGGAAGGGAGGGAGGAGGGGGGCTGTGGGGGTGCACTCAGGCGCTGAGCAATGCATCCTTGGAAAAAGTGAAGAATGTCAGATGCCCCCCATACCCAGAAGTACCGGGTACTCTGAGGGCTCCAACAGACAGAGTGCAAGGGGGTCAAAAGAGCTAAAGCCGGCCATACATACAGTAGATCAAAACTTAGCAAAGACAGGCAGAGATGAGATCCATATATGGGCAGGCTGGCTGCACTGAAGTTGATCCATTGATCGACTTCAGTACAACCAGCCTAAAGTATTTTTGCCATTCGATTACTGCTAGTGGCTATAGCAGTAATCGTGTTGTGCCGTCTGGGAAGGCTCCCAGTTCTAGCTCCACTGGCAGAACACAATAGCTCTGCAGGAGGCATTCCCCTATCAACACTGACAGTGTTGATGGGGGAATTGCAGGAAATAAAACTGAAACATCTATGGCATGCCTAAGTAAAAGCTGGAGTGTCCGATTACTGTGCCCTGAACAGGTTCTTTTAAAGAATACACAAGCTCAAGAATGAGTCATCATAGCTGGTTCATTCAACAAATTGTTAAAGGGAGCAGCAGTAAATTTGAGGAAATGCTGCTTTCAGACCTTAGCTGTAAATTAGATATTTGATGCATCCAAAATTTTGACAAGATAAGGAAAAGAAAGGATTTAACTGGTCAGGCAGCAGATGGGCATAGGAGTGATAAAAAGCAAGGTGTGATTTGACTTTTGATCAGGCAGCTGAACGCAATCATCAAAAACTGCTGCCCCAGTTCGCACAACAGGAAACTTATGTCCAGCTCAGCGTTTCCTAAAAGGCCTTTTAGCAGTTGTCACTGTGCGGCCACCGCAAGCCTGAAGTCTAAAAAATTGCACTCTGTTTAGACATTAAAGCTGCTTAGTCTGTCATTTTATATCAAGTCTCTTAATGCTTGAAAAAGTCTTTTAAACTTTCCTGCTGACTGAGTGTTTGGCTAATGGAAGCGACGGACAGGACGGCTGGTGCTAATGCACTTCCCGAGGAGGGAGAAGGCTCGCTAATGTTTAATATTCTACAAGAACAAACTTACATCGATCTTTGATGTTTTGGCGAAGGCTCCCACAGGATGAACGTGGTCGTAGAGGATGATCACCCCCACCATCACTCTCAGGCAGAAGGATACTGTCTCTTCGTTTGTAAACCGACTCCTGTACTCCCTGCAATCAGAATGTTAAAAAATGCATAGTTGTCTTTTAGAAATTAAACATAATCCAATAGAAAGTTAATTTTGCCACTGGAGGGAATACAGTAAAGGCAAACTGCTGCCTGATATAGAATGCAAAGCTCTGCAGCAGCCTCCCAAACCTTCCTGTCGAGGTCATTTTAAAAGACAAACCTTTGGCTGAAGCCTGCCTGTCCCCTCCAGCCTCCTATAAGCCTGAGAAGATAGTCATCATAGTTATGGGTTAATAACGTGGAAATGGGGCTTAGCTGTGAGCTACGACATGCCTTGAAAAGCAACGTCTGTCTAGCTGCCTGCACTTCAATACTCACAGCAGTTTGCAATCCTTTTTCCCACTGACATAAGTCTCTTTAATGCAATCTAAGGCAGGTCATAGACGGTGTGAATTTCTTTCCTGCAACCAGGATTCCCCCATCATCACAGACAGTGCTGACAAGGGAATCCCTCCTGCCGAGCAATTGTCTGCTCCAGGCAGTGGGGCAGGTGGGGCGGGAAAAAAAAAAATGATTATTGCTAGCGAATAACAACCACTAGTGATAATCGCCAGTGAATCCGGCAGGCTGGTTGTACCCAAGTTGATCGATCAGCTTGGTTCAGTCACAGCCTGCCCACACACAGTTTGAATCCGACTGAGATTTGAACCGTCTATGGCCAGCCTAGGAAGCACTGCAACATTGTTGGCTTCACAGTCTTTTTTGAGTTTGGTCTGAATTTTTTAAAACATTTTCCAATATTCTATTTTTCTACCTGGTCACTGCTTCTAAATAAGGCCCCAATATAAAAAGGGTTCATTCACACCACACAATACTGTAACATGCAGTAACATACATAATGTGTATTGCAAAGTTTCAGAGCCATTCACTGTCAGTGGCACTTCAACAAACCTCCATAACACCCCTCAACTAAGCACAACACATGGTGTCCTGGGTGCTGGAAACAAAAATGCAGACTGTGCTTCATTTTTTTCCAATGCAATGGCGTGTTTTAGCCCTTTTTTAAACAGAATGCTTAACACGACGCAACTCAATGCACATAAACGTGTGCATTGAAGTGCATTTTGTTGTATGAATGGGCTCTTCATGATTTTCAGCAGCAGCGTTGCCTTGTTCTCGGACAAAGACCAGGTGGTTGCAGTGTCGACCCTGACCCGGGATGGACAGAGAGCTTCTGCAAAACCAGGGTGAATATAGTTTAGATTTATTTACACCTGCTGTGCCCATTATGAGGAGTTCCCACTATCCCTGCTGTATTTGTGTTTTTTTTTAACATTATGGAGAACACCCAAAACTCCCAGGTAGGAATTAAGCAACACCTATCTGCCAAAAAATATAAATTAATTGTTAGTTCCTCCATGTGTATTGGGGTCATCTGCTTCTACCCACAGACATAAATAAAGATCATAGGATGGACTGGGTGAAATCTCATGTCTTCACATGGGCACTGTGATGGAAGTAAAAACTGTTGCAAAGCACATAGACAAGTTTCTGAGTATTCAGATCCATTCAAGAGGTTGCAAAAAAAGGAAAAACTTTTGCAAGCCCATTGAGAAGTACATACACTATATTGTCAAAAGTATTGGGACACCTGCCTTTACACGCACATGAACTTTAATGGCATCCCAGTCTTAGTCTGTAGGGTTCAATATTGAGTTGGTCCACCCTTTGCAGCTATAACAGCTTCAACTCTTCTGGGAAGGCTGTCCACAAGGTTCAGGAGTGTGTCTATGGGAATAACTGACCATTCGTCCAAAAACACATTTGTGAGGTCAGGTACTAATGTTGGACGAGAAGGCCTGGCTCGCAGTCTCCGCCCGAATTCATCCCAAAGGTGTTCTCTCGGGTTGAGGTCAGGACCCGTTCCTCCACCCCAAACTTAATCATCCATGTCTTTATGGACCTTGCTTTGTACACTGGTGTGCAGTCATGTTGGAACAGGAAGGGGCCATCCCCAAACTGTTGCCACAGAGCTGGGAGCATGAAATTGTCCAAAATGTCTCAGCATGCTGACACCTTAAGAGCCCAGCCCCTGAAAAATAACCCCACACCATAATCCCCCCTCTACCAAATTATTTGGACCAGTGCACAAAGCAAGGCCCATAAAAATATGGATGAGTGTGTTTTCAGGTGGAGGAACTTGACTGGCCTGCACAGAGTCCTGACCACAACCCAAAAAACCCCTTTGGGATGAATTAGAGTGGAGACTGCGAGCCAGGAATCTAGCCCAATATCAGTGCCTGACCTCACGAATGCGATTCTGGAAGAATGGTCAAACATTCCCATAGACACACTCCTAAGCCTTGTGGACAGCTTTCCCAGAAGGGTTGAAACTGTTACAGCTGCAAAGGGTGGGCCAAATCAATATTGAACCCTAAGTTCATGTGCGTGTAAAGGCAGGCGCCCCAATCATTTTGACAATATAGTGTAGTTTAGCAATAAGGAAAGGAAATCCTGAAATTGTGAACAACTAAAACCAAAGCATGCGCTGCAAGCTAGACTTGATGATAAAATGTTAAATAAAATTAGCAGAGTACTTACGGAGTTTCCAGCATTACTCGGCATACGCTGGCCATGGTACTTAAACAATCAGTGGTATTCTCTATAGGTAAATTCTTGTTCTGTAAAAGACACAGAGGTAAAGAACATTTTAGAAGCATCAAACACTCTGTTTATATACAGTGAATCTGAACCGTATTCACAGCGCTTTAATTTTTCCACATTTTATGTTACAGCCTTATTCCAAAAAGGATTACATTCGTTATTTTTCTCAACACTCTACAAACAATGCCCCATAAAGACAAAGTGACAGACGTTTGTTTAAAATCTTTGTAAATTTATTAAAAATAAAAAATGAAAACAATCCCACCTACATAAGTATTCACAGCGTTTGCCATGACACTCAAAATTAAGCTCAGGTGCATCCTGATTCCTCTGATCCTCTTTGAGATGTTTCTACAACTTGGAGTCCCCCTGTGTTAATCTCAGTTGATTGGACATGATTTGGAAAGGCACACACCTGTCTACATAAGGTCCCACAGTTAACAAGGCTTTTCAGAGCTAAAATCAAGCCATGAAGCCCAAGGAATTGTCTGTAGACCTCCAAAAAAGGATTTTATCGAGGCCCAGATCTGGAAAAGGGTACAGAAAAATGTCTGCAGCATTGAAGGTCCCAATGAGCACAATGGCCCCCATCTCCCTTAAATGGGAGAAGTTTGGAACCACCTGGACTCTTGCTAGAGTGGGCCGCTCTGCCAAACGAAGTGTTTGGGATAGAAGGGCCTTTGTCAGGGAGATGACCAAGAACCCGGTGGTCACTCTGACAGAGCTCCAGCATTTCTTTATGGAGAGAGGAGAACCTTCCAGAAGAACAACCATCTTTGCAGCACTACACCAATCAGGCCTATGTGATAGAGTGGCCAGATGGAAGCCACTCCTCAGTAAAAGGCACATGGCAACCTGCCTGGAGTTTTCCTAAAGGCACCTGAAGGACTCTTAGACCATGAAAAACAAAACTCTCTGGTCTGATAAAACAAAGATTGAACTTTTTGGCCTGAATGGCAAGTGCCATGTTTGGAGGAAACCAGGCACCGCTCATCACCTGCCCAATACCATCCCTACAGTGAAGCATGGCGTTGGCAGCATCATGCTGTGGGGATGTTTTTCAGTGGCAGGAACTGGGAGACTAGTCAGGTTTGAGGGAAAGATGAATGCAGCAATGTGCAGAGACATCCTTGACAAAAACCTGCTCCAGAGCCCTCTGGAACTCAGACTGGGGTCAAGGTTCATCTTCTAACAGGACAACGACCCTAAGCACACAGCCACGTTAACAAAGGAGTAGCTACAGGAAAACTCTGTGAATGTCCTTGAGTGTCCCAGCCAGAGCCCACACTTGAACCTGATTGAATATCTCTGGAGAGATCTGAAAATGGCTGTGCACTGACACTCCCCATCCAACCTGATGGAGCTTGAGAGGCCTGCAAAGAATGGGAGAAACTGCCCAAAAATAGGTGTGCCAAGCTTGTATTATCATACTCAGAAAGATTTGAGGCTGTAATTGGTGCCAAAGGTGCTTCAACAAAGTATTGGGCAAAGGCTGTGAATACTTATGTACATGGGATTTTTTATTTTTTTATTTTTAAAAAATTTGCAAAGATTTCAAAACAAACCTATTTCACATGGTCATTATGGGGTATTGTTTGTAGAATTTTGAGGAAATCAATGAATTTAATCTATTTTGGAATAAAGCTGTAACATAACAAAATAACATAACAAAATGTGGAAAAAGTGAAGCACTGAATACTTTCCGGATTCGCGGTATAGCACTTTACAGTGTACACTTATGCACATCAGTCCCTGCACCAGAGGAACTGACAGTCTGAGCTGGACACAGGCAAAACATTGAAAACTTGGATGTAATCCCATATTCAGGTTTAAATATTTACTTTTTAAGACTGATAAAATTGGCAAATGGACCATGTTTATACACTGTGCAGTCACTGACAGAATCGGCTGGTTCTTGGTATAACTTAAAGCAGTAGTAAACTCAGTTTTTCGATTTATACCTACAGGTATGTGCCGCAATCATGGCTCCCGATCGCGGGAGTGATGTCATTGCAGCCCGGCCATTCAAACGGCTAGAGCACACGAACCCGGAAGGAAGACCGGGTGAAGATGGAATCGCTGTCAGCGGTGACAGAAGGCTGCTGGAGGGATCCCTTTTACAGGTAAATCTTTCATCTTATGCTAGTATGCTGTGCACACGAGCACATTATACCCATAATTTGCAGGGGGGGGGGGGGGGGGTTTCTTGGTGAGACTTTACTAGTGCTCTAAGGTGGGGAAAAAAAAAAAACATGGCCATTCAACTTCTCCACCCATGATTCAATGGTAATGGGTACCTGGCAAAGTCATCACAGATGCAGCAAGCAGAGCTGAATTTGACCAAAGATCAACCAAGGTCTAGAAGTACCTTAAGCAGAACCAATCAGGGTTTTCATTGTATAATTAGCACTTAATACAATGTTAATATTACACATTAGGATTAACCCAAGGATTGTGTGTTGCAAAACCAGATGCCCAGATCCCTTCAGTATAGTGCCATCTTCCAGGTTCTGGGATGTAGCCCTGCTTCAGAGAACTAAGCATGTCTGTTCCCACCCCTCAGTTACTGCCATCTTGCTATACTATCAGAAGCCAAGAACAAGGGCAAGTGACAGCAGCTGATATCAAAGGGAGCAGAGCTGCACCAGGAGAGTGAAGATAATTACTTCCAGACCAAAGTTGGAATGATACTGCTGTCAAACCATTTCCTTATGGGGTTTGGGGAACAGAAAAGGGCCTTCTCCAAATTATTGCCAAAAGGTTTGGGAGTACACAATGGTCTAAAATGGCATGCTAATGTTTTGTCAATGGAGAGTGTATAGATATGTGCTTGCTTGTATGCACCTGATTTCGGAATGAGATGTCCAACAAGCTCACATAGGTGTGATAGTCAGGTGTTCACAGACACCACACACCTCCAGGTGGAGGCACATATTCTCAGCTCTCATCTGGAGCATTTCTGGGAGTCTCAGTGCTAAAACATGCAAATTGCGC
This sequence comes from Pelophylax lessonae, assembly GCF_965119305.1. Taxonomy (NCBI): domain Eukaryota; kingdom Metazoa; phylum Chordata; class Amphibia; order Anura; family Ranidae; genus Pelophylax; species Pelophylax lessonae. Next base: position 524,525,351 of record NC_138772.1, read on the forward strand.
CTAACTACTCCCTATAAGGAAGCCAGCACTTCAGCTTTCCCACGCCCATATCTCACTGCTGGTTGATAAATTTTACGGCAAATCCTTATAACAAAGCTAGAGCTTATGTGGTGAGCAAGCAAAATATTAGGTCTATGGAAAAGCAGGGACTTTGTTTAAGAAAGTATTGGAATATGAGATCAGACGTTTAAATGGTGAATTGTGGAGCATTCGAAATGCAAAACAAATATGCTATATGGCCAAAGGATTGAGTTCAAGTGTTTCCAGTGAAGGACAAGGACAAGCAGAGAGGAGCAACACATGAGAATAGAAGGTGCAAAAAAAAAAAAAAGTCCTGCAGGATCATCCACATAAATACACAGTAGGAAGTTTTGTTATTGGAAGACCAGACATTAGAAGGATAGATAGTCAACATGAGAAATTCTGTGGGTATGGACTGGAACTTTGGTGGACTTCCTGAATAAAGAAGAGGTATACTTGGTAAAGGATGTGCAAGAAAAAGCTGTTAGACGTAAGCTCACCATACACCTTACACATGGAGTAAACAATCAACTTTAGATTTATTAAAATTGTAATACGAGGACCTTCTTAAACCATCCAGCCCTTGCACTACATAGTTGCTGGAATACCTAAAGGAGATTGTAACATGTATGGTGAGCTTGAAAGATGTTCCAGATGTGAGAAAAGAGCACCAAGGCAGCAATTTTGTGTGATAGGTTTAAAGAAAGCACAGAGATACCAGGGAATAAAGAGGAAAAGATAATCAGATGAAGTTTGTCCAGATTAACTTTAAGGTACCTCTCGGACATCCATGAACAGATGGTAGAACAGTTGGAGATAAAAGAACCACTCTGTTAATAAAAACAAGACATGAGCCTGTGACTGCCATTTGTTGCATATCATACTAATGTTTGTGTACAATAGATAGTGGTTGAGACAGGGGCCCTATGACAGGATCACAATGCAGTTTTGTTACTGATCTCAGGAACTGACACACCTTACTCCATCTTACCTCTGATACAAACTTTGTTGTGGCATCGCTTAATGTTTTCAGCATGGGCGTCGCCTCTGCGTAGAATAATGACATTCTATTGGCCAGTTCATTATTTACTTCGTTTTCTCCTTCTGCCTTTAAAGACATTTTATATTAGCATTAACAGTTTTGAGCTACAGTATTTTAAATGTTGCTTTAATGGCAGTATTGGTTGGCTTAGCAGTCACTTTCACACATTTTTAAAAATCTATACATTTTTTTTGCTGTTACTTAATTAACCACTTAAGCCCCGGAAGATTTTACCCCCTTCCTGACCAGGGGGTATTTTGCGATTCGGCACTGCGTGATTTTAACGGACAATTGCGCGGTCGTGCAACGCTGTACCTAAACGAATTTGATGTCCTTTTTTCCCCACAAACAGAGCTTTCTTTTGGTGGTATTTGATTACCTGTGCGATTTTTTGATCATGCGCTATAAACAAAAAAAGAGCGTAAATTTTGCAAAAATAACAATATTTTTCACATTTTTTTATATGAAATTCCCCAAAAAAAATGTAAAAATCTAAATTTTTTAACATTTTCGGCCAATTTGTTTTATGCTACATATGTTTGGTAAAAAAAACCCGCAAAAAGCGTATTTTGATTGGTTCGCGCAAAAGTTATCGCGTTTACTAACAAAGGGAAAGATTTTTGTCATTTTTGTTGTTTTTTTTTAACGAGTAATGGCGGCGATCTGCGATTTTTTTTGCGACATTGGGGCGGACAGATCGGACCCTTGACTAACATTTTTGACACTTTTGGGGTTACCAGTGCTATACATATGCACTGTTACTGTAAAATTATACTGGCAGTGAAGGGGTTAACTTTTTTTGAGAGGGAGGGGCTGTGTGTGTGTCCCTAGGGGCGTGATTCTAACTGTGATTGGCTGTGGCTTGGGCTGTAGGAACAACGATCAACGGTCCTACATAGTAGAACCGTTTGATCATTGTTTCTACACAGGGGAGAATGACAGGCGACTTGTTTACACTAGCCGCCTGACTTTCTCCCTCTGCACGGGCGATCGCAGAGTGACCGGACATCGGGTCCGCCGGTCACACGCGCGGTGGGTTCCGTGACCACGCGGGAGCGCGCCTCCGGGGGCGCACGCTCGCTCCCTAGACCCTCACAGGCTAGCGACGTAGATCTACGTCACTTTGCTTGTGAGGGGCTGACTGCCGACGTAAATAGTCGTGCGGCAGTCGGCAAGTGGTTAAAGCAATGTTTGCTATGTTAAAAAAAAAAAAAGGATAACAAACAAAGCCTGCAAAGTATTGCCAATGAAATCCACTGACTTTCAAAGATAATCTTGCCTACAATAATTTATTCATCCGACACTTCTGGTAGTGTTGGATGCTTGTGTCCCTATGATGAACTTGGTGGTTCATTATGCAGGCCTGCATGTCAACACAAGACTCAGGAAGTGATATAATGGCCGACAGAAAGAACCACAAAACACAACAGGGGACATGCTATCTGACACACCCAGAAGAATGCAAGATGGTAGAGTCTTCAATAAATATAAGAGTTCAACAGCTCACGTGCTGGGATATGTTAGTATTCATGTTTTTTTTGCAGGCACGGATTGTGTTCACTTTTTTTTTTTAAACAATTAGTGCCTGCAAAAAAAGCACAAGCAGTGTTTGCGATTACCAACTAAGGACCAGAAGTTTTTACCCCCTTAATGACCAGGCCATTGTTATGATACTGCGCTGCGATACTGACAATTGTGCGGTAGTGCCACGCTGTACCCAAATAAATTGATGTCCTTTTTCCCCCACAAATAGAGCTTTATTTTGGTGGTATTTGATCATCTCTGCGGTTTTTAGTTTTTGCACTAAAAACACAAAAGCGACAATTCCTCGGGGAAAAAAATGGACTTACCGTAAAATCCATTTCTCTGATGTTCATTGACGGACACGGCTCCTGATCTTCTAAACCATGGGATTATACTGCCCCCTACAGGAGTAGGACACTGGGCAGAAAAAAAGTCTGGCTACGCCTAGGGGCAGTCCCAGGGGGTATACTCCCTCTCTCTGCTATAGGTACTAAGTTTTGTTACAAGCAGTGTCAGAAGAATTACAACTCCACAGAGGGGTGGGTGCTGTGTCCGTCAGTGAATATCAGAGAAGTGGATTTTACAGTAAGTCAAAAATCAAATTTTCTCTTTCATTCATTGATGGACACAGCTCCTGATCTTCCTAACCATTGGGACATCCCAAAGCAGTGTTATACATGAGGGGTGGAAACAGCGTAAAATAAATTCCCAAGGCTAACTATAGTCAACCAGGTAAACAGGAGCTCATCTGAAAAAGACAATACACACTCAAAGAGGACCAGGTCCTCTAAACAGCAGCCTGAAAACCCTTGCCCAGACGACCAGGTGGCCACCTTGCAAACCTGCAAAATTCCCTTCTGCCTCGATCCTGCGTAGAAGTCTTTCAGACGATACTGACCCCACGGGGCCACCAGCGCATCTGTGGCATCCGCCAGAGGATCCCGTGACCGAGCCACAGCTGTGGTATTGTCTGATTGAATGCGCACTGGAAATCCCTGAAGATGATCTGTCTAATGTTCCAGGTACAGTCTGATCGCTCGGAGTACCAAGACATTGATCGGTAGTCTGGACTCTTCCAGCGTCCAGACCCCCTGAGCGGAAATTTTGCAGAGGACGCCTCCCCAGCCGGACAGGCTGGCATCCGTGGTGACCACTATCCAATACAAGGGGAGGAAGTATTTGCCCAGCCGAAGAACGAAGCCACCATATCAGGGACTCTTAATCCCCGCCTCATCCGGACCCGATTGTCCAGAGACTGTGGATTCTTGTCCCATTTGGCCAGAATCTCCCTTTGCAGAGACCTCGTATGGAACTGTGCAAATGGAACTGCCTTGAAGGTAGACACCGTCAGGGTACGTATTGTGATCTCCAGGTTTTCCACCAGAGCAGTAGGAGACTCGGCTCGCAGAATGAGATCGTTCAAGTAGCCAAGCACCACGATCCTACGTTGACGTAACAAAGCTAGCACCGATTCTAACACCTTTGTGAAGACCCAAGGAGCAGAGAGGTGAGACCAAAGGGTAACGCCACAAACTGATAATGTTGGTGACTGGCACTTATTGGAAGGTGAAGGTAGCCATCCTTAATCTCGATAGAAGCAAGGAAATCCCTCTGATGCAGGGATGCCACCATGGTGCGAATGGACTCCATTCTGAAGTTCTGCACCCGCACAAAGCAGTTCAGTGCCTTAAAGGTCCAGAATTAAAATGCACCTTGCCTTCCTTCCTGGGGACTATAAACCGGTTTGAGCAAAACCCCTGAAAATGTTCCAAAGTCGGAACCCGGATCATTACCCTTTAAAGTAAAAGGTCTTGCACCGCCCCAAAAAGAGCCCGTGAGCAGACCAGGGACAGTCGCACCTTGGAAGGAAGAACCTTACCGGAGGGTAAGAATGAAGCTCGATCTTGTAGCCGGACCGCATGACCTCGTGGACCCACCTGACTTGTATCAGGGGAATCCACAGGTCCGGGAACAAGCGAAAACGTCCCCCACCTCAGATACGGGTGAGGGCACACCTTCATGCTGAAGGGACTTTGTCCGTGGGTCTGGAGAAGCCCGCCCTTGACTTGCCAGACCAAGTTCGCTTGGATCTTCCAGGGGAGGCCTCGAAGCGCTCCGATCCCTTGTCAGTCGACCCTGAGGTACTTAAAAAAATTCTTATGAGCCAAGAAGGAGGGCTCACGTCTAAAACGAGGGTCCTTGCCCTTAGTAGCCTGCAGAACAAAGGTACTCTACCCCCCTGTGAGACCTTTAATTATGTCTTTCAGGGTAGCACCAAACAGGCAATCTCCTTGAAATGGAAGGTCAAGGCCTTTCTAGGAGTCTGGTCTGTAGACCAGCATTTGAGACAAAAGACACCCCGAAAGACCATTGTCGAAGCAGATAGCCGAGCCACTAGGAGAGCCGCATTCCAAACAGATCACAGATACACTGCAGCCCCTGGACCAGCTGGTCCGCCAGCTCAGCAAAGGCAGGGGGGAGCTACTCCCCCTCCAGGTCACAACACAAAAGCCTAGCCCATTCGTTCAGAGTCGGCGACACCAGGGCAATAGTGAATATCGGCCTCAGTGCCAAACCAGCCAGGGTATACATATTGCAGGCAACAGCCTCCGCCTTCCTGTCAGCTGGGTCCTTAAAGGTCAGGGACTCTTCAACCGGAATCATGGTTGCCCTGCTTAATCTGGAAAACGGAGGGTCCACTTCTTAAGAAGGGACTCCTCATAGGGTTATCGCCTAGCAAAATCGCTTAGGGACCCCATGGGGATGCTTTGGTAATCCCCACTATTAATTCTGTCAAAATAGGAGGGGAAAGGGAACACCTTTACTGCTCCAGATAGCTTGCGAATGCCAAAAGGGAACCTGCACCTCCGCCGCAGCTTCAGCTGCGTCCTCCATCTTTAAGGTCTCAAGCACAGCTACAATCAGTGCGTCCACCAGCACCTTTTCGTACTCAGTAGCAGAAGTGGAGGAATCCTCCTCACGATTTGAGGATTCAGGGCGCATGGTCGCAAACCCAGCAGACCTACGTCTGCAGCGGCTGAATCAGATTCGGGATCTGATGAGACAGAGGAGGCAGGGGGTGGCTGGGGGTGCTTTTTGCCAGCCCATCGCCCAAAAAGCCACCTCCACCCGGGACACCAAGGACTCCAGGACCACCATCAATGCATCGATGGATGGAGCCTCAGAGAGGGGATCAGGTGGGGAGATGTGCTCCAAAGACTCCATGAGCCACCAGGGGGACCCCACAAAAAAGTGTAAAACACTGCTAAGGGACAACCCCCACTGCTCTGGAAGCCCACCGGTTGCATCTGCACTGCACGAACGGTGAACGGAAATGAAAAGATCCAGGAGTCAGCACCAGGGGTGAGGAGGGGCTCGCACCGCCGAAATCGCTGACCACAGGGCTCCACTGTCATGGCCGCCACTATTTTCAATGGCAAACCACCGGAGAATGGCCGCCGGACTACACAAACATGATCACCCTGCATGAACGAGGCTCCCAGGGACCCAGGACAAGATTCAGCACCTAAATTGTCATGCAGTATTCAAAAGTTCACCGCCATTTCAATTCAACAAATTTTCCAATAGTACACTCAAAAATGAAGGAGACGCAAATGGTCTCAAAGATCATGTGTCGTTCCCCGGTGGTCTAGTCACACTATTGGAAAATTTGTTGAATTGAAATGGCGGTGAACTTTTGAATACTGCATGACAATTTAGGTGCTGAATCTTGTCAATTTTGGGGATACTTCCCATTTGGGAGTTATTAAGGGGACTCCATTTTCCCTTCCTGTCTTTGTTACATTGAGGTACCTAATGAATCAACTGCACATTTATTCATAATCAGCTTGGCTGTCACCCTCTCTATGGGTCAACTCTAGGAGTCTGAAGGTCTCGGTTCCCCTCCCCCTCTGTGCTTGCTCTGGTGGCGTCACCTCTATTGCCTCCACCCTCGGCATAAGAAAGGGCTCAGGTTATCTTAAGAAATGTTCACTCTCGAGAAATGTCTATGAAAACTCCTGAAGAAGCCATTATGAAGATGGCGAAACATGTAGAGTTGATATTTTCGAGTGCATTTTCTTGATTTTATCATTTTATATTGATGTATTGTCTTGTCCTCACTTTTGATGTATAATAAAATGTACAATTTTTGAGAATTCAGATTTTTCTCCATCATTTAGCACCGTTAAAGTCCCACTTGCCCCCCTCCATTGTAGTTACTCAATTAAAGGGATGTGGTGCTTTTTACTTCATCTCTAGCAATATCTCTTCAAAATTGGCAAAGGTGTAAAGGGGGAGCCCTGGCAGGAGCCCCCACCAGGTACCTCCCCCTCCCCCCACAGGAGATCGCGTGGTCGCCAGCGGCGCAAACCCCCCCCCCCCAGGAACCAGACGGAAACCGCTTCAGACAGAACCTCCTCTCCATCGAAATGGGGGGGCTGTTGGCCAGGAGGAAGGCTGCGACTCGGGCCTATGGGGCAAGGTCGAGGCCGACCTAGCGCAGGGCTGAGGTTTGTGTGTGCTCGCTGGCCAGACTGGGGTGACCACTGGATCTAGATTATCCAGCCCATCGCCCAGTCTAGAAGTTGATTGTAGATTTTACAGGAAAAATTCCAGGAGAAAAAAATTCTCTCTAAAAAGAAAAAAATGCCCAGACCAGAGATCCCAGCAAGGAACTAGGTCCTTACTCCTGACTAGGTAGAAAAAAACCAACCTAGTCAGGAGTAAGGACCTAGTATTGAGTACCTATAGCAGAAAGAGGGAGTATATCCCCTGGGACTACCCATAGGCGTAGCCAGACTTTTTTTCTGCCTAGTGTCCTACTCCTGTAGGGGGCAGTATAACTCAATGGTTAAGAAAATCAGGAGCTGTGTCCGTCAATGAAAGAAAGAGAAAACAATATTTTTTAACTTTGTGCTAAAAAAAAATTCCCAAAATTTTTTTAAAAAAATCAAATTTTTTCATCAATTTAGGCCAATATGTATTCTGCAACATATTTTTGGCAACAAAAAAAATCCCAATAAGCGTATATTGATTGGTTTTCACAAAAGTTATCGCGTCTACAAACCAGGGGATAGATTTATGTCATTTTTATTTTACTAGTAAGACGGTGATCAGCGATTTTTAGTTGGACAGATCGGACACCTGAAATTTTTGACACTTTTGAGGGGACCAGTGACATTACTATAGTAATCGGTGCTAAAAATATGCGCTGTTACTGTACTAATGACACTGCCAGGGAAGCGGTTAACACCAGGGGCGATCAAAGGGTTAAGTGTGCTCCTAGGGAGTGCTTTCTAACTGTATGGGGCATCGACTCACTGGATGAACACAGAGACCTGTGTTCCTAAATAGGAGCAGCACAGAATCCCTGTGTTCATCTCTGACACAGCAGCGGTCTCCATGGGGAGCGATAGCAGGTGGCTGGCGGACATCCTGTCCACTGGACCCGCTAATTGGCTCCCCCTCTGGCAAATTGGCGCGTGTGCGATCTATTACACAAAGCAAGTACAGGTATGTCGTTTCGTGTAATAAAGCCGACCTGATGCAGATTACATACTAAAATTGCACAGAGCAGGCAAGTACTGTATAACATGTTTGTTTCTTTTTTTTAAAGCGGCTCTTCACTCACAGGAGAGACTTCCCTCTGCTCCCAGAATAGGGCTCTTTTTTTTTGTGTGCTTTTTCTTTCATTGTAGAAAAAAGCGTTGCCCCGCCCCCCTTGCATATCATCTGCCTGGGCAAAGGACGTGCACGGTCTTCCCTTTGCCTCTAGGGAAATGCACATCACATATGCCAGGAGGCAAAGCTCCTCATTTAGAAAGCAGGAGGGGAGCATGCCTAGCGCCACATTATCAGGAAGTGTGCCGGCTGAACCAGGAAAAGCCAGCGAGCCTCTTAATGATGTAATCATCAATATGGCAGCGTGGGACTGAGAGGTGGCTGGGAACAAGAGGATCTCACCAGGACAACGCTGAATACTCTTGGTGGGTGTGTATCGAAAACCTACATAACAGATCACTCAGTAAGCAGGTGAAGGGGGTGGTGAAGAAGAAGAAGAAAAAAAAAGGAATAGTGGGCTGAGATTCACAAAAATAAAATAGTAATACATTATATATATATATATATATATATATATATATATATATACACACACACACACACACACCTTCACACCCACTGTAATGTAGAAACAGATATGCACTACACCACTTATATATAAATGTATCTGTACTTTCAGTTTTCCAAGTTCACTTCCTGTGATGGTGTGGCAACAATGCTGCTCTGCTGCTAAATTCAGAGCAGAGTTGCTGCTCTCAGGTAGGCTATGCAGGCTTGCACATGATATAAAAAAAAAATAATAATGCAGGGGACGAAGGAAAAACAAATTTTACTGCTGATTCACAAGCCTGTGGCTGGTCAATCAGCACTTAGCCACACCTACTGCTTTCTGGATTGAAATCCCCCCCACTGTATGCTGCAGTGTCTGGGAGGGAGGGTGTGTAAGCTACAAAAAGGAAGGAGGATTTGGCTCATTTCAAGTAAAGACTTTTTTTTTTTTGTTTTATGAAGCTTGTGCAGCATACAGTAACTGGAATTGGGCATTGCTTAGACTGTCATAGCAGAGTCTTGAGTTGTAATTTAATGTGTAAAACTACATCTCTAACAAACAAGGCAACCCAAGAAGCCCCTGCTGTACGTTCTTTGATATTCTGCTTAAACAATTTATAAAAAGCAGACAAAGAAGCCAATTATCTCATGAATACACTCAAGCATTAGATTTTAAGATAAATTTTCATACTGGAACATTGTTAATCCTCATACGACTTAGAGTTCTTCTGTAATAGCTGAAGTCGTTCTGGATGGCCGGATTTGTCATCTAGAAAGAGACAATCAGATCTTCGTCACAAAGTGCACAGCAGGTTATTAGAATAACAACAGACAGATGTGTTGGTACAATAAAATATTTTTTTAAATTCCTGAACATTCCAAAATGAAGTGCTTTTCATCACAAAGCCTATGCTGAACACCAACCCTTGAACAGAACTAATCTGGCCTCTAGGTATCATTATGGGCATAGTTACTTACCTGAGAAGTCTCTTCTTGGTACCATTATGGGCATTGTTACTTACTTGAGAAGTCTCTTCTTGGTATCATTATGGGCATAGTTACTTACCTGAGAAGTCTCTTCTTTGCACAGATCTCCCAGTATGCATAAACTGCAGGATCGTCTCTTCAAACCATTACACATTAAACCAACCACATCAGTCCCTGCTTAGCCCACATTCTATATAAAAAAGTTCTGCCTATACACATACTTTAACCAGTTCCCTGTATACGCTCCTGCAATCCAGAGCAATTTTTACACCGCTATGGACCTTTTTATTTGGCGTTACTGGTCATTATAAAGAAAACAAAGTAATACTGTACATTTATAGCAAAGGCATTTTCTTTTTCATTTTAGATTAGGGTTATAATCTCTATCAGTTTCCTTTTTGCTATTGTGTCCCATTGGAGAGATTTCCCTTCACTTTCTGTCCCATAGCCAAAATAGGAAGTGAGAAGAAATGCCTTCAAAGTGAAGGAGTCCCTGGTCATCACTGGAACTAGGGTCCCCACTGGAAGATTTACCTCCTATTCCTGTTCTATGGACAACCCAAAATTGTGAATTTTTGTTTCATTCATTTTCACTCTTGGTGATAACTGTTAACAGGAAAAATAGGGAGGGTTAATCTGCCTAACAAGCCAGCAATACCATTTTGACAGGGGTTCCAATTAGAGATCGAATGTTTATCGGCAACACCGATATATCGGGGGCCGATATGCACTTTTCCCCATTATATCGGAATAGGCCCCTGAGGTTACCGTTATTTAGGGAAAGTGCATGTCCTGGGGTGATGCCTGCAACTAGAGGTGTCCGGTGTACCGGTGTCCATAGCCGATGGTCAGCTGACTTGTAATGACAACCGATGTGGCTGAGAAGCCGCTCGGCTGTCATTACAAGGAGCGGGAGAGGACGTCCCCCCCCCCCTCCCGCCGCCTTCCACGGTTTACCCGAGTCTCCCGTCCCACTGGGAGACCCGGGCATCCTACCTCCGCCTGCGCTGCCGAAGGGAAGACCCAGTGTAGCATAAAGATGTGTCCCCGTGAAAGCCGGTATCCCTGCCGCAAGTGCGAACGCACTGGTCTCCAAGTAAAAACACGGAAGTGATGTCATAACATCACTTCCGGGTACTCGGCGCCGAATTAAAAAAACTGACAGCGTTTAAAACAGCCAAACTTGGCGTTTTTAATGCTTTTCAGTGCTGAGGAGGGGGTAGGGGTCTTTTAGACCCCCCAGATCCCTCCACAACCACATATATTGGCCGATACCGATATCCGATGACCAAAATATCGATATTGGTATCGGCATTAAAAAAAAAACAATATTGGTTGATCACTAGTTCCAATCCCTCTTCTCTATATGTAACACTTAAAAAAAAAAAAAGTTTATTTTTCAAATTTTGCATTTTTTTTAATGCAAAGCAAACAAACCAAATGGTAAAAAATTAAAAAGTTCAAATAATGGTTGGAAATAGGGCTAAAACAACTAATCGACTAAATCGATAATAATCGATAATAACATAATTGTCATTATCGATTAGTTGCTCCGTCGATTAGTTGTGCTGCTTTGTGAACTTTCCTCGCCTGTCAGCGAGCTGTCTGCTCTGTGAAGCCGACGGCTGCATTCACTGTCTCTCTCTCTCTCACAGCTCTGCACTTCCGTGACTTCCCCCCTCCCTCCTCCTTTCCTCTCTGCCCTCTTGCTGATGTCAGTGAGGGAGTGAGTCATATCGAGGTGAGGCAGAAAAGAGGACAGAAGCAGCTTAGTGCTACGGTGTCCTGTGACTGTCCATACAATGCAGCCCACCAAAAAATATAATAAAAGCTTCTCCAGATAAAAGTTAATATTCCTTATAAAGTGCAATATTCTAATAGAAAAATAAGTGATTAAAAACGTCCATATAGCACATATAGGGGGTCTTTCTATGCTGCCTATTTCATATCTATGGCTGACAGGGATGTTTTTATTCACTTATTTTTCTATTATAATATTGCACTTTATAAGGAATAATCGGATTTTTGTAAGATCTTACCGTAAAATCCTTTTATCTTAGCTCATTGACAGACGTAGTCTTCTTGATTCACAAGAACTGGGTTATGTTGTCTCCGCAGGAGCAGGACTAGGCAGAAAGAAAAAACGTTCTGGCTCCACCTTAGGGGCAGTCCCTGAGGGTATATCCTCCCTCTCTCTGCTACAAGGCATCAGTTCTGTCACAAAGCAGCAACAGAGAATTTAACCCAACCCAACTCAATGATAGAGGGGCGGGTACTACGTCTGTCAATGAGCTAAGAGAAAAGGATTTTACGGTAAGATCTTACAAAAATCCGATTTTCTCTGTCGCTCATTGACAGACGTAGTCTTCTTGATTCACAAGAACTGGGACATCCAGAAGCAGTGCCACAAATGAGGGGTGGGATTGACCGAAATCAAAATCCAATCTAGAAGGCCCAACCGGTGCCAAACTAGAAGTTTTAAAGGCTCATTATAAACAAAGAATGAGACTCAAATGAAAATTTCCAACGGAAAAAAACCCTCGAGGCAGACCACTGGTCTCCTCAAATGGCGGCCTGCAAAACCTTGCGGCCAAACGAGGCATCAGACGATGCCATTACATCAACTTTATAATGTTTTGTAAAGGTATGCACCGACGACCAGGTAGCCGCCTTGCACACCTGGACCACTGACGCCTGATGGCGAAAGGCCCATGACGCACTAAGAGCCCGAGTGGAGTGCGCCTTAACAGGGAACGGGGGCTCCCGACCCTTAATAGAATAAGCCTGTACCACCGTCTGTCTGATCCATTTGGAAATAGTCGCGGCAGATGCAGGCAACCCCTTTTTGGGTCCATCAAGGATCACAAAAAGTGAATCCGTCTTGCGAAACGAGTCTGTCGTTTTCAAGTATACCCTGATCGCCCGCACCACATCCAAGGAGTGTAAAGCAAACTCCCGAGGATGACTGGGCTTAGGACACAGGGAAGGTAATACAATTTCTTCATTCAGATGAAATTCAGAAACCACTTTTGGTAGGAAGGATGGATTCGGACGAAGAACCACCTTATCTCTATGAACCACCAGATATGGGGAACGACAAGATAAAGCGGCCAGTTCTGACACCCTGCGTGCAGAAGTGATAGCCACCAAGAAGGCCACCTTCTGGGACAACGTAGGTAGAGGAATCTCCCTAATATCTTCAAAGGGAGGTTTCTGAAGAACCGACAATACTAAATTAAGATCCCAGGGTGGTAACGGCGCGCGCACTGGCGGAGCCAGATGTCGCACCCCCTGGATGAAATTCCGCACCAAGGAATGAGTAGCCAAAGGCTTCTGAAAGAAGATAGCTAATGCTGAGACCTGACCCTTGATAGTGCTCAAGGCCAGTTTCTGCTCAACCCCTTGTTGCAGAAAAGCTAATATTCGACTAACCGAATAAGACCGTGGACGGAACCCCAGAGGTTCACACCATGCAATGTAGGACTTCCATGTACGATGATAAATCTTTCTGGAAGTCGCTTTCCTTGCTTTAACTAGAGTAGGAATAACTGAAGCTGACAATCCCTTGTCCTTCAGTACCTGGGTCTCAATAGCCAAGCCGTTAAAGCCAGCGATCGTAAAGCAGGATGGAAGATCGGTCCCTGAGACAGTAGGTCCTCCCTGAGAGGAAGTCTCCACGGGACGTCCGCCACCAGTCTGACCAAGTCGGCGTACCAAGCTCGGCGAGGCCAGTCCGGAGCTACCAGGATTACTGGAATTCCTTCCTCCTCTATCCTGCGAAGAAGTCTTGGCAGTAACCCGAGAGGAGGGAAGGCATACATTAGCTGGTATTGCCCCCACGGGGCGATCAGTGCGTCTGCGGTCTCTGCTAGAGGATCGCGGGAGCGAGCCACGAATCTCTGTACTTTCCTGTTGAATCGTGATGCCAACAGATCCACATCCGGGGTGCCCCACCGTAGGCACAACTGGTGGAAAACGTCTGGATGGAGGGACCATTCCCCCTGATCCAGGGTCTGACGGCTGAGATAATCTGCCTGCCAATTCTCCACCCCCGGAATGAACACCGCAGAGATTGCTGGAACAAATCGTTCCGCCCAGCGAAGAATGCAAGCCACTTCTTTGGCCGCTCGGACACTCTTGGTGCCCCCCTGGTGATTGACATAAGCCACGGCCGTGGCGTTGTCCGACTGGATCCGAACCGGGCTGCCCTGGAGCTGCTCGGTCCAGTGAATCAGACAAAGTCTGATCGCTCTCAGTTCCAACACATTTATCAGCAACCTGGATTCTTCCAGGGACCAAAGTCCCTGGACAGATAACTGACCGAGAATTCCTCCCCATCCAGATAGACTGGCATCCGTGGTCACTATCGTCCAATATATTGGTAGAAATGACTTTCCCTGGCTGAGCATCGGAGACCGAAGCCACCAGACCAGAGACTCTCTGGTCTGTTTGCTCAATCGGATCCGATTGTCCAGGGATTTCGGATTCCGATTCCATCTGAGAAGAATCTCTTGCTGAAGAATTCGGGTATGGGACTGGGCAAATGGGACTGCTTCGAAGGAAGCCACCATCAACCCCAGAACCCTCATGCAAGTTCGAAGAGAAGACCAGCTGTTGGATAGTAACAACTGGACTGCTGATTGAATCTTCCGGAGTTTCCCTACCGGAAGGAAAACTCTTGACCTGACTGTGTCTAGAATTAGACCCAGATATTCGAGCCTCTGGGTGGGAACCAGAAATGACTTTTGCTGGTTCACCAGCCACCCGAATTCCTGTAAAGAAATTATAGTAATTTCTATGTTTTGTAGCAGGGTCTGAGGAGACTCTGCATGAAGCAGGAGATCGTCTAGGTAACCTAGAATCGATATGCCTCTTTGGCGCAGTAGTGCCAACATTGGGGCCAACACCTTCGTGAAGACCCGAGGAGCCGTGGCGAGACCGAAAGGTAACGCCACAAACTGATAGTGGTTCTCTTCTACGGAAAAGCGTAGAAACCGCTGATGTCCTGCGAAAATGGGAATGTGAAGATAGGCGTCCTTGATGTCTATGGACGCTAGGACATCCTCTGGATGCAGGAAGGCTGCTACTGTGCGAATGGATTCCATCTTGAATTTCCTTATGTTGAGAAAGGAATTGAGTGCCCTTAAGTCCAGAATTGGACGCACTTTGCCCTCTTTCCTGGGTATTGTAAATAGGTTTGAATAAAACCCTTGAAAACGTTCTGTCCAAGGAACGTGGACTACCACTCCTTGTTGTAGTAAATCCGTGACTGCTCTCCGCAGATCTTCTAAACGATCCGGGGATAGTCGGATATTGGAAGGGAAGAATCGCGCCGGTGGGAGAGATCGAAACTCGATCTTGTACCCTGACCTTATGACTTCGCAAACCCACTTGTCCGGGATTCTGGAAAGCCATGGATCCGGGAACCGGCGAAGACGTCCCCCCACCCCAATTATGGGTGGGGGCGCACCTTCAGGCTTTGGACGATTTATCTTCAGGTCTGGAGGGGGCGGGCTTTTGCTTGCCCGACCAACGTCCCCTGAAGCCTCCTGAAGGAGCTTTGGAGGACTTAATTTTTTCACCCGCGGGACGAAAAAACTTTTTGTGAGCAGAGAAAGAAGGCCCTCGTCTTTGACGAGTTCCTTTACCCTTAACATTTTGCGGTAAAAAGGTGCTCTTTCCACCCGTGAGATCCTTAATGATCTCATCTAAGTTGGCTCCAAATAGACGCTCTCCTAAAAAGGGGATATTAGCCAATGCTTTTTTGGAACCTTGGTCGGCTAACCAACCTTTTAGCCACAGTGTACGCCTGAGAACCACTGCTGAAACTGATGCTCGCGCCAATAATGGAGTGGCGTCTAACGCCGCATCACACACAAACTGTAACCCCTGTATCATTTGTTCCAACAAATCTGATACCGCCTGAGGGACCTCTTCTAAGTCCCGGCGTAACCACTTGGTCCATTCAGTTACAGTCTGCGAAACCAGACCAATAGCAATTATTGGTCTGAAAGCTGATCCAATCAAGGAAAACATGGTGCGAGACATAGCTTCTATCTTGCGATCCACTGGATCTTTAAAAGACGGAGCGTCTTCTAAAGGAATAACCGTGGCTTAGTTCAATCTAGCAATTGGTGAATCCACCACGGGTGGTTCTGTCCATTTCTTAATGAGGGTTTCCTCAAACGGATAACGCCTGTTAATGCGTTTAGAAATAGCAGAGGTGCATTTTGGCAGACTCCATTCTTCTTTGATTGGATTGCCAAAACATTTGGGCAATGGAAAAACCTTCGCCACTTTGATGCGTTTTTTAGTCCCAAAAGGGATTTCAGTTTCAGCTATTTCCGACGGAATACCCTGTAATCTTAAGGTTTCTTGAACAGATACAATGAGTGCGTTTACCAACGCTTCCTCTCGGGCTATGGCTGATGCCGAAACATCCTCCTCACTGTCTGAAGAGACAGTACCCGAGACACCAATCCCAGATGAAGTACCTGCAACTGCAGAAATAGGCTCAGATTCTGAATCCGAAGTTTCAGATAATAAGGGGTTAGGCGGGGGTCGCTTTCTTGCGCCCTGTCCCTGACAAGCCACTTCCACCCGGGACACAAAAGTTTCCATAATAGCTGACAATGATTCAACAGTCAGTGGGGTGCTGGAGGATCCTGCAGACACCTCGAGGGAATCCGGTGGAGATACACGAGTGGCAGGGTCCATGTTAATTCAGGACACCTCTGCCAGAAAAAACAAAAAACTTTTTTTTTTTTTAAATAAAAAAATACCTCTTTTTTCTTTTTTTTTTTTATGTGTCTCCCCCTAGCGCAATAGCGCCCCTCAGAGTACCTGCTTCTCGATCCCCACAGAGAGAGAGAGGGACCCCCAAGGCTCACCACCCGATGCAGAGAAGTTTCCAACCAACTGCAGTCAGCGTCTGTCTTTTACAGACTGGAAAGAGCTGTGTTCGTTTTCCCGGGTAGAAGGACGTGGCTCCGCCCCCTGTGTACGCCTTCCGGCGTTCCCAGCTCTCCACGAGGTAGCTGGGCTCATCAAACATGGCCGCCCCCATACGGGAGACAATAGACTCCAAAAACACGGCGGCCGGCGGGACCTGAGGACATTCATGCACCCGGTCTACGGCAAAATGGCGGCGGACTGCCGAAATCGTTTTTCCCAGCACATCCACCTGCATCTCTGCTAAGTGGCGGTTTATCGATCTGCAGGAGGTACACTACAATTAAGGTAGGATTATACCTCCTATGTCTGCTGTAATACTACAGTCTGCTGGGTAGAGTGTTAGCTCTCAAACCAAGTCCACTTCCCACCAAACACATACTGTATTTACAAGGGGGACTTTTAGTGTCAGATATATACTGACCATGTATGGAGGGGCCCATAATTCATACTGCCTCATAACGAGGAAAAAAGGGAACGTTTACTCACCATACCGAACCGACAGGCACTCTCTCTTCACAATACCCTCTCCACCGGGGTGGGGGGTTGTGGACCACTCCGGACGCCTCGACTCTCTGGTTCCTGGCGTCCAAGCGAGACTTTTAACTCGCAAGGTCAGTCCCTCCAATGGGACTCCGTCGCGGCCGACCCAGCGCGGAGCTCTGGTCTGCACGCGCTCGTAGGCAGAAAACCGGGGTGACCACTGGATCTCAACATCCAGCCCGTCGCCCGGCCCCGCATACTTACTTCGCTCGTAGGCCGGCTGGGGTGACCACTAGTGTCGCCCAGTCCGGCGTATTTGCTTGAAGATCTCACAGGAAAAAAACACTGGAGAAAACTATCTAAAGAAAAAATCTTGCCAGGACCAAAAAGATCCCAGCAAGGAACTTAGGTCCTTACTCCTGACTAGACAGAAAAAAACTGATGCCTTGTAGCAGAGGGAGGGAGGATATACCCTCAGGGACTGCCCCTAAGGTGGAGCCAGAACGTTTTTTCTTTCTGCCTAGTCCTGCTCCTGCGGAGACAACATAACCCAGTTCTTGTGAATCAAGAAGACTACGTCTGTCAATGAGCGACAGAGAAATTAACTCTTTTATCTAGATAAGCATTTATTATATTATTTACAGTATATAGGAGCTTAATTAAGAAAAAAAAAAAAGTTTTGGTATAAGGCTCGGGTCACATTTGTGCGATGCGGGAAGGCTGCGAATATGCAGCCTGTTCCCGCATCGCATCCGCACAAGAGGCAGTTCACACTGCCATATGCGACACGCAGGGGGTGTCAATTAAATGTTAACGACACCCCCAGTTTGATTGCATATCGCAGTGCGATCTGACAGTTTGCACAGAATCGGATCGCACAAGTATGAAACACTGTGCGATCCGATCCTTAAGGCGGCTCAAAAAATGCCTCCTGTGCGAGTTTGGTGCGGATGCGCTGCGAATTCAGCCATACAAAGTGTATGGCTGAACTCGCATCCGCACATGAGATCGCATGTAATTTAGGAGCAGTGCGCTCTGAATTACATGCGATCTCGCAAACCGCACAAGTGTAAACCGGCACTAAGTGCTGGTTCACACTGCACCCGCACAAAAGTCGCACATGACCCTTTTTTTGCCGCATCAGGATCGGATCGCACAGTGGTTCACACTTGTGCGATCCGATCCTGTGCGAACTGTCAGATCGCACTGCGATATGCTATCAAACTGGGGGTGTCGTTAACATTTAATTGACACCCCTGCGTATCGCATACGGCAGTGTGAACTGCCTCTTGTGCAGATGCGATGCGGGAACGAATACGCAGCCTTCCAGCATCGCACAAGTGTGAACCGGCACTTACACTCTATTTGCTCATTATTATTTTAAATAAATGAAAAAAAAAGGCATATTGAGATTTTTTATTATTTTATCCGATTAATCGAAAAAATAATCGGCAACTAATCGATTATTAAAATAATCGTTAGTTGCAGCCCTAGTTGGAACCCCCCCCCCCCAAAAAAAAAAAATCTGCATGAAAATAATAGCTAAGGGGAGAAAGGGAAGAAAGAGTTCATTATGGCTTATAAACTAAGGGTTAATGAGGAGTTAAAATATTTAATAATTTAAAATTTTACATTTCAATTTCAAGTTTCTACTCAGAAACTCAATATCCTGGTGTGTTTTTGAATTAACGGATTAAGCTGAATCCAGAGGAAACCTATGCAAACACAAGGAATGCAGATGGTATGGGCAGGTGGGAACCAAAACTAGAACCCAGTCACTGTTCATTCCATTTTGCACCTACATCCTGTTTTCATGAATTAGACACATTTGTAATAACACTGAATAAATAACATGGATAGAAACAGTCTGGAGGCTATCATCATACCTTAAGCTCATCAAAGCGGAGGGTGAAGTGAAGAATTTCGGCAAACTGTTTGGCAAGAGCCTGCTCTCGCTCCAGGTGCTGTGTTGGGGAATAGGGGGTACTGGTCAATGCTCCTAACAGTCCACGCAATGCTGCCTCTAAATGGAGAAAACAACAATGGTATAAGAATATAAAAACGTAAAATACAAGACTATCAGTCAAGGTCATGGTGAGAAAGCCAAAGGGCGCTTTTACTCCCTTCCTGCCCCAGGCCATTTTTCAGATTTTAGTATTGTCACACTTTGAAAGACAATTACTCAATCATGCAACATTGTACCCAATGGAAATACTTTAATATTTTTTTTTTTTTTTTTTTTAGACAGATAGAGCTTTTGATTGGTGGTATTTAATCACCACCGGGTTTTTTGTTTTTCTCTATATAAATGAAAAAAGCCTAAAAAATTATGAAAAGTTTTTGCAAATCTTTTTACATAAATTTAGGCTAAAGCATAGTCTGCTACATTTCCTTGGTAAAAATAATCAAAATCACTGTATAGTTTGTGTGAAAGTTATGGAGTCTACAAACTATGGTATAGAAACTGCAATTTCAAAAAAGTTGGGGCGCTGTGTAAAATCGACATAAAAACAGATGGCAATGATTTGCAAATCTCATTAACCCATATTTTATTCACTATAGAAAACATATCCAATGTTTAAACTGAGAAAATGTACTATTTTAGGAAAACAATTAGGTAATTTTGAAATTGATGGCAGCACCACATCTCAAAAAAGTTAGGACAGAGCAACAAAAAACTGACAAAGTGGTACTAACAAGGAAGAGCTGGAACTTCAAAAGAACATTTTGCAAATGATTAGGTTAATCACCAACAGGTCAATAACATGATCGGGTCTAAAAAAGGGCATCTTAGAGAGCCAGAGTGTTTAAGAAAAGTAGAAATGGGCTTGATGAAGTTCACCAATCTGTAAAAAGCTGCGTCTAAGGCTCCATGGGACGTTAGAAAAAACGTGCTGCAAAGTTAGTTCTGACGCCGGGAAAAAGCAGCTGTTAAACGCGCTTTCAGTAGCTTTTTCCATTTGCGCTATTGCACGTTTGGCCACGTTGCTTTTAGCAGCGTTTTTTCTGCCTCCATTCAAAATCAATGGTTCCCTATGGGAGCCTATTGATTTGAATGGAAGTCGCACCGCAAGTCGGATCAGGATGATCCGACTTGCGGCGCGACTTGTGCTGTGAGAATCTTGAGGGGGAACTCCACTCCAAAAATGGGAAAAAAAACTGTGTGGGGTCCCCCCCAGGTTCCAAACCAGGCCCTTCGGGTCTGGTATGGAATTTGAGGGTAGCCCCATGACGAAAAAACAACGTGGGGTCCCCCCCAAAATCCATACCAGACCCTTATCTGAGCACGCAGCCCGGTAGGACAGGAAGGGGGAGGGGACGAGCGAGCGGCCCCACCCCCTCTGGACCATACCAGGCCACATGCCCTCAACATGGGGGGTGACCGTCTTTTCGGTGCGGGGCTACCCTCAAATACCATACCAGACCCGAAGGGCCCCCACGCAGTTTTTTTCCCCCATTTCCCCAAATAATTGCGTTCCAAAAAACGTCCCTGAACTCAACTGCTTGCAAATGACTGTAAACGACCATGTGTACATGGACACATAAGATAACATGCAGGTGGGTTCAGGGGCTTCTGAAAAAAACGCCCAACTGCTCCTAAACGGCCATTTACAACGTCCCGTGTACATGGAGCCTAAAAATTGCTAAACAATTTCAGAATAATGTTCCTCAACCTAAAACTGCAAATACTTTAATTATATTATGATCTACAGTACAGAATATGAAAACATTCGGAGAATCTGGAGAAATCTCTGTGTGCAGGGGACAAGGCCCAAATGCAATACTGGATGGCCGTGAGCTTCGCGCCCTCAGATGTCACTGCATTAAAAATAAGCATGATTCTGTGTTGGGCATCACTGATTCCAGCAACACTGGCTTGTGTGGTGATGATTGAAGAACTGTGACTTTGCTTCGCAGCTGTGGCAAGAATTATACCCCCTGTACGTCCCCCAATTGCGACCTATTCAAGTGAAAGGGACTGCTAGTGTGGGGTTACAAGAAGTTAAAGCAGGCGGTGAGGAGGCAACGCAACGTCTTCTCACTTCATGTTAAATGCTCTCTGAAGAGCCATCTAAACACAGTATAGCGGTCGCCAAATATTTTCACACACACTGGAATTAACACCATTTGAAACAGTGTTAGGCCCCTTTCACACATGGGAGTCCATCGGCGGACTCCGTTTTTCTCAGAGGGGGATCGATCTGCCGATCCCCGCTGAGCAGGCGGATGGCAGCGGAGACAGAGCTGTCAGGTCCCCGCTGTTCTCTATGGGGGAATCGGATGAGAACGGGCCGCCTGTCCGTTCTCATCCGATCCGAAAATAGGGTTTCCATCCATCCAGATTTGACAGACTGGACCGGATCAGATGTCAGCAGACATGTCTCCACTGACATCCAATGCCCCATAGAGATGCATGGGGCATCCGTTCAGATCCGCCTGAAAAACTGACAGGCAGGTCTGAACGGTTTCGCTAGTGTGAAAGGGGCCTTAGGGTTTTTGGTCATGTCTGTGTTCCTGCTACATTCACACCAGCTATTTAGGTCAGTGCAAATTGTAGCAGAGATTCCTGCTGAGGCTCCGAGTTGGTAGGTGTGTCTGACAGCCCTGTTCACCGTAATGACAGGTCACCAGTGGCTGCAGCTATTTGTGGAAAAGTGCATGCAGCAGTGATCACTGCCGGTAATCGCTGGCTGTGCAGAAAGCTGCAGCAGCCGGCAACCTGTCATAGTGAGCGGGGTCAGCAGCCGACCTACCCACTCAGAGGCGCAGCAGGAATATCAGATTCCTGCAGCTACAATTTGCATTGACCTAAATGCATCTACCCGCACAGAGCCACAGCAGGAGTCTGATTGCTGCTGCTACAATATGCACCGGCCTAAATCGCCGGTGTGAATGTAGCCTTCGGAGAGGGCAAATCATTACAGTAGCAGTATAAACAGCATTAGAAACATAGCAAACATTCTAACCCAGCCTTTGTCAACTAGGGTCCTCCAGAGTTTGCTAGGGATCCTTGAGCAATGTACAATTTCCACCTTCCACAAAAGTTATCACTGTCACCATCTTTTTCACCAGTTTGCTAGGCGGGCATTCTTCCTACTAACCAACAGTATAATGGGGCACTTCTCCACTGATCATCAATGTAAGGTGAGCCACACTGACCACCAATGTAAGCTGGCTTTTTTCCACTGACCCATGTCAGGAACCAACCCAATTTTCAAAGTCAGGAGTTTTTTTTTTTTTTTTTTATTGAGCAGCCCTGGGTGTCAAACTAAGTACCCCACATTCCTATTCTTATATCTGCAACTTATGGTTTATGCTAATGTCCCAGGAGAAGAATATATTTACATTTTTTTTATATGCAGGAGTTTCGAGACCTAAATGTTTTTGAGGAGTTCATTCACGTTAAAAGTGCTGGGAAAGCTGGTCTAAACCTTTCCACATTCAAACATTTAGGACCTATTATCGAGCATTTCATCTCATTCGATTGGCATTGCCATGGCTTAGCAAAACACTGGGTAGCTATGGAACTAGAGGATCCACAGGGCATGGCCCTGAGTAGACCATGGATTGCATCCCCAATACCGAAGGACCTCTGCACACACACCACCTTGGGAAGTACTCTTCTGGTATCACGGGAAACGTTTCATGCCACTTGGATCTCCCCACTTCCCTCGTCTATGATCCCCATCCTGGGAAACCCAGATTTCTCTGCGGGGATGCATAACGCACAGTTCAGACGCCTGGAAAGGAGTGGACGTATGCATTTGACCAATTTTTTTCAGTCAGATGGTACCCTGCTTTATACAGACTGTTGACAGAGGACCCCACCCGCAGCAGGACAACAACCCCAAACGTACAGCCAATGTCATTAAGAAATGTCTTCAGTGTAAAGAACAAAGAGTCCCGGAAGTAATGGTTTAGCCCCTAAAGAGCCCTGATCTCAACATCAAGGAGTCTGTCTGAAGAGACAGAGAGGATTTGAGACTGCCTACATCCACAGAAGATATGTAGTTAGTTCTCCAAGATGTTTTGAACAAAAGACTAGAAGAATTGATGATGTTTCAAATGCAAAGGGTGGTCACACCAAATATTGATTTGAATTTATTTATCTTCATATACATTCTATGTTGGTAATTTCTAAGAATAAACTATTACTTCTATTTAAAAAAAAAAAAATTCTCAATTTACAGCAAGACGTTTGCACAGTAATGTACTGTATATTGCTGCTACTCACAATAAATCTCTAGTGAGTGATCTGGCCTTACTTGTTCTATCACTTAAAAATGGAATCTGACTCTGGGAAGCAGTGACATGGCAAGAACATGAGAGTGTGAGGAGATGATGATGCTGGAAATGTGCATAACCTTATTTGTATATGAGGCTGTAAGCTTACAGAGCACATAACACTACACACATCAGTGAATTCTCATGGAAAGATCATGAGGCATACATTACCCAGCTGTTGAGGAGGTGCTGCTGAAGATATATACAAGTGAATGTCAAACATTCTCTACGTACAACTGAACACTGCATAAGATAGGATGCAGGCCTCTGTTATAAATAGGAGCTTGTGTCTTTCCTGCAATATGCAGCTTACAACAACCACTTGCACTTCAATGCTTAGAAAAGGACAAACATTTGATCTCTAGATACAGCATTAATTAAAACTTTAAAATATTCTTCCTCCTGCCCCCCTTGCCACGCTAATGAAGCCAAAATGTAGGGCTCTGATGTGAAGAGTGGACTTTAGGATTGGGGAGCTCTGTGATGGGGGGGCTCTGATGTGATGAGAAGTCTCAGTGATGGGGGGAATCTGATGTGCTGTGGGGACTCTGACATGATGAGAGGCTCCAACATGGTGGGGGGACTACTGATTTGATGGGGAGCTGTTGATGTGAAGTTAATGTAATCAATGCGGCTGTGTGTATCATCCCAGGCTCAGGTTTCATACTGATAAGTAGCATTTACGTTTTTTACATTTTGGGCTGAGGTGGCCCAGGATTTGGCATTCTTTTGAAGAGTTCTGTGACTGAAACAAGGTTAGGAAACGCTGGCTTAGAACTGCAATCTAATTTTTTTTTTTCCACAAAAAAAACTAAATGTATTGATATTTTACAACAGTTGTACAGAGCAGTACATACACAAAAAGGATAAGAAGAAACCAGAGTCTACAAAGATCATAGTAGCTTTGATGGACCGCCAGGCACCCAGCCTAGGTGCCTCTGCCAAGATACGGCTTCCTCCACTCTGAAACCAGGAACCAAGTATTATAGCTGAACACTCAAGAACTAGACAACACTGACTTGGGTGCAAACTGGAACTGACTTTTGTAAACTCACCCAGATTTATACCACCATATGTACCACACAAAATCTGGTAAGAGCTTGATTACATTATCCTAAACAATGCAAACTTTAAACAGTAATACATCTAATGAACAGCTAGCAGAAACAAACTCATAAACATCCCAACAATGGTTTGGTAAAGTGGACACAATACTAGTCACATCTCTAAGAGGATTAGCAGACAGATAGAAACAATAGGTGACTCACTTAACAATAAAAATTCACACCTAGGAGGCACACAATGGGGAAAGATACCATGAGAGAAAGACACCTCAGTAAATTATATTATAGATTATAGCAGGAGATCCCAGCATCAGGTTGTTTTGAGCAGATTATGTTCAAATCTGCTCTAAATCTCTGAGACTGGGGGGGGGGGGGGGGGGGTTTCAGCAGTCAATTCTGGTTTGGGCATAGAGGCCACAAATCTGTATCTGAGTCCTCCAGTTCTCAGAGTCTGTGTGTTTCAGGGAGACAAGGACCCAAATCCGAAACAAAACCACTCCAAAGGGTCTCCCAGGCACACCCCTCCCAAAGAATAGAGCCCCCTCAAAAGCCAGGGCCCATAGTCTGTAGACAACAGGATACCCTGCAGTTCCCTCCAAAAGCCCCTGTCCTGGTTGGGTCTGTCACAGTAGCTATAACAATAGCCAAAACAAGTAAAGGGTCATATTGGTATATAGCAAAGCAATCATGGTACTGATCAAAACTTGTTAAAGAACTCTGTCTAAGGATGGTTTACCATGGAAAAGTACTGATCTGATTGACTCAGTGGAGGCATGTGAAAATGCTGGGTGAGGTACAACTTTGATCTACCAGGAGGAGATACTACAATGGCTCTTGGTTTGGTTGTCGTCTGAGGATATCAAAGTGCACTAAAAAAGAAATCATATGCTCTGGCCACAATTGGAACAGGCCCAAAGCTGGATACCACTGCACAGATTGGCGTAGTGCTATAGTGACTTGCCCTCTTCTCTCAAAGCCCATCCTTTATTAGGGCCTATGGCGCACACTTTTTCCTTGCTTCTCTCCACTACCACGTTATTCTCCATTGCTTCTCTGCTTTTCCCTATTTTAGGCCACTCAGTTTCCCCCAGGCCTGGGGAAAAGGACATTCCGCACTTTAAGTCTGGGTCTTATCAGGCTCCCATTTCTTGGTAGTGGACGCTTGGCCCACCTTGCAGGCCCTGGCAGACTCTGTGGGCCCTTTCTGCTTGGACTTCTTGCAGTTGCATTATTTTTGTGTTCCCCTCCACCTTCACTTAATTTTCACCGCCGCTTGACTACATTAGAGGAATATTGCTGTGACCAAGGGCCTCTGCCTCTTAAGCTCTTGAAGATGTACTCTCTGCTGGTAGTACCTCCAGATGATTGCCAATAGCCCTTTCTTGAAAAGTGGGAATTGGACCTGGGCAGGACATTTACAGCGGATCAACAGAATAATATAAATCGGTTTGCCTTAAAATCTTTGATCTCTACGACACTTCATGAAATCAATTTCAAAATTTTAACGCATTGATTTCATACCCTATCTCTCTTACATAAATATTTCCCGAATACTAATGAACGCTGCTGGTGTGGCCAGGAGGAGCGGGGGATGCTGCTAGATATCTTTTGGGTTTGCCCCAAACTTAATTTCTGAAAAGAGGTTCGGTGGATCATCCATATAAATTTACTTGATAAAGGAAAAGGAATTGGCAGCACTCCAGGTTGAGTCAAAATCCAGATTTATTGACTGGACATCCAAATATGACAATCGTGACAAGGTAGACGCGTTTCACACACTGACTGTGTGCTTAATCATTACAAAGAAAAATGGATATAACATCTCAATATATACACACACAATAATCCAATCATCAATTAAAAAACAGGTGATACAAATAAGGGGTAAACCATTTTCCTAATTACCGAGGACACGGATAGACCCATAAGTCTAGCCGTGTCCTCGGTAATTAGGAAAATGGTTTACCCCTTATTTGTATCACCTGTTTTTTAATTGATGATTGGATTTTTGTGTGTGTATATATTGAGATGTTATATCCATTTTTCTTTGTAATGATTAAGCACACAGTCAGTGTGTGAAACGCATCTACCTTGTCACGATTGTCATATTTAGATGTCCAGTCAATAAATCTGGATTTTGACTCAACCTGGAGTGCTGCCAATTCCTTTTCCTTTATCAAGTTTTCACGGAGGCGAGCCGGGGCATGCACCGGTGTGAGTCATCAGGCAATCACACCACCTTGAGCAGTGAGTTCTTGTCTTTTCATATAAATTTACTGATTCTTTGGTCACAGAAGACCCAGGGTTTTTCTTTCCTAATGTCCTAAATATACTCCCTAAAACTTATAAGGTGTATTTCACCTCCTTAACACTGCCAAATCATGCATCCCTCTTACCTGGAAAAATTCACAGCCACCGCCCATTGGACTCAAGAAGAGTTCAACCAGATGGGGACCTGGTACTTTCTGCACAACATAAAACGAGCGGTGTACTCAAAAACCTGGACTCTGTGGACCATATTTGTCTACTCTGAAGAGGGTAAAGCCCTCTTTGATGTAAGTTTCACTGGCTGATGGGTGCGTTTGGCACCTTCCCATCTGTCAGGCCAACACTGGCCCTTTTTCCTTCATCTCGTTTTTTTTTTTCTCATCTTTTCTCCCCCCTCTTGTCTTACATTTCCTCACTCATCCATTCCTTTCCCCTTTTATATATGAAACTCTGGCAGTTTCCTCCTTCGCCAGAGGCATACCCTCTTTTGGTTTTATCCTGCCCATCTTGGTTTTTTTATTGCATGAGGTCCGCTTCTGATTATTTAGGGCTCTCTGTTCACTTAGCCATTGCTCATATCTTTCTATAGTATGACACTACTTCTAACCATGACAGTGAATTTTTACTTTACCCAGTCTATATGTGTCATCAAATTAAATATATAGATCCTGCGAGCTGCTCTCTAGAGCTACTCTCTAGGAAATTAAGTGAATTTAAGCTTCTAGCATTGTTCACAATCCCATTCATGTGCTAACTAAATTTATACACAATAAATGCTACGCTATGTGAATGCTAAATGACTATACCATCAGAATATAACAATATCAAAATAAGATTAAAAAGTGCATATATATATATATATATATATATATATATATATATATATATATATATATATATATATTATAGTGAAGAAGTGTCCAACATATGTATAGTGAAATATTGTCCAACATAAATGTGCAATCACCATAAAACGACGAAAGAGTCCATGCGAATGATCGCTTGCAATAAAAATATGAAGTAAAAAATCAAGAAAAACACACAGTGCTTGATCCGCCGTGCAATTAATTCTCAGTGCAAAAAAACAATAGTGTGCAACCTCGATGTGCCAATTACCCCCCCCCCCCCAGGAATATTCTCACCTGGAGTAATGTGATCACCGCAATTAAAGCGGAGTTCCACCCAAAAGTGGAACTTCCGCTTTAAATAGTCCTAACCCCCTGACATGCCACATTTGGCATGTCATTTTTTTGAGGGGGGAGCGGGTACCTAGTTTTGACAGGTACCCGCTCCCACTTCCGCTCGGAGCGCCGCGGCGCCCTGAGCGGAAGTTCTCCTCTCCCCCTCCCTCCCTGCAATATTCTGGGACATGTCAGAGGTCCCAGAAGATTGCCGGCCAATCACGACGCATAGCGCAACTCGCGCATGCGCAGTGCGTACCCGGCTGTGAAGCCGCAAACTGTCACAGCCGGGTGCCCACATCAGTGATGCCGGCGCCGTAGAGCAGAGGGAGAAGACGGCGCATCGCTGGACCGTGGGACAGTTGAGTGTGCGGTTAGGCTGGAACTCCGCTTTAAGCATGATCCAAACTGGCTTTTTAGCCCACTGTTGGCTATATCCAACCTCCTTCTAGCCTCCTCTCATTACGGATTGTAGTATCCCGATATATTGATTCAAATTTAAGAAAAGCCAATAGTGCTTATTACCCTTTTTAAAAATGCATTTATTTAAAAAAAAAAAAAAAATCACAGAGTACTCACTCTTTACAGGTGCTTGCAGCGCACCAAACCAACACAAGCGTTCACAATCCAAAGATACATAGTTTTTGGGACACTCCAATGTAAACGGCAGCCTCACAAACAGACCTAGCATCCAGCTCCACGTTGGTTCCTAAGTGTCGTCACCGTCCTGGCCCCTCCCTTACGGGTATCGACACAGGGTCACGTGTCTTCGTCAGGGGGAATTTTAATTGGATTAAAATTAAAAGGAGGCTAGGTCTGTTTTTGAGGCGGTTGTTTACACTGGGTTGTCCCAAAAACTATGTATCTTTGGATTGTGAACGCTTGTGATGGTTTGGTGAGCTGCAAGCACCTGTAAAGAGTGAGTACCCTGTGATTTTATTTTTTTTTAATAAATGCAATTTTAAAAAGTGTATAAGCACTATTGGCTTATCTTATCAATATATCAGGATACTACAATTCGTAATGACAGGAGCCTAGGAGGAGGTTGCAGAAGTTGGATATAGCCAACAGTGGAATAAAAAGCGGGTTTGGATCACACTTAATCACAGTGATCACATTACCCCAGGTGAGAATATTCCTAGTGGGGGGGAGGGGAGCACATTGAGGTTGCACACTATTGTTTTTTTGCGCTGGGAAGGAATTGCATGGTGGATCAAGCACTGTGTGTTTTTCCTGATTTTTTTATTTTTTCTTTATATTTTCATTGCAAGCAATCATTTGCATGGACTCTTTCGTTGTTATATGGTGATTGCACATTTATGTTGGACAATATTTCACTATATGTTGCACAATTTTTCACTATATTTATGCACTTTTTAATATTATTTTGATATTGTTATATTCTGATTGTATAGTCATTTAGCATTCACATAGCGCAGCATTTATTGTGCATTAAGGGTTAGGCCAATATATTGGGGGCCAATATGCACTTTCCCTGATATTTGGCTATCGGCCCCCGGAACTGGTCGATATTGCCGATATTTTTGTGACGTCATTCTGCCTTCTTAGGCCGCCTCGTATGGAGTCGGGACTAGACTCGCGGGAGTGTATCACAGCCATACACCCACCCACAGCAGCAAGGTGCCAGCCACCCACCCACATCCATAGGCCCTGTACCAGCCAGCCAGTAACCTACAGGCCCTGTACCAGCCAGCCAGCCACCCACAGTCCCTGTACAAGCCAGCCACCCACAGGGCCTATACCAGCCAGCCACCCCCAGGGCCTATACCAGCCAGCCACCCACAGGTCCTATAACAGCCAGCCACCCACAGGTCCTATAACAGCCAGCCACCCACAGGGCCTGTACCAGCCGCCCACCACAGGGTGCCAGACAGCCAGCCACCCACAGACAGGGTGCCAGACAGCCAGCCACCCACAGACAGGGTGCCAGACAGCCAGCCACCCACAGACAGGGTGCCAGACAGCCAGCCACCCACAGACAGGGTGCCAGACAGCCAGCCACCCACAGACAGGGTGCCAGACAGCCAGCCACCCACAGACAGGGTGCCAGACAGCCACCCACAGGCCCTGTACCAGTCAGTCACAGGCACTGTACCAGCCAGCTGCCCACAGGCCCTATACCAGCCACCCACAGGCCCTGTGCCACCTACCACAGGGTGCCAGCCAGCCATCCACCACAGGGTGCCAGACAGCCAGCCAGCCAGCCACCCACCCACCACAGGGTGCCAGCCAGGCATCCACCACAGGGTCCCAGCCAGCCACCCACCACAGGGTGCCAGCAAGCCAGTCAGCCACCCACCACAGGGTGCCAGCAAGCCAGCCATTAAGCATTAAACAAAAATTAACATGTTCAGTATCAGATTTGTGTCAAAACTTGTCTTTCAAAACTTTAAATGTACAAAATATCGGCGCATACCGATCCGTTGTGACCAAAATATCGGTATCTGCCCTGAAAAAACCATATCGGTCTATCCCTATTGTGTATATGTGTCATCACTCTCACATTACTATTCTGTAAGGCTGTCATAATTGTCAGAAGTTCATGATTGCATTTTGTGCTAATGGGTGCATCTTATTGATTTTTGTTCTTCGGATGTCTTGGCAACTGCTTCTTTGTTAAATAAAAAATGTGTAACGAAAAAAAAAAAAAGGGATCATATGGGTACGCTGTGATCGCGAGATCATCTCTTATCCATCTCTTATAAAATTTAGCAGGTCTATGTTTGGGTGTATTTGTCCATCATGTCCAGTGAGAGGTTCCTCCATTTTGATCCGAAACCGAGCACATTCGACAGTGAGCACCTCACTACACAGCCTGCAAGCAAATTTCCATAAATGCGGTGAATTAAACACTTACCTAGTCTCTGAGAGAATTCATAGAATTTCTTTAGTTTGCCGACCAGAGGGACAACTGCTCCCCACGCCTTCTCCTGTAACTTATCATCAGTAGCATGTTGTATTGCCTGGAAACAAAAAGATTTATCATCAGCTTTGTGCAATTAACCGAAGACTTAATTTATTTACAGGAAAAGCAGCTTTATGGCTTCATGACGTACCCATGTATGTGACGTGTCTATGTAGGTTTGCAGTGATTCGCCTTTCAGCAATCGATAACTCGTAAGGGATGCACATTCATTAAGCAGCTGGACCAAAACCAAGTACAGCTCAAGGCAATCTTTCTATTTTTATAAAGAGTTAGAATCTTTATGAGTTTTTAGTGGTTCTGTCACACCCATTGGGAAGATTTCCTTTCGCTTCCTTCTGTGTGTCACAACACACAAAAACATTTTATTCAATAAAAAGGGGCCTTGGTCAGGTTTCTGTTGCGGTTTCTCTGCGGATATTTTTATTTTTTATTTTTTTAAACCAACTTTTATTCTGCTTACATTTTTCCTCTCTGTCCTGCTCTAAGCAATAAAGGCAGATCATGGCTTGTGGAAAGGGGCACTACATAGCTTTCTGAAAACATCAATACATCCTGCCTCAGTACTCTCAAAAATCCCCAAGCCTGATGCAAGCTGTGGGCTGGCTCTTGGGGGGGGGGGGGGGGGGGGGAGTATCTCTAATATTAAAATGCCTCGATGGGTGGATGTAATGCCCAGTACACACGATCTGAAAATCGGACGACTCTCCGTCCGTTTTTGTTTGGTTGCTAGGAACTCTCAATTATATTCGCAAATGGGAGAGGTTACTTAAGATACAAATTTTCTCGGACGATGATTCAAAAGCTTCCGGTATGCGTAACAACGCCGTAGCGTGTGAGGGGAAATGATGTCTACTGCTCATGCGCTGTCTACTGCTCACCATTTTTTTCGGACGAACAACATACTGATAATATGATTATCGTACGATGTGTTATAATACGATCAAAATTTTTATGCTTGCACGACCGGATAATATCGGGTGAACTGTCGTGATCGCCTCTCGTAAGCTGTGTACTAACGATCAGATTATCGTCCGATCCTTTCACAAGCGTTATTTTTCGTCTGATTTTCGGATCGTGTGTACGGGCCATAAGTCTGCATCATTGGGTGTTCCTAGGCAGACTGCTATAGAGAACACCCACCTGTGATGCTGAGTTGCCATGACTTAGGCTGGTTTCATATGTTCGATCCAGTTTAGGTCCGTCTGTCAGTTTTTCAGGCAGACCCGATCGGACCATCCATTGTTCTCTATAGAGCAGCAGATGTCAGTGTCTGCTGACAACCGCCGACATCCGATCTGATCTTCTCCGCCAAAAACAGACAGATGGAGAAACCATTGCCCATCCGTCTGCCATTACGAATAACAGTCAGATGAAAAAAGACAGGCGGTCAGTTTCCATCTGACCACCCCATACAGAACAGGTGTCCATGTCCTCTCTGCATAGCGGAGACAGATATGTCAGATGCCTCCTCAGCGGGTATCAGCAGAGAGATTGCATCCAAGCTGGTCCAAACAAACTTTCCTTCATTAAGTGCTGCAGTGTCTAAGCATTGTATATACAACATGTAGCTTCAGCTACAAACAGTACACAGCGCTGAGTTTCAGCTGCGAGACAGAGACTTCCCTTATCACACCTGAAACAATTTAGAATCAGTGTGAGCAGCACTCAGCTTTTAATATGCAGCTTTATATATTGTGAATAAATACAAAGCTTCCCCTGATAGGCTGAAGCAGAGAGGTGGGCTGATGATGTCACACTCTCCAACTCGACCAATCAGAGGAATTCAAAGAATAAAAAATTGCCCATAAATGCCTGAGCGCCATTCAGACCAACTTTTACTTTGTTCCAGGTGTGAGACAGAAGTCTCTGCCTCACAGCCAGAACACAGCACTGTGTACTGTACATAGCTGAAGCTACATGCAGTACATACAGTGCCTTAAGCCAATGCAGCACTTCGTAAAGTAAATAGTTAGGACCAGCTTGGTGCAAACAAACTATTTAAAGTGATAGGAAACATGGGGGTGGTCTACGGATAATTCATGCCGCCTTAACCTCCGCAACATCGCTAGAATACGGCCCTTTTTAACCAATGACACCACCAAGCTTTTAATTCACGCTCTGGTTATCTCTCGCCTCGACTATTGCAACTCCCTCCTCATTGGATTACCCTTACATAGATTATCCCCCCTTCAATCCATAATGAATGCTGCTGCAAGACTTATCCACCTTACCAACCGTTCAGTGTCCTCCAACCCTCTCTGCCAATCCCTTCATTGGCTTCCACTCACCCAACGAATAAAATTCAAAGTGCTAACAATAGTTTACAAAGCCATCCACAACTCTGCCCCCAGCTACATCACTAACCTGATCTCAAAATATCAACCTAGCCGCTCTCTTCGGTCCTCCCAAGACCTCCTGCTCTCTAGCTCCCTTGTCACCTCTTCCCATGCTCGCCTCCAGGATTTTTCCAGAGCTTCTCCCATTCTTTGGAACTCTCTACCCCAATCTGTCCGACTGTCCCCTAATCTATCCATCTTTAGACGATCCCTGAAAACCCTTCTCTTTAAAGAAGCCTACCTGGCTACTAACTAATAACGCTGTTTCACTTGCTCCATCAGCTCATCCCCCACAGCTATTGCCTTTTGTATCAATTGACCCTCCCTTTTAGACTGTAAGCTCTAACGAGCAGGGCCCTCTGATTCCTTTTGTTCCAAATTGTAGTGTAAATGTAATGTCTGCCCTCATTTTTGTTAAGCGCTGCGCAAACTGTTGGCGCTATATAAATCCTGTATAATAATAATAATAATAATAATAAAGCGAAGCCAATGGATAATTAAAACTATGTTCAGAAAAAAAAGTGCTTGGCTTAAACCTTACCAGTCGCCAGGTGGGACCGGTTTGTAATAGAGAGAGGATACTGCTATCAGCTGTTTGTTGTATGCACACCATGGTCCGCATTTTACAGCCCGTTTATAAAATGTGAGCCACTGAATGAAGCCTGCGGTAGGCCACAGATTTCTCTGTGCAAGCAAACAGAAAAACAGTTCACATGACCGGGCTCCCCAAACTTTTTTTCTCTGACTCCCAAAAGACTACAGAGCATAATGCACATTTGTAAACCCCCCCCCCCCCCCCCCCCACTGTGCTTTATAAATGTGCAGTGATTTTTTTTTTTTATTTTGCAGCTTTTTTAAATGAACCCCTAAGAGACTGTACTACGGTATTCATGAGTTATGGCTTCAAGACACAACAGCATTAAAATTTAATTCAACATTGAGACTGCTGACCTATGTTTCTTCCTCAAATAGCCCTCCTCTCTTGAAGTTGGTCTACAAAATGAACAGAATTTAAAACAAAAAAAAAAAAATGGATTTCTCTTCTGCTTCTAGCTTTTGGCTGACACTTACTCACCTAGTTCTAACTGTAACGCCTCCACTCTAACCTTATCTAAGCCTAACTTCCTATTTTCCCCTTAGACTAAAACCTCTGCCCTAGTCTGGTCATAATTCCATTGGTACCCTCTAAACTAGCCTAATTCATATTGAAAACGCTGCCCTAGACTAATCATAATCCACCCTAGCCTAGTCTTTACCTTATCATCTATTCTATACTGTCTAAAAAAGATAGGGACCTTGCTCTGTACTATCTGTATACACCTCCACAGTGGAAATGATTTACAAAGACTTTAGAAACTCAAGTTTACTTAAAACCATATACATAAAAATCAGCACAAGGGACACAACTTACAGCCTGTATAATGTGTGTCCCTTGTGCTGATGTTTCTTCTCTTTGGAGAAATCTTCCTGCATTCTACCATCCCAAACTTCGGTATTTAATAAAATCTCCTTAGGAGACGCTTTAAACATTTTTACAGGTTACCCATTTAGAGTTATAGAGGGGGTCTTGGGCTATAATTATTGCTCTCACTCTAATGTTCGTGGCAATACCTCACATTTGTGGTTTGAACACCGTTTACATATGTGGGCGCAACTTACGCATGTGTTCGCTTCTGCGTGTGAGCACGCAGGGACGGTGACGCTTTACATTTATTTTTTATTACTGTTTATTTTACTTTTATATTTTGACACCTTCCCTTAGCATTTTTTTTTATCACTTTTATTCCTATTACAAGGAATAGGGCATGACAGGTCCTCTTTACAGCGAGATCAGGGGTCTAAAAGTCCCCAGATCTTGCCTCTGAGCTGTAAAGCCTAAAATAAATAAAATAAACTCTCTCAGCTTCCCAGCCAAGGCAACTGCTGAGGCCAGACATGAAGTCATAACCACGTGCCCGGCCTCCGAGAGACATAGAAATGACCGAAGAGCCATCTGTTCCTCGGTCAGCTCTATGGTAAACTTCTGCCGCCAGCGGATTCCTTCTCCAGCTCGCCGATCTCATGGGCAAGCCGGTAGAAGCACTGGAGGGCGGCGGGAGGGGGGCGTCCCCTCCTGCCGCATGTAAAAACAATCAAGCTACTAGGATTGTTTTTACGGTGCAGGGCTGAAAAAGAAGATATCTGAATGATGCCTGCAGCTGCATTCAGATATCCCCACTCAAAGTTCCCAAGGTCATATGATGTCGTTTGGCGGGAAGTCGTTAAAGTGATTATAAATCTTTAAATTGTTTTTTTTTTCTCTAAACTAAAATACCAAACATGGTATACTTACCTGCTCTGTGAAATGGTTTTGCACAGAGCAGCACCCATCCTCCTTTTGTGGAGTTCCCCACCGGCGCTCCTGGCT
The DNA here is from genome assembly GCF_965119305.1 of Pelophylax lessonae. Lineage (NCBI taxonomy): Eukaryota > Metazoa > Chordata > Amphibia > Anura > Ranidae > Pelophylax > Pelophylax lessonae. Next base: position 524,560,958 of record NC_138772.1, read on the forward strand.
CTTCCCCCTAAACCACTTTCCCTGGGGGCACCTGTGTGTGCTCGCTTCCGAGCCACCCAGTCTGGGTCTATTGACACAGACCAGGCAACTCCCCTCCCCTATCAATCTGCCCAACGAGGAGGGAGATAGCAGTGAGATAGCTGCTCTTGTGCAAGTTGCTGGATCTGATCAGGCTCAGGTAAGAATAAGTGAGGGGGCTGGTGGGCTCTTGCAGCACAGGTTTTTTTTTACCCTAATGCATACAATGCATTAAGGTAAAAAACCTTGAGGCTTTAGAAACAGTTTAAATATGGAACCCCTAAAAATGCAATGAAAAAGGAGTGTATGCAGTTAGAGGAAATTATTAGGTTGAATGTGGGAACACTATAGAGCATTGAAGGAAGGTTGGCATTTATAGTATCCAAGAAAACCCCACTAGGATTTATAAAGCAAACAAGTTATAAAGAGACATTGGTGTTATTACCACCACAAGAATCCAATTAATCTTTTGAATACAAATCTTGGCTTGGGAAGTGTGTGATATAAGCTGGTTGGCGGCTATGGGAAACAATAAAGCTTTCTTGGAAAAAAAAAAATAATACGATTTACGAAGAACAGTTAAAAAAAAAATTAAGAAGAAATTCACCTCTCGGATCTCCAGGCCTGCTCCTCGATACGACTGTAAATCATCCAGGATTCCTTCGGCATCTTTTAATACTACATTCACCTGATTATAAACATCCTTTTCGGATTCTGAAGGCTGAGCATCTGAGTGGAATCAAATCACAAGACAGTTAGCAAGCATTATACGACAGCAAAAGCCAACCCCACCAGGAACTGACATTTCAGTTTCACATTGTTGCCAGTTAGGGGGATCGCATGCTGGCTTCATTCATCTTTTACTTACTCCAGTGGCAAGATCTCCATAATAAAACTTGCACTTCTACCTAAGGGCTGTGGCTATTACAAAACTAAATGATGGTGTCCCTCTCTCCCAATGGGTTCTGTGTAAGGCAGAAAAACTCCAGGGAGTTCAGCTCTTTAAGGATGACACCATTGTTAAATGCCCTGGAGGCCAAAAAAACAAAACACAAAACTACTGGCAGGAAATTTGGAGCTTTTAGTAAAATATAATAAAATGATGATTCAACACTCCTGTGCCTAGCCAAAACTGAAAAATCATTTTTGCATGGAGTTGGCTTCTTAAACAAGAAAATATTGTCAGAAAACTGGCGAAGCAAGCAATTGTAACTAATTTATCAAATAAACTACCCTAATGAGGACATATTGCTAAACAGTCGCATATGCAAAGCTAGGACACATTACTAGGCTGAAACTATTTACATTAAACAGTATAGGGGGCAACAGTAACACTTGTATTCTAAACTAATATATAATACATAAGTTCAAGATGAACAGATATCTCTTAACACACGTTCATGTATTTCTAATTGGATTTCAAATTTTAAAGCCCAATTTAAACCTTCAATTTAATTCAGATAAATATATTCCATGTGCATTAAAACAAAAGGTGTTCAATACCTTTCTTTCTAAAGCAGCCACAGCCTGAGCAGAAAAGCCTGTCCCCTGCCAGCATGCTGCAAAGGACTCTTGCTCTCTGTAAGGAAGCAATGGTCTTTCTGAAGAGGTCTGTCATGTTCCCTGTTGAGTCAGAGCTAGAACTCTCCAATTAGCAAGGAGCATGAGCTTTACTGTTTGCAGGGCTCTAGTTCGGACTTTTCATGGCTGCAAGTAGGACCTCCTAGGTCTGAGACATCCCCTACTAAGTCATAGCTCATATATAGCTCTACAATAAGCAAAACCCAAACTCCTAGATCCATTAATTAACGATTGCTAGATGATTTAAACTCCTAATTCTTTTGGACTTTAAAATATGTTAACCCTGGAGACAAGTAACCACTGCCTTTCGATGGAAAGCTTCTTTTTGAGCAATACCTGGCCAACTGTTCTTGGAGAAGCATCAGAGTTAAATTTCTCTGACCAATCCCAGATCTTTTCTCTATAGAATAAGTGTCCCTTAGAAAGTCCACCTACCATTTCCCTGCTTCCCCCACAGGCATAAACATGTGAGCCTGGGTAATCCCAGAATACACGTTTATGAAAAGGCTTTTAGCAAGAATGATCTTTCAGTAGTCAGAATGGGCCTGCATATCCCTCAATCTAGTGCTTTGGATTTGATCCATCCTCCCAGCTTGTAACTGCGTTACAGGGATTTTTTTTTTCTTTGGGAATAGGGGGGGGGGGGTAAGGTACCGCCTCTCACATCTCCAATCCTTGCCTAGGCTTGCACATGTGCAGAGGGAAGACGGCTGTGGTTCCTCAGGAAGCCACAGTCAACTCCCATATTCAAGACGGCAGAATCAGGGACCTGCAGTGATAAGAACAGTCATCAGAAAGACAGTGCTGGACCTCAGGCACTGGTAAGTACAAGTCAGCAGCTACAGTATTTGTAGCTGCTGACTTAACCACTTAAAGTGATACTAAAGTCAATTTTTTTTTTCTTTAAAAACATATACTTATACCTGCTCTATGAAGTGGATTTGAACAGAGAAGCCTGGATCCTCCTCTTCTCGGGTCCCTCTCCTGTGCTCCTGGCCTCTCCCTTTTGTTGAGTGCCGCCACAGCAAGCAGCTTGCTGTGCGTCCATTCAGACACAGAGCTGTGGTTAGGCCCCGTCCCCTCTCTCCTAGTTGGCTAACTGACACTGATTGACAGCAGCGGGAACCAATGGCGCGGCTGCTGTGTCTCAGCCTTTCAGGAGGGAGAGTCCCGGATGGCTGAGGCACTCGTGCACATCGCTGGAGGAAGATCGGGCTCACATAGGTATTAGGGAGGCTGCTACATACAAAAGGTTTATTAATCTTAATGCATAAAATGCTTTAAGATAAAAAACCTTCTGACTTTGCAACCACTTTAAGGTCCGCTCTATAACAGTTTTACTGCTGCAGGGCGACACCTCTGCACCGGATCACGTATATATACTCGAGATTTTATATATATATATATATATGCGATGCCTGCCGATACCCGCACATCATCCTGCAGAGACAGGATGGCGGTCTGCATATGTAAACAAGGCAGACCGCCTTTATTCTTAGAGGATATGCTTTGCTTTGCTCAGGTGCAAATGTTCTTTGAAGGTCACTTTCTTCTATACTTCTAAAATCTTTTAAGGCTTACTAACACAAACAGTAATATTAGGATAGCAACTATAGGCTGAATTACCTGTTGGCTTCCAATATCTCTCAAAGATTACAATGGGGGTGATTTTCCTGCAGGTATCAGTCTCCCTTCCCCACAAGGCCATAATGAAGATTTAACTTTTTATTTTTTATTTTTACTGAACATTATGGAGAGGCCATTAAGGAATGTGGCCATGTCAAACGGCTTTGTGAAACCTGTGGTAGTTAGTCAAACTGGGATTTATGGAGAGGAAATATCTCAACTAGAGACCCCGAGAGATAAAAGACGTAGTAGTAAAGTGACGTCATCTGCCCGCCTCTACATCTCCACCAACCAGAGGAAGCTTTGTACTCATTTATAAAATACAAAGTCTCCTGTGAATGGCTAAAGGGTGCTCAAACCAACTACTTTGTTCTAGGAGTGAGACAAGAATTCCCATCCCACTGCAAGAACACAGCATTGCAAAGCCTCAGCTAAATACAGTAAATGCAGTGTGCTCAGTAAATGCACCTGTTATTGCAGTAAGAAGTTTGTTTGGTCCAGCTTGGCCTAAACAAACTATTTTAGCGGACAATTAAAAAGTATTGCCAAAGCTTGTTTGGCGATCCTGCTCTTGTGGATCACAGGAGTGCACTTACTTTTCCACTCCAGTTACCCAGAATCAGCAAACAGCAGACTAAAGCCCACTGCCAGTTGACGACAGAGAGCCACTCCAGTCTCTGGATGTATTTGCTCAATGTCGACATCCAAGTAGATTCCTGACCTGAAGCTGGCTCAGCCTCTCAGAGTGCCGTTGAGAGCCTGGGCCAGCTGCTCCTATCCCCTCCACAACTCGGTGCTCCAGTGAGTGCTGGAGGAGCATAGCACAGAGAGGTGACTGACAGTCACCACTCTCTGCTCAGTGAAGACCTGATGTCAACTGATTGCTCAGCTTTCAGGCCTAGACCCGGCAAGGGTCAGCTGCAGCCATATAAGTGAGTATATGTGTTTATTTTTCTATTCCCACACTTCTACTTTAAATGTGAAGCTAGACTAACTTATCATGCAACCTGTAATATCAGTTTTGAGGGTATAACTATAAGTTCTAGGCTAAGACTAGTCTGTCAATTTCCATTTAGCAGTCTATGGATTGGCCACAAATTATTCCTGAGTGTTTTGCAGATAAATTAGTTCATATAACATATTTACCTAGGTATATATACACACACACACACAACACTGCACAGTATGTAGCAATCAACATTGCCTAAACATACCTAATACATGTCAATCACTAAACATGGTGAGTAATGAAATGACATGAATGAGACTGCAATTAATGAAAGAAGTTAACTTTACTCCATATCTTTAAACAACAACCCACACAACACTTGCAGTGGACTTTCCCCAGAATAACCCCAATAACCCCATCAATTGAAAGAATAAATTGTAGGTCCTTTGTGTTCATTGGGAATAGAAAGATAGGAGAGGCCTAGAGGCTCAGAAAAGCACAGGCTTGGAGGAATTTTGAAAGCTGCAGAAGACTGCTATGGAAAATGAGAAAAGGCAGTAAGATGGTACAAGAAGTCACCACTAAAAACACAGCACACTCCATGCAGAAAACGACAGATTACAATATACGGCAGAATTTTAGACCAATCTTTGTATCAAGACTTGTACATTTTGGCTATTCCGGTGTATGGACAAGAATATCTCATGTATATTACACGCTTCAAGACAGGAGTAAACAATATTCCTCATGATCGTTTATCAAATTTGGTCCCAAATAAACCCCAATGGACCCCATATTAATACTGAGTGTACAGTGACACTGGTTAACTTGGGCCTAATGCACACGAAATGTAAACGCTGTTTTTCCCAACAGAAGAAAATCAGCGTTAAATTTTCATCTTTTCAAACCAGTTTAGGCGAGATTAGCAGCTTTGGCTGTTTATTTAATTGGCCAGAATTTTAATTTTTTCTAGTCTAGCTATGTTTGGCGTTTGTATGCCTAAATGCCGCTGCACGGATGGAAAAAAGGGTTTCCATCCATCCGGATTTTACGGACAGGATCTGTTTCGGATAGCAGCGGTTGTCAGCGGAGACATGACATTCACTGCCCCATAGGGATGCCTGGATCATCCGACCAGGTCCGCCTAAAAAACTGAGAGGCGGATCTGATCGGATCGTTAGTGTGAAAGGACCCTTAATCTTTCCTGACATTTTCTTAGTCGCATCCTATAGCAAAAGTCATGGTCCACAGAGAGCTCAATCTTAACCACTTAAGCCCCGGAAGATTTTACCCCCTTCCTGACCAGGGCCTATTTTGCGATTCGGCACTGCGTGACTTTAACGGACAATTGCGCGGTCGTGCGACGCTGTACCTAAACGAATTTGACGTCCTTTTTTCCCCACAAACAGAGCTTTCTTTTGGTGGTATTTGATCACCTGTGCGATTTTTTGATCATGCGCTATAAACAAAAAAAAGAGCGTCAATTTTGCAAAAATAATATTTTTCACATTTTTTTATATGAAATTCCCCCCCAAAAAATGTAAAAATCTAAATTTTTTAACATTTTCGGCCAATTTGTTTTATGCTACATATTTTTGGTAAAAAAGAAAAATCGCAAAAAGCGTATTTTGGTTGGTTTGCGCAAAAGTTATCGCGTTTACTAACAAAGGGAAAGATTTTTGTCATTTTTTTTTAACGAGTAATGGCGGCGATCTGCGATTTTTTTTGCGGGACTGCGACATTGCGGCGGACAGATCGGACCCTTGACTGACATTTTTGACACTTTTGGGGTTACCAGTGACATTACTGCAGTAATCAGTGCTATATATATGCACTGTTACTGTAAAAATGACACTGGCAGTGAAGGAGTTAACTGTATTGGAGAGGGAGGGGTTAAGTGTGTCCTAGGGGCATGTTTCTAACTGTGATTGGCTGTGGCTACTAGTGTAAGAACAGAGATCAACGTTCCTACATAGTAGGACCGTCTGATCTCCATTCTTACACAGGGGAGACTGACAGGCGGCTGTGTTTACATTAGCCGCCTGCCTTTCTACCGCTCTAACGGATGATCGTGAGTGCTCGCTCCCTAGAGCCTCACAGGCTAGCGACGTAAGCGGTTAAAAGGTATCAGTCAGGAGAAGGGTACAAAAGAGTTTCCAAGGCATTAGATATACCATGGAACACAGTAAAGACAGTCATCATCAAGTGGAGAAAATAAGGCACAGCAGCAACATTACCAAAAACTGGATGTCCCTCCAAAATTGATGAAAAGACGAGAAGAAAACTGGTCAGGGAGGCCTGCAGCAACATTAAAGGAGCTGCAGGAATATCTGGCAAGTACTGGCTGTGTGTTACACGTTACAACAATCTCCCGTGTTCAACATATGTCTGGGCTATGGGGTAGAGTGGCAAGACAGAAGCCTTTTCTTCCGAATAAAAATTTTGCAATAACACATCTGAAGTCTCCTAAACGCATGTGGGAAAATGTGTTATGGTCTGATGAAACCAACGTTGAACTTTCTGGCCATAATTCCAAAAGAAATGTTTGGCGCAAAAACAACACTGCACAACACTAAAAGAACACCATGCCTGCAGTGAAGCATGGTGGTGGCAGCATCATGCTTTGGGGTTGTTTTTCTTCAGCTGGAATAGGGGCCTTAGTCAAGGTAAAGGGAATTAGGAACATTTCCAAACACCAATCAACAATGGCACAAAACCTTCAGGCTTCTACTAGAAAGCTGAACATGAAGAGGAACTTCATATTTTAGCATGACAACGACCCAAAGCATACATCCAAATCAACAAAGGAATGGCTTCACCAGAAAAAAAATAACGTTTTGGAATGGCCCAGCCAGAGCCCAGACCTGAATCCAATTGGAAATCTGGGGGGTGATCTGAAGAGGGCTGTGCACAGGAGATGCCCTCGCAATCTGACCGATTTGGAGTGTTTTAGCAAAAAAGAGTGGGCAAATATTGCCTAGGCAAGATGTGTCATGCTGATAGACTCGTACCCAAAAAGACTGAGTGCTGTAAAAAAATCAAAAGGTTGTTCAATAAAGTATTAGTATTAAGGGTGTGCACACTTATGCAACCATAATATTTTTCTTTTTCTCTTTTTACTTCCCTTCACCTAAAAGACTTTAGTTTGTTTTTCAATTGAGTTGTACAGTTTATAGGCCACAAGGTCACATTAAAAGTTTGAAAAAGTAATGTAATGATTTATCTTTGTCTCATTTTTTACATCACAGAAACCTGACATTTTACCAGGGGTGTGTAGACTTTTTGGTTATGCTTGTATTGTAATCAAATCCTAAAACTCACTGTGTATAAATGAAATTATAGGAAATCTTGCAGTGTGAAGGTAATGAGTTCTAAGATTTTCATTATAGGGTTTATCCACCCCAAACTCACTCATCCATGTCTTTATGAACCTTGCTTTGAGCACTGGTCCAAATAATTTGGTGGAGGGGGGATTATGGTGTGGGGTTGTTTTTCAGGGGTTGGGCTTGGCCCCTTAGTTCCAGTGACATGGATGAGTTCGGGGTAGAGGAACCTGACTGGCCTGCACATCAACCTGATAGAACACCTTTGGGATGAATTAGAGCAGAGACTGTGAACCAGGCCTTCTCATCCACCATCAGTGCCTGACCTCACAAACGCGCTTCTGGAGGAATGGTCAAACATTCCCATAGACACACTCCTAAACTTTGTGGACAGCCTACCCAGAAGAGTTGAAGCTGTTATAGCTGTAAAGGGTGGGCCAACTCAATATAGAACCCTACGAACTAAGGCAGGGATGCCATTAAAGTTGTGGACATAAAGGCAGGTGCCTCAATACTTTTGATAATATGGATGTATATGAGAGGGTTTACATCCACTTTAAGTGTTAACGCCGTCCGGCAATTGGAGCCGTCAAAAAAAATAAAAAAACAGCCGCTGTTTATTAACAAGATTGCTCAACTGCTGAAGCACTAAAATAATCTATCTACAGATCAAAGGGATGAACTTCCATCTACAGATGAAGTCAGTTTAAAAGATACAAAAATGGGATTTTTGACTTACCGAAAATCTATTTCTTTGATGTTCATTGATGGACACAGCTCCTGGTATTTATAACTATTGGGTTATGGCTTGACACTAGGAGTAGGACACTAGGCAGAAAAAAATTCTGGCTACACCCATGGGCAGTCCCAGAGGGTATACTCCATCTCTCTGCTATAGTCACTCAACGGAGCCTGCACTGGAGGAACCAAATGTCGGACACCCTGAAGAAAGGTACACACCAGGGAGTGTGTGTTCAAAGGTCATTGGAAGTAGACCGCCAAAGCCGGCACTAGGCCATTGATGGTACTCAAGGCCAATTTCTGTTAATCCCCCTGTTGAAGGAAGGTTAAGATCCGAGCCACCGAGAAGGAGCGAGGAGGAACCCCAAGAGACTCAAACCACGCAATGTACGTCTTCCACGTACGATGGTAGAGCTTCCTAGAAGTAGATTTCCTAGGCTTCAACAGGGTAGGAATCACCGACTCGGATAAACCCCTATCCTTTAGCACATACCGTTCAACAGCCAAGCCGTCAAGGCCAGCGACTGTAAAGCAGGATGGAGGATTGGACCTTGGGGCAGAAGATCCTCCCTGAGAGGAAGCTTCCAAGGAACGTCGGCGACCAGCCGCACCAGATCGGCGTACCAAGCCTGGCAAGGCCAGTCCAGAGCCACCAAGATGATCGGAATCCTTTCTGCCTCGATCCTGTGTAGAAGTCTCAGCAGAAGCTTGAGAGAAGGGAGGGCGTAAATCAGCAGATACTGACCTCAGCGTGTCCGTGGCATCCACCAGAGGATCCCTTGACCGCGCCACAAACCTCTGAATTTTTCTGTTGAGCCGAGATGCCAACAGATCCACCTCAGGGGTATCCCAACAGAGATATAGCTGATGAAACACCAGCAGATATGGGACCACTCCCCGTGGTCCAACGCCTGCTGGCTGAGAATCAGCCTGACAATTTTCCACCCCTCCGGGATGTGTACAACGGAGAGGCCTGGAACTAACTGTTCTGCTCACCTTAGAATGCTGGCTACCTCCAGTGCCGTCAGGACACTTCTTGTGCCCCCTTGATGATTAACATAATCCATGGCCGTGGCATTGTCCAATTGAATGCGCACTGGACAACCCTGAAAATGATCCGTCCAATGATCCAGACACAGTCTGATTGCTCGAAGTTCCAAGACATTTCTCGGTAGTCCTGATTCTTCCAGCGTCCAGATCCTCAGAGCAGGATGCTCCAATACAAGGGGAGGAAGGATTTTCCCAGCCCAAGCACAAAGCCACCAAATCAAGTACTCCTTTGTTCCCCGACTCAGCCGGATCTGATTTTCCAGAGACTGGGGAGTCTTGTCCCATTTGGTCCAAATCTCTCTTTGCAGGGACCTCGTATGGAACTGTGCAAACGAAACCGCCTCAAAAAAGGTAGACACCATCAGGCCCAGCACCCAAATGCAAGTCTGGAGGGATGACCATCTGTTGGACAGCAGGAAGCCAGTTGCAGCCTGCAATTTTTGGAGTTTGTCCAGAGAAAGGAGCACTCTGGCTAAGGCCGTGTCCTGAGTCAGGCCCAGATAGTTCAGCTTTGTGGACAGAACCAGGGCAGACTTCTGAAGGTTCAGAATCCAGCCGAACTCTTGCAGAGTTCACATTGTGATCTCCAGGTTTCCACCAGAGCAGAGGGAGACTCCGCTCGCAGAAGGAGATCGTCCAAGTAGTGCAGTAACGCGATTCCCCGTTGGTGTAGCAAAGCTTCTTTTGTGAAGACCTGAGGAGAAGAGGCGAGACCAAAGGGTAACGTCAAAAAAACGGATAATGCTCCTCTCCCACAGCAAAGTGGAGAAAACGCTGGTGACTGACACTTATTGGAATATGAATGTTAAGCATCCTTGATAATCGACAGAGGTGAGAAAATTTCCCCGATGTAGGGATGCCACCACTGTTCGAATGGACTCCATTATGAACTTCTTTACCCGCACAAAGCAGTTTAGCGCCTTGAGGTCCAGGATTGGGCGCACTTTGCCTTCCTTCCTGGGGACTGAACAGGTTTGAGTAAAAAACCCTTTAAACGTTCCGAAGTCGGAACATTAACACCTTGAATCAACAAGTCTTGTACCGCCCCCAAACAGGCCCTGTAAGCGGTCTGGGGATAGGCGCAAGTTGGAAAGAAAAAACCTTGCTGGGGGAAAAGAGCAAAACTCAATCTTGTAGCCGGATCAAATGACTTAGTGGACCCACTTGTCTTGCACTAGGGAAGTCAACGGGTCTGGAAACCAGCAAAGATGACCCCCCACCCCTAATACGAATGAAGGTGTCCATGGGCCTGGAGAAGCTCGATCTTGGCTTGCCAGACCAGCTTCGTTTGGATCCTCCAGAAGAGGCCCTGAAAGGCTTCGAGCCCTTGTCAGTCAACCCTGAGGGACGAAAAAACTTCTTATGAGCTGCGGAGGGCCCACGTCTACGACGAGGTTCCTTGCCTCTCCCTCCCCCCCCCCCCCCCCCCGTGTGAGACCTTTAATGATGTCATCCAGGGTAGCTCCAAACAGGCGATCTCCTTGGAAAGGAATATCAGTCAAAGCCTTTTTTGAAGTCTGATCCGCAGACCAGCACTTGAGCCAAAAGACCCGCCGAAGGACCACTGCCAAAACAGAGAGGTGAGCCATCAGGGGAGTCGCATCCTAAGAGGTATCACAGATAAACTGCAGCCCCTGGACCAGCTCATCCGCCAGCTCGGCAGAGGCAGGAGGGAGCTGTTCCCCCTCCAGGCCACGGCATAAGAGCTTAGCCCACTCGGTCAGAGTTTGCGACACTAGGGCAATGGTGAATACCGGCCTCATTGTTGAACCAGCCAGAGTGTACATATGGCTGGCCACCACCTCGGCCTTCCGGTCAGCTGGATCCTTAAAGGCTGGGGACTCTTCAACCAGAATCATGGTTGCCTTGTTTAATATAGTTTATTTCTAGAAACAGGAGGGTCGACCACCGGCAGCACAGTCCACTTCTTAAGAAGGGACTCCTCAGAGGTAATGCCTAGTAAAGCGCTTAGGGACCCCACGGGGACGCTTTGGTCTTCCCCACTCTTTAGCGACAATTCTGTCAAAATAGGCAGAGAAAGGAAATGCCTTTGCCGTTTTGGATGGCTTAGGAGTGTCAAAGGGTACCTGCGCCTCCGTCCTCCATCTTCAGAGTCTCACGCACAGATACAATCAATGCATCCACCAGCGCCTTATTGTGTGCGGTCGCAGACATGGAGGAATCATCCTCACTATGGATTCCAAGCACGTGTTTGCAAACCCAGCAGGGTGACCCACGTCTGCGGCAGCCAAATCAGATTCAGGATCTGCTGAGACAGATGAGGCAGGGGGCGCTTTTTGCTAGCCCGCCAGCCACATCCACCCGGGACACAAGGGACTCCAGGACTGCCGTCAGTGCATGGATATATGGTTGGGACCTGGAGGGCCTCGCAGCCTCAGAGAGGGGATCAGGTGGGGAAAAGTTCTCCAAAGAATCCAGGAGTCACCAGGGGGACCCCACAAAAAGTGTAAAACACTGCTAAGGGAAAACCTCCACCACTCAGCAAGGGGGGGTGCCTGCGGGAAGGAGGGGAACCCGGGGGTCCGACTGTCCCAAAGAGGAGCCCACGTCCACCCCAAAACCCTTCAGGGGGAGAGGGGGACAGCTACTCACCATACCAGGAACCAGGTGGGCAATACTTCAGACAACACCCCTCTCCATCGAAATGGGGGGGGGGCTGTTGGCCAGGAGGAACGCTCAACTCGGGCTTGTCGTATGCGACCTTGCGAGGCATTTAACTCGCAGGCCAGCCTCCGTCCAGTAAGCTTATGTCACGGTCGACCTAGCGTAGAGCTGAGGTCTGCACGCACTCGCTGGCCAGACTAGGGTGACCACTGGATCTAGTTATCCAGCCGGTCGCCCAGTCTGGCAGTTGAATGTAGATCTCACTGGAAAAAAAAAACAGCAGAAAAAAATTATATACAAGAAAAAAAAAAAAAAAAAATTGCCAGGGCCAGAGATCTCAGCAAGGAACTAGGTCCTTACTCCTGACTAGGCATTAAAAAAAAAGTACCTATAGCAGAGAGGGAGTATACCCCCTGGGACTGCCCACAGGCTTAGCCAGACTTTTTTTCGTTCTGTCTAGTGTCCTACTCCCTTAGGGTACAGTATAACTGAAGGTTAGGAAGATCAGGAGCTGTGTCTGTCAATGAGGTCTGCGTGTGCTCGCTAGCCAGACTGGGGTGACCACTGGATCTAGTTATCCAGCCCATTGCCCAGTCCGGCAGTTGAGTGTAGATCTCACAAGAAAAATCCAGGAGGAAAATAATTCCTATGTAAAATATTTTGCCAGGACCAAAGATCCCAACAAGGAACTAGGACCTTTCTCCTGACTCTGCTCTGCTTGTTCGCACCCTCCTCCCCTTCCACTGCCATATTTGGCACATTTTGGGATGGAGGGGTGGACTGGATACCTGTTAAAACCAGGTACCTGCTGCCACTCCCGGGCAAGATTGCCACACGGCGATCTACGAAATTTTGGGCCTCTCCTCCTTCCCCCCCACTGCCTTCTGGGAGACACACAGGTCCCACAAGACCGCAGGACTGTTGAAAAACAGGAGAGTAACTTGCACATGCACAGTAGGAAACAGGCAGTGAAGCTGCAAGGCTTAGGCTCCATTCACACCTATACGTATAGTTTTCAAGCTTTTTTTTTTTTTGGGGCTTTTTTCAGGTGTTTTGCTTAAGGAGACAAAACGCTCAGATGTGAACAGGGGTCATTGAAATGAATGGGATTTTGCTTGTTGGGGATTTTTAGACTTCAGAGACGAGCGTTTTACCTGGGTGGGAAGGGTGTTTACCGTATTAGTTCATCTTTTGTGAAAAGGAGAGATTACACTTTAAATGGAATTGGCTAGCTATGCTTGCTTCCTTCGCCATTCATAAACTTTGGGTTTCTATTCTACCACAATACATTGTGTTCTGTGAATGGGCATGGAGATCTGTGAATGGGCATGGAGATCTGGATATTCAACTGTATCACTCTGAATATGGAGTTGGAGCAGTTGAATGACAGGACCCCCCCCCCCCCCATACACAGGACATGATACATTGTGGGAAAAAAAGCAATACAAGGTCTCTGTATAGTGGAGAGAGCAGAATGGGGGCAACTCTGCAGCGGATGCTGTTACCTCTTACAGCGCCAAAAGACAGCCGCTCGGGACAGTATTCGGCATTAAACCAAACTTTAAAAAGATGGTCCAACAACTTACTAAATGAAAACTGGGGAAAAGAATCTCCTTTACACCATTTTTTTTTTTACACCATGTACATATTTAAGTCTTGATACAGACCAGTCTAAAAACAAATACCAACGTTACCAAAAGCAAAATATACAAAAATCATCAACGACTAGAAGACAAAAACATGAAATGAATAAGCTTTGTTAAACTTTCACAGGAAAGTTAAGGAATGAAGGACACCATTTTCATTGCAAAGTTCTCAGGAACAAAACATTGATATGGATAAAACAGAAAGAGCTTCCCAGTTTTTTACAAACTGACACAATATAAAAAAAAAGAGGTTTATATCAGGGGACCAAAGTAGTCAAATATTAAGCTCCTTCTATTGCTCTCAATCTCCTCAAAATTGCGTTTGCTACTGAGATGTGACCGCCTGTTAGAGGGTGGCTACTTGGTCCCACTGTATGTAAGAATGTACCCGCCCTCTATTTCTCGCTCCCAAGATGGACTTATGACCGCAGCCATTTACACAAAGCTTTGCATTTGCTGAATAAATACAAGGCTTGGTCTGATTGGCTAAGGTGGAGAATCAGGTGGATGATGTCACACTCTCCACTTCAGCCAATCAGGAGGAAGCCTTGACAGCCATTCACTGGAAACTTTGTATATCCTGAATGCTAGGCAACGTTCAGCTTAACTCAATTTTGTTCCGGAAACAGGTCAGAAAGTCCCATCCTGCTGCCAAAATATAGCGCTGAATACTGTATGTAGCTCATGGTACATACAGTTTATAAAGGCGCTCCCGGCGGAAGAATCGGTTAGTAAAGGAAATGGTTTGTTTGGAGCAGCTTTGCCCAAACAAATTATTTTAAAGTGACAGTAAGCTAGAGATGGGCTTTAATCAATGCTTTGGCATGGCTATATGACTAGCTAATTGACAGATCCCAGATTTCATTTGTTTTTCTTCAAAAAAAGTTTTTAACTTTCTAAGCCCCCGTTCACACTGGGACGACCTGTCAGGCGACCTGGTCGCCTGACAGGTCGCCGTAGGTCGCCTTCCACAGAGAAGCTGTGGACCCGTTCTAATAGGAGCGACACTAGTCGCTCTGACTTAGAAAAAGGGTCCGGAGCTTCTTTGGGGCGACCCGGAGCGACCTGCATTGACTTCAATGTTATGAAGTCCGTGCCGGCCGCTCCGAGGTCGCGGTGCGAGCAGCGCGCCGCGACCTGTGAGGTCGCCCCAGTGTGAACGGGGCCTAATACTACAATAACTGGATATTTTTGTTTGACCTCCAGAAGCTAAAACAAAAAGGAAATGGAAAAAAAAAAACAAATATTAAGTGCAATCTCCCATTATTTTCAGGGAGCAGATGGCCAACAGCATAGATATGGACATACAGAATGCACTCCTAAGGCTCGGTTCACACTGGGGCCACTTGTCAGGTGACTTAGTGCAATTGGTGCAATGGAACTGTTCTAATTAGAGCGACTCAAGTCACTCCGACTTAGAAGAAGGTTGCTGCACTACTTGGGGACGACTTCGGAGTGGCTTGCATTGACTTAGATTAAAGAAGTCGTTTGCAAGCCGCGCTGAAGTTGCGCTGTACCGGGGGGCTTCAGAGTTGGGCGACTTTGAAGCTGCCCCAGTGTGAACTGAGCTTAACACAAGAGCTAAAAAAGTTCAGCTCAAAGCTGAGACCTAGTTATCACCAGGAGTGTCTGAAAGATCACTGACCAAAATCAAATTAAGTCTTCGAACATCAAAAAACTAATGCCGGGGATGCAGTCATTTTCAGGGATGAGCCAATATTAAATACAAAAGGATGCGTTGCTGCTGCAGCACAAGTTTTAGCCTCTAAAATTACTGCCCCACACCATTTGCATGACACTAACACTTATATACACTATATTGTCAAAAGTATTGGGACGCCTGCCTTTACACACATGAACTTTAATGACATCCCAGTCTTAGACCATAGGGTTCACTATTGAGTTGGCCCACCCTTTGCAGCTATAAACTCTTCTGGGAAGGCTGTACACAAGGTTTAGGAGTGTGTCTATGGAAATGTTTGACCATTCTTCCAGAAGCGCATTTGTGAGGTCAGGCATTGATGTTGAACGAGAAGACCTGGCTCGCAGTCTCCGCTCTAATTCATCCCAAAGAGGTTTTAATCGGGTCGAGGTCAAGACTCTGTGGAGGCCAGTTAAGTTCCTCCATACCAAACTCGCTCATCCATACCTTTATGGACCTTGCTTTGTGCACTGGTGCGCAGTCATGTTGGAACAGGAAGGGGCCATCCCCAAACTGTTCCCACAAAGTTGGGAGCACGAAGTTGTCTAAAATGTCTTGGTATGCTGATACCTTAAGAGTTCCCTTCACTGGAACTAAAGGGCCAAGCCCAACCCCTGAATAACAACCCCACACCATAACCCCCCCCCCCTCCACCAAATGATTTCGAGCAGTGCACAAAGCAAGATCCATAAAGAAATGGATAAGTAAGTCCACAAAACATTTTTCTTACTTTTGGATAGAGTGGAGAGGGATCAGAACACTGTCAGTTTATATTGTTGTTGTCTGCGCCCCCATTAGGGAGATTCACCCCCTCCATTTCTCCTGTTTTCCATTATCACTGAAAGGGAAAGTAAAAGAAAAACTACAATTTTGGGTTGTCCCCAGAAAAGCAGTAAAAGGGAAACCTTCCAATGGGGACACTAGTTCTGATGCAGGGATTGCCTCTCACTTCCTGTTTGGCTGTTGGGACAGGAAGTAAAGGGAAATCTCCGTAATGGGACACAGATGACGAAAATAATTTTGGCAGGAGTCATAACCCTCCCTTACTCTATCCAAAATAAAAAAATAAAAAAAATTGCCTATAGTTCTACTTTTAGAAAATTCTACTTTTAGAAAAAACACTGAGATCTGTAAAAAGCAGGGAAGCTCTAAATGTAAAAACACACATTACAGCACAAAATCAATAAAACTATTCATTAGTGATCGATAAAACAGTTTGATTATTGCACCAATAAATGAATGTGCAAAGAAAACAGCTAAAACTGCACTCTGCATTCTTTGCAGGCAACAGAGACTGCAGTAAAGGAAACAGATGTAGAACATACATGACTTTTCACCTGTAGTAGCAGAACAGTCAAAATCTTCCACTGTGGTCAATTTTGGACCAGTTTGTACATTTAATAGCACACTGGCTTATGCATCAGAGAAATACGTGACTCTAACAGTAACTATAGGAAAATTAAACTGCAAGGACTACAAAACTTTTGCAGGGGTGGTATCTAATACACTGAAAGACAGGTACTTGACTGAACAAAACTTGAAATCAATCATTAATGTTTATGTATTGGCAAAATAAATAAATGTGCAAAATGTTAGTTAATATTTTACTATGTTTTATCTTTTTATAAACGTGGTTCAGGAAAATACATGCTGGTCTGCCAGTGTGCTCCTAACGTCCTGTTTGTGCTGAGACAGCTGCAGGGAATTCTTCAGACCTGCCCAATTCTAGACTAGTCTTCCCACCTCCATACCATAAGGGGAGCTGTCCTGTAGTCTAGCAGGGAAGAACTCAAGCAAAAGAGAAGAGAAGACCAAGCGCCAATCTAAGTGTAGCAATGCAGTTATTTTAATAGCAATTAAAAGAGTGTTACTCACAAAGGTGCGTAAAAAACAGGCATCTCAAAGCATATGAGGCATCTGGGCAATGTTCATCCAGGGTGTCATTCCGCATCCCTTGTGGAGCTGGCGCTGTGGGGGATGAGCGGCGATCTCCTGTTTTGAGGCAGGGGACGTGCTGATCCTCGGCGGTGGTATAGCAGCGTGGGTCCTTGGGTCGGAGAGCTATGACATCACTTCCTGGAGATGCTGGTGTGTGTAGAACGGGACGCGTTGCGGAACATGCGCTCCTTCTTCAGGCCGGCCTGAACACTCTTAATTGCTATTAAAATAACTGCATTGCTACACTTAGATTGGCGCTTGGTCTTCTCTTCTCTTTTTCTTGGATCCATACAGGGTTACTTCACCCTTCAAAGCCTGCAGCCATCAAAGTGATTTAGCAATTCCACTGGACTTTATCATCTGCATTTTGCCCATATCTAGATCATTGCAGCAGCTCGTGCATTCCGATTGCGCCAATCTCTCCCCCCTTTTCTTGCATAAGAACTCAAGCAAGGCTGACAATGTTGGTTGAGATTTCAGCATAGCAGAGGCAATGTGTTGTCAGCTTAAACAGGAAATTAGGAGCTCACTGGATTGTAGGCAGCATTAACAGGTATTTTTCTGTGCTTGCAGCGTTTTTAAACCACTTCCCACCAATCTGACGCATGCGTGGGATTTAACGCTGAGTGGCTGCATATATGTGACACTAGGTAAACACTTTATTGTGCTGAGTGGCTGCATATATGTGACACTAGGTAAACACTTTATTGTGCTGAGTGGCTGCATATATGTGACACTAGGTAAACACTTTATTGTGCTGAGTGGGTTCCTAGTACAATAACGAACGGGTACCTACGTGCAATAATGAGTTTTCTGATCACGTGACTGCTGAGACTGCCAATCACATAACTGGAATGCTCGCCTCCCAGCATTTGGATCCACTTATAGGGGTGGGAGGTGGCGGCGGGAAGCCGAATGTTGATCTGTTTGTAGCACTACCTATTTGTCAGAAGCTGATCGTTCAAATGGATTCACAGGAAAACCTTCTTTAAATAGCGCAGGGGTCTTCAAACTGTGGCCCTCCAGTTGTTCAGGAACTACAATTCCCATCATGCCTAGTCATGTCTGTGAATGTCAGAGTTTTACAATGCCTCATGGGATGTGTAGTTCTGCAACGGCTGGAGGGCCATAGTTTGAAGATCCCTGGATAAGCGACTTGCAGCCAACTGGCTGCAGCACTGCCCAGTTTATTCTGACAGCGGAGAGTCCCTGCTGGAAGAATACAATGTCCTGGCAAGGGGGTGGATGTGTGGGTGCGGGAATCTTTTTTTTTTTTTTTTCGTGCTCAGCCAATTAAAGTGGTTGTAAAGGTAAATTTAAAAAAAATAAACATCTCTATACTTCCCTCCTCTGTGCAATGGAATTGCACAGAGTGGCCCCAAGCCACTTCTTCTCGGGTCCCGTCATCGCTCCTGGCTTTTTCTCCCTGTCCAGTGGGTAGCGGCTTTCCTAAGGGGCTCTTGTGTGTGCTCACTCCCAAGCCCCGCAGCTGCATCCATTGACACAGACAGCGAGACTTGGCCCTGCCCCCTCATCACTGGCTTTGATTGACAGCAGCAGGAGCCAATGGCTCACGGTGCCCCAGCAAAGACAGTGAAACGGGAAAGTGAGGGGAAAAATGGATTTTTGTAAGAACTTACCGTAAAATCCTTTTCTCTTAAGCTCATTGACAGACGTAGTCTTCTTGATTCTCAAGAGCTGGGTTATGTTGTCTCCGCAGGAGTAGGACTAGGCAGAATGACAAAACGTTCTGGCTCCACCCTAGGGGCAGTCCCTGAGGGTATATCCGCCCTCTCTCTGCTACAGGGAATCAGTTCTGTTTAAAGCAGTACAGAGAATTTAACCCAACCCAACTCAATGATAGAGGGGCGGGTACTACGTCTGTCAATGAGCTTAAGAGAAAAGGATTTTACGGTAAGTTCTTACAAAAATCCATTTTTCTCTATCGCTCATTGACAGACGTAGTCTTCTTGATTCTCAAGAGCTGGGACATCCAGAAGCAGTGCCACAAATGAGGGGTGGGATTGACAAAATCAAATCCAATCTAGAAGGCCCAACCGGTGCCAAACTAGAAGTTTTAAAGGCTCATTATAAACAAAGAATGAGACTAAAGAAAAATTTTCCAACGGAAAAAAACCCTCGAGGTAGACCACTGGTCTCCTCAAATTGCGGCCTGCAAAACCTTGCGGCCAAATGAGGCATCAGACGATGCCATTACATCAACTTTATAATGTTTAGAGAAGGTATGCACCGACGACCAGGTAGCCGCCTTGCACACCTGGACCACTGACGCCTGATGGCGAAAGGCCCATGACGCACTAAGTGCCCGAGTGGAGTGCGCCTTAACAGGGAACGGGGGCTCCCGACCCTTAATAGAATAAGCCTGCACTACCGTCTGTCTGATCCATCTGGAAATGGTCGCGGCAGATGCAGGCAACCCCTTTTTGGGTTCATCTGGGATCACAAAAAGTGAATCCGTCTTGCGAAACGAGTCTGTCGTTTTCAAGTATACCCTGATCGCCCGGACTACATCCAAGGAGTGCAAAGCAAACTCCCGAGGATGACTGGGCTTAGGACACAGGGAAGGTAATACAATTTCTTCATTCAGATGAAATTCTGAAACCACTTTTGGTAGGAAGGATGGATTCGGACGAAGAACCACCTTATCTCTATGAACCACCAGATATGGTGAACGACAAGATAATGCGGCCAGTTCTGACACCCTGCGTGCAGAAGTAATAGCCACCAAGAAGGCCACCTTCTGGGACAACGTGGGTAGAGGAATCTCCCTAATATCTTCAAAGGGAGGTTTCTGAAGAACCGACAACACTAAATTAAGATCCCAGGGGGGTAACGGCGCGTGCACTGGCGGAGCCAGATGTCGCACCCCCTGGATGAAATTCCGCACCAAGGAATGAGTAGCCAAAGGCTTCTGAAAGAAGATGGCTAATGCTGAGATCTGACCCTTGATAGTACTCAAGGCCAGTTTCTGCTCAACCCCTTGTTGCAGAAAAGCCAATATTCGACTAATCGAATAAGACCGAGGACGGAACCCCAAAGGTTCACACCATGCAATGTAGGACTTCCATGTGCGATGATAAATCTTTCTGGAAGTCGCTTTCCTTGCTTCCACTAGAGTAGGAATAACTGAAGCTGACAAACCTTTGTCCTTCAGCCCCTGGGTCTCAATAGCCAGGCCGTTAAAGCCAGCGATCGTAAAGCAGGATGGAAGATCGGTCCCTGAGACAGTAGATCCTCCCTGAGAGGAAGTCTCCATGGGACGTCCGCCACCAGTCTGACCATGTCGGCGTACCAAGCTCGACGAGGCCAGTCCGGAGCTACCAGGATTACTGGGATTCCTTCCTCCTCTACCCTGCGAAGAAGTCTTGGCAGTAACGCGAGAGGAGGGAAGGCATATATTAGCTGGTATTGCCCCCACGGGGCGATCAGTGCGTCTGCGGTTTCTGCTAGAGGATCGCGGGAGCGAGCCACGAATCTCTGAACTTTCCTGTTGAATCGTGATGCCAACAGATCCACATCCGGGGTGCCCCACCGTAGGCACAACTGGTGGAAAACGTCTGGATGGAGGGACCATTCCCCCTGATCCAGGGTCTGACGGCTGAGATAATCTGCCTGCCAATTCTCCACCCCCGGAATGAACACCGCAGAGATTGCTGGAACAAATCGTTCCGCCCAGCGAAGAATGCAAGCCACTTCTTTGGCCGCTCGGACACTCTTGGTGCCCCCCTGATGATTGACATAAGCCACGGCCGTGGCATTGTCCGACTGGATCCGAACCGGGCTGCCCTGGAGCTGCTCGGTCCAGTGAATCGGACAAAGTCTGATCGCTCTCAGTTCCAATACATTTATCGGTAATCTGGATTCTTCCGGGGACCAAAGTCCCTGGACAGATAACTGACCAAGAATTCCTCCCCATCCGGATAGACTGGCATCCGTGGTCACTATCGTCCAATATATTGGCAGAAATGACTTTCCCTGGCTGAGCATTGGAGACCGAAGCCACCAAACCAGAGACTCTCTGGTCTGTTTGCTCAATCGTATCTGATTGTCCAGGGATTCCGGATTCCGATTCCATCTGAGAAGAATCTCTTGCTGAAGAATTCGGGTATGGGACTGGGCAAATGGGACTGCTTCGAATTAAGCCACCATCAACCCCAGAACCCTCATGCAAGTCCGAAGGGAAGACCAGCTGTTGGACAGTAACAACTGGACTGCTGATTGAATCTTTCGGAGTTTCCCTACCGGAAGGAAAACTCTTGTCCTGACTGTGTCTAGAATTAGACCCAGATATTCGAGCCTCTGGGTGGGAACCAGAAATGACTTTTGCTGGTTCACCAGCCACCCGAATTCCTGTAAAGAAATCATAGTAATTTCTATGTTTTGTAGCAAGGTCTGAGGAGACTCTGCATGAAGCAGAAGATCGTCTAGGTAACCTAGAATCGATATACCTCTTTGGCGCAGAAGTGCCAACATTGGGGCCAACACCTTTGTGAAGACCCGCGGAGCCGTGGCGAGACCGAAAGGTAACGCCACAAACTGATAGTGGTTCTCCTCTACGGAAAAGCGTAGAAAACGCTGATGTCCTGCGAAAATGGGAATGTGAAGATAGGCGTCCTTGATGTCTATGGACGCTAGGACATCCCCTGGATGCAGGAAGGCTGCTACCGTGCGAATGGACTCCATTCTGAATCTTCTTATGTTGACGAAAGAATTGAGTGCTCTTAAGTCCAGAATAGGACGCACTTTGCCCTCTTTCCTGGGTATTGTAAACAGGTTTGAATAAAACCCTTGAAACCGTTCTGTCCAAGGAACGTGGACTACCACTCCTTGTTGTAGTAGATCTGTGACTGCTCTCCGCAGATCTTCTAGACGATCCGGAGATAGTCGGATATTGGAAGGGAAGAATCGCGCCGGTGGGAGAGATCGAAACTCGATCTTGTACCCTGACTTTATGACTTCGCAAACCCATTTGTCCGGGATTCTGGAAAGCCATGGATCCGGGAGCCGGCGAAGACGTCCCCCCACCCCAGTTATGGGTGGGGGCGCACCTTCAGGCTTTGGATGGTTTATCTTCAGGTCTGGAGGGGGCGGGCTTTTGCTTGCCCGACCAACGACCCCTGACGCCTCCTGCAGGAGCTTTGGAGGACTTAGTTTTTTCACCCGCTGGACGAAAAAACCTCTTGTGAGCAGAAAAAGAAGGCCCTCGTCTTTGACGAGTTCCTCTACCTTTAAAATTTTGCGGTAAAAAGGTGCTTTTTCCACCGGTGAGATCCTTAATGATCTCATCTAAGTTGGCTCCAAATAGACGCTCTCCTGAAAAGGGGATATTAGCCAATGCTTTTTTGGAACCTTGGTCGGCTAACCAACCTTTTAGCCACAGTGTACGCCTGAGAACCACTGCTGAGACTGATGCTCGCGCCATTAATGGAGTGGCGTCTAACGCCGCATCACATACAAACTGTAACCCCTGTATCATTTGTTCCAACAAATCTGATACCGCCTGAGGGACTTCTTCTAAGTCCCGGCGTAACCACTTGGTCCATTCAGTTACAGCCTGCGACACCAGACCAATAGCAATTATTGGCCTGAAAGCTGATCCAATCAAGGAAAACATGGTGCGAGACATAGCTTCTATCTTGCGATCCACTGGATCTTTAAAAGACGGAGCGTCTTCTAAAGGAATAACCGTGGCTTTATTCAATCTAGCAATAGGTGAATCCACCACAGGTGGTTCTGTCCATTTCTTAATAAGGGTTTCCTCAAACGGATAACGCCTGTCAATGCGTTTAGAAATATTAAAAGTGCGTTTTGGCAGACGCCATTCTTCATCGATTGGATTGCCAAAACATTTGGGCAATGGAAAGACCTTTGCCACTTTGATGCGCTTTTTAGTCCCAAAAGGGATCTCAGTTTCAGCTATTTCTGATGGAATACCCTGTAACCTTAAAGTCTCTTGAACAGATACAATGAGTGCGTTTACCAACGCTTCCTCTCGGGCTATGGCGGATGCCGAAACATCCTCCTCACTGTCTGAAGAGACAGGACCCGAGACACCAATACCAGATGAAGTACCTGCAACTGCAGAAATAGGCTCAGAGTCTGAATCCGAGGTTTCAGATAATAAGGGGTTAGGCGGGGGTCGCTTTCTTGCGCCCTGTCCCTGACAAGCCACTTCCACCCGGGACACAAAAGTTTCCATAATAGCTGACAAAGATTCAATTGTCAATGGGGTGCTGGAGGATCCCGCAGACCCCTCGAGGGGATCCGGAGGAGATACATGAGTGGCAGGGTCCATGTTAATACAGGACACCTTTGCCAGCAAAAACAAAAAAACTTTTTCTTTTTTTTTTTTTTTTTGTGTGTCTCCCCCTAGCGCAATAGCGCCCCTCAGAGTACCTGCTTCTCGATCCCAGAGAGAGAGAGAGGGACCCCCAAGGCTCACCAACCGATGCAGTGCAGTTTCCAACAAACTGCAGCCAGCGTCTGTCTTACACAGACTGGAAGGAGCTGTTTGCTTTTTCCCGGGCAGAAGGCGTGGCTCCGCCCCCTGTGTACGCCTTCCGGCGTTCCCAGCCCTCCACGAGGAAGCTGGGCTCACAAAACATGGCCGCCCCCATAGAAGAGACATAAGACTCCAAAAACATGGCGGCCGGCGTGACCTGAGGACATACATGCATTCGGTCTACGGCAAAATGGCGGCGGACCGCCGATATCGTCTTCCCAGCACATCCACCTGTACTCTGCTAGAGGTGACATATGGATCTACAGAGATACACTGCACATAAGGTAGGATTATACCTCCTATGTCTGCTGTAATGTTACAGTCTGCTGGGTAGAGTGTTAGCTCTTGAACCAAGTCCACTTCCCACAAACACATGCTGTATTACAAGGGGGACTTGTAAGTATCAGATATATACTGACCATATATGGAGGGGCCCATAATATATACTGCCTCATAATGAGGAAAAAAGGGAACGTTTACTCACCATACCGAACCGACAGGCACCCTCTCTTCACAATACCCTCTCCACCGGGGTGGGGGTTTGTGGACGCCTCGACTCTCTGGTACCTGGCGTCCAAGCGAGCTTTTAACTCGCAAAGTCAGTCCCTTTACTGGGGCTCCGTCGCGGCCGACTCAGCGCACTGGTCTGCACGCGCTTTTAGGCAGAAACCGGGGTGACCACTGGATCTCAACATCCAGCCCGTCGCCCGGCCCCGCATACTTACTTGAATATGTCGCGGCCGACCAAGCGCAATGCCATGGTCTGCGCGCGCTCGTAGGCCGGCTGGGGTGACCACAAGTGTCGCCCAGTCCGGCATTTTTGCTTGAAGATCTCACAGGAAAAAAATACTGGAGAAAAACTACCTAAAAAATGTCTTTTTCTTAAAGAAAAAAAGTCTTGCCAGGACCAAAAGATCCCAGCAAGGAACTTAGGTCCTTACTCCTGACTAGACAGAAAAAAACTGATTCCCTGTAGCAGAGAGAGGGAGGATATACCCTCAGGGACTGCCCCTAGGGTGGAGCCGAACGTTTTGTCATTCTGCCTAGTCCTACTCCTGCGGAGACAACATAACCCAGCTCTTGAGAATCAAGAAGACTACGTCTGTCAATGAGCGATAGAGAAATTAGAGCTACATCTGTGCACACCACTGGATCAAATGAAGGGCTTGGATAATAATAAAGAGGGGGGGGGCACCGATTCCTAAACATGTTTTACCCTAATGCAAGGAATGCATTGAGGTAAAAAATGTTTAGGCTGTAGAACCACTTTAAAGCTGTGTGTGCCCAGCTTTAGTGCAAGTGCCCATCAATGTGGGAAGAATCTCTAATGTGGGCACATACACCCATACATCACCTTTTTCTCAGAAGAATGGGAAAGGTTTGGAATCTATTCCAGGTCTTTGTTAATTTATTTCCCCCTAACTTCCTGTCCCAGTGATAGCACCCATTGGGAAGCCTTCCATATGCAATCCAAAACCAAGAAAGGTTACAACTGCGGTTTACACCCCTAGGAGTGAAAAACTCTATTTCCAAGCAGTGGAAAATTTCAAAGTTCTGTTGAAAGGACAGACACAAGGCAGACAGACAGACAGACAAGGAGTGCAGAAAGCAAACGCAGTCTACGGCAGGCAGAGAGAAAGATATATAAAATCATATTCTCACTTTCAAAATCAAGGAAAAAATTTGGCCCCTGCTCAAGATCTGTGCATGTCAAAACTTTAAGTAGGTTCCCCATGTTAAGACACCTGTTAAGACAAGAACGAGAAAAAAAAGGATAAAGCATGTCTTAATGAGACAGAACACTGTAAATACAGAAGGGAAAATAAAATAAGTATGAATGCCGAAAGTTTGGAGCACGATGGCCAGAGAACCAGAGGAACAAATAGACTTTAGACCTTGCCACCAAGATTTCCACCGGTTCCCTTTGAAGGTTTTGCCAGTGATGCTGTGCAGATGTGCGACCCATCTTAGAACTCAACTACGTAACTAAACATTTCAAATGCTTAACTTGGAAATGTGATATTCCTAAATGAGAGAATTATAGTAGTTCTCTCCTTTATGGTCAGGTTAAAGCTATATTTTTGAGGATTACAAAAGCCGGATTCTAAACAATCTCAAATAGCCACAGTGCGAGAACCGAATATAATTTTATGTAGGTGATGCGCTCAAATCACCAAGCACCTTATCCCCCTGGGCATAAAAAGAACTTTTATTACAATAATCTTTAAACCCAAAACGTCATTTATTGCAACTTATCAGTCAATAGATGTGGTGGCTGCATTTGTTTTCTTTTTTTAAATCTTTTTTACCTTTGTTTTCACCTGGTGATCGATCTGACCAGTAACACACTTCCTGTATCTGAGTGCCTCCACTCTGGATGAAGCAGCACAGGGGGCATGATTGGACAGCAGCATTGTCAGTCTGGGGGAGGGGTGTAGGTTTTTAATGAGGAAAACATTTTACCAGATGCCGTTGCCTGCATCAATGGATGAGCCCAGTAACCATGAACTCTGGCCCTCTCACACAATTTTCTACATCTTTGTATCCTCAGCAACATCCGGAGCATTTCCTCACACATGCTCATGATGGGATCCATAGTGAAAACACAAAAAAAGACCGCTATCTACAGGCACACTGCTTTCTCTGCTGCTGCTCTCTTCTCTCACATAATGGCTGAAATAGGTAATAATTGGTTTTGTTTTTCATGCATTGTGGGCATTTGGGAGAGTTTGCTGAGGTTAGCTTTAAAAAATTCTTCTAACTTAAAACGCTTATAAGCGCTGCTAAACTGGCATAAAAGCCGTATATAAAATCTGTAAAACTGACGTTTTTCACAGTCGGTTTCCAGCATTCAGAAAAGGTTTTCAACTGTCCTGTGTACATGAGCCCTAAGAATAGCTAAGCTGCAATATAAGAAATGTTTGCTTATGGGTTTAAGGCCCCTTTCACACTTGTGCAACCTAAAAGTCGTGTGATTTTGCCACGATTTTGACTGGACCTGAAGCTGTGTAATCTCGAGGGCTACGGACCTCAAAACGCATCAAAGTCAGACCAAAGTAGTGCAGGGCCTACTTTGAAGTTGCACAGATATAAGCGGTACTCATTGGAAATCATGAAGTATGACTTGTCATGCGACTTTGCAGTCACAAGTCGCAAAAATGTGAAAGGGCTCTAATACTGCTTTAAAAAAATATAAACAAAAAAATATTGCAACACCTACAGGGAAAGCAAAACTATTCTAGAGGAAACCGTCCTCATTAACATCTCATAAATCCAGTCTCGACTACATTTTCAAAGTTATTTACTGGTCTAAGCTCACCTAGTTTTCCAAATTCTAGTAGATTAAGTTTAGTGTTGCTCATTATTGTTTCCACTGAAGAAGTTCAAAATAAAGAAGTCAAACAGATTTCCCAAAATAAACCAAACCCCAACATGTTTTGCCTTACATAAAGACTCCGTCAGGGGTGAGTATGTAACATAACAAACATGTAAAAATCAGAAAAGCCACAGTATACTATTAGCCCTGTGGTTTTTCCGATTTTCACATTTTCGTTATTTTGTTTTTTAGGTCACATATTCACCCCTGAAGAAGTCTTTTAGGCAAAACATGTTGGGTTTTCGTTGAGGAATTTGTTGAGCACTTTTATTTGGAACTTTTTTAGGGGGAACATTAATGAGCAACACTATACTTAGGCACTAGAATTTGAAAATCAGAGTGAGCTTAGACTTCTTGATGCAGATGTTAGAGCTCTTTGGTTTTGGCCCGGTCTTTCGGAAGTGGATTGAGATGTACAAAGTCCTTGTAGCTAGGATTAAGCTTAATTTGCAAGTTGTCGCCTCCCTTTCCGATCCAGAAGGAGACAAGGCAGGGGTGTCCTCTTTCCCCTGACTTGTTCGCGCTGGCCAAGGGACCGTTGGCGGAGGCATTGAGGGCATCTAATAAAAAGGTAGCTGGGATTTGTGTGGGCTCCATTGTAGATAAGGTAGTGCTCTATGCAGATGATGTATTTCTACGGGACCCTGACCCTTAACTTTCGGAAACACTATGGAATCCTGGACCGTTTTGCGGCCCTTTCGGGTCTACAGACTAATTGGGGTAAATCCCTTGTGTTATTGATTGATCAAGGGGCTAAAAGGTTGGCTGACTCCAATTCTCCTTTGCAATGTGCAACGACTATTAAATATTTAGGGATCAATATTTCTCCCAACACTAAGGATTTTAGACATCTTAATTTGTCCCCAGCTCTTCAGTGGTGTAAACCGAGATTGAAAGCCTGGTCGCATCTCCCTTTATCCCTTATCGGAAGAATTAATTTAATTAAATTGAAAATCATTCCAGCTCTTTTATACAACCTTAGGCATGCCCCAGAGTGGCTACCGAAATCCTTTTTAAACAATTAGATTCACTTATAAGATCCTTTTTTTATGGCAATCCTAACCAGCTAGATTTAGGCTCCATTCACACCTGGGCGTTTTTGAGCGTTTTTCAGCTCCAAAAACACAAAAAAAAAATAAAGTAAAACCCCATTCATTTAAATGGCCCCTGTTCACATCTGAGCGTATTAACGCCTGAAGCAAAACGCCTGTAGCTGAAAAAAGTACATGAGCTTCTTTTTGGGCTGATTACCAGCGTTTTTGATAGAGGTCAATGCCTGCCTCCAAAAACGCCTTTAAAAAAAAACGCCTGAAAATCGCGGTAAAAATCGCGCGAAAACGCTACGCTCAAGTGTGAATGCAGCCTTCGAAGGAAAAGTTTTATGTAGACCTTGGACTCAAGGGGGCTTTGGCTTGCCCAGACTTTCATACCTACTATTTGGCGGCCATGCTTACCCACGCTCATAACTGGCTTATCTCTTATGACACAAATGCCTCAGTAGTATTAGAAGCTGCGCATTCAGGATCCTATGAGGCCCCCGGAATCTCCTCCACAGGGGTCAGAGAGTCTCTCACCCACCCCTTACAGCCGCTATGGGGGAAGTTATTAAGGCCTGGCATGCTGTCATTAGGAAACCCAAAATAGTGAGGGGAAAAAGTTCCCATCAACTCCGCTTTGGTTCAGTCCCATGCTCCCAAAATGTAATTCCTTGCCAGACCCCGGTCTTTGGGCTGCTAAAGGAATCAGATACCTTTCAGATATTTGTGATGGGAGTGCACTATTTACGTTTGATAGGTTGAAAGATAAATTTACGCTGCCTAATGTGTTTTTCCGATTCCTGCAACTTTGACATGCCTATGCAGCCTAATATGGGTCTTCCTTGTTTAGATTGGAGCAGGACGATTTGGAGGTTCTCCTCCGGGATGACGCTCTCATAAAACCACTTTCTGTGATCTACAAGTCACTACTTCCTTCTGTTCATGTGGAACTAGATGCCCTGCTAACTGTGTGGCGTTCTGAGGAGCAGGACTTGGACAATGAAGACTGGGAAGATCTCTGGGACAGTCCATTTCAAGCACTAATATCGAAGACCGGCTGATCCAATTTAAAATAGTGCACAGAATTTATTTTACACCACAACGACTACATCCTATATACCCTAATTCCTCTTCTTGCTGTTGGAGACGCTCTAGTGACGCTGCTGGATTTGCCCATATCTTTTGGGAGTACCCTCAGATTAGAAGCTACTGGCGGGAAGTGACCCAGTTTATATCTACCCTAACTACTATACAGGTCCCTGTAAAAGTTGGTGTTTGCCTACTGAGGTTAGTTGACTCTCTGGCCATTAGTAGGGTGATGCGTACTCTCTTGGTTTACTTATTTTATGCCAGGAAGGCGATAGTGCACAAGTGGAAATCAGACACAGCCCCTAATCTGCCCTCCTGGAAGCATTTAATCAATACCTATACAAAGCTACTTATTTGTCCTGGGGTTGCCCTAGGACATTTGAGAAGGTCTGACACATGTGGACAGATTAGGAGTGTACAGCAGATGATCAGGAGTCCACAGACAATTCGTTCCCCCCTGATAAGGTTTAGTTTATATGAACAAATGTATTCCTCTGCAGGGACTCACAATACATTTGTTCTGGTAGGATTCTAAACACAAGTTAATCTTCCTCTGCTACATTATCCTGATGGTTGAGAAGGAGCAGGAATCTCCTTATAATTCATCAACTCTTGAAGTGATTTTATAAGAGAATGACAGAACTAGCTGTATGGAAGGGGTGTTTTTTTTCTGGCCCCCCTTTTTTTGTGGGGGGGGGGATTCTAGAATAGGAGGGGTTATTAGTAATTCTATGTTTTATGTATTAGCCGGGGAATGCCCAAAGGCTAGGTTTTGGACCTATACGTCTCAGTTTGTCAATAAAAAGAAACTTTCCAAAACAAAAAAAAGTTTTCTTGTAATAAAAAGTTATATTTTAAGCCCAAGTGGGTAAGGTGTCCAGTGATTTGAGCTCATCGCCTACATTTGGAATTTATACCAAGTTCAAAGCTGGCTTTGGACCTCCCCTCCTACATTCAACCCATAAAACAAAGTATGATCCTTTTTTGTGTCTACTCAGTAGACCAAACTCAGCAGCCACAAACAGCACAACTTTGCCTATGGAGGCAACTGGCTTAACCGCTGCTACTCATAGCTGTGTTGAATGGTAGAAAGGGAACCCTGAACTGGCCGCTCCAATTTTTCAGCATTATTTCCTCTACAGGCTTAATGCAAATCTGGAACGAAATTGTGAAGCCAAGCACTTGATTTCAGGTTGGGAAGAACTGGCAGCTTGTCATTCATAAACGGACGTTTTTTGTAGACAGTCACAATATTCCCCCAATTAATGCCTCATGCTATGCTGGTGTCACACGTTCCAAAGGAACTTTCATTTAAAGTTTTATTTAGTGCACAAAATGACTTTTGCCTCTGCATAGAATGATAGGTACACTTGTAGAAATGGTCAATGAGGAATACATTTTATTAATGTACCTACTGGTTCTTCAAGAGGCAGCACCACGGCACAAACATCACTGGCAACTGAGAACATATTATTTGCATTGGTTGCCTTGCTAATATATATATTAAAGAAAAAAAAAAGTGGCTGATCACAAAGGACCCTTAAACAAGACATGGGATCTGACAACACCAAGACAGCCATGGATTTCTCTCTGGCCCTACATGATGATAAGCAATCCCATGTCTCTTTTGCACCCCGTCAACAGACGGTTCCCACTGCCGTTCGCTGTGATGGTGAGAATGGGTTACAGAAAAACACACAGCAGCTGGGCCACGGTCTGTGAGAGACTTACTTTCAAAATCCAAGAAAAAATGTGCAGCATTGTGGTCTATGTCTCTGGTTAGCACCTTAATGAGATTACCCATGCCAGCAAGCCAGCCAAACCTAAAAATAAAAACGGCACAGTCATTCATTTCCAGTAAGTGAGGACAGGTGGAAGCTGGGGTTCGGTTAGTGGTCTCTCTCGGTCTCTGGTGGTTTCCCATGTGTGAGAAGGAGGTTGGCAGCAGGCCTCTGCAGATCTGGTCTCAGGAAGAAAATCAGGTTATTACTCAACACCAGACTCAATGTAACTCATTTCAATGAGGAACTGCACCTTTCTGAATCCCTGTGTGCATGAAAACCAACATATAGAAGGGTCCGTTTACCCAAAAATGTTAGACAGCTGAATTATCATGGTCTCTTCTTTAACATAAATGTATTTTTATTAAAGAATTATGGGAAGATTATTTAACAAGTTGCTTTTTAATTTTTTGTTTTATCCAATGGAGTTTCCAATCCCTATTGGGATATTCCTGGTGACATTTTTGGATTCACCTCCTCATCAATGTGAAGCCAAGAGAACTGTGGAAGTCAGATGCTGATTGCCAAGGAGGTAGACCCAAGAATATCAGAAGGAAATTATTCTATTAGGGATTGGAAACCCCATTTGATGATTAAAAAAAAAAAAAAAAAAACTCCATAATTTAACATCCCATAATCCTTACAAATAATTAAATATCAAATGAGTTTGGAGTTTAAAATACAATAAAAGTCTATAGAAGAACTTTATCTTTTATTTTTAAAGTATTACTCAACCCACAACAGTAAAATCAGTCTGTATATGCAGTAAAGCATGCTTGTTATATTCACTGTGGAACCTAAGGGGTTAATCCTCTGTAATGTGTAAAAAGGCTGTTTGATCCTGTCTTCTCTGATCCTCCCCTTCTTAAGCTGGATACACACTATCCAACTTTTGTGGTTAGATTTCCTTCAGATTTACCTTTTCTATGTAGTGCAAGGGCCTGCCTGATTGCATACAAATGGAAAGTGTTTAGGTTTGACCTCATATTATATGGTTTTGGTAAATCTAAAGGAAAAAGTCTTCAGAAAATCTTATAGTGTGTATGGCCCATTACACTGTCCCCAATCCATCTCCTGATAGTACGGAGCCTTTGGAGTCGCTCTGCACATGCTCAGTTTGGTGTGTATTGCTAGGGAGTTTTTATTTTCTCGGGAGAGAGCATGTGATCAGCACAGGGCCAATCAGCACTGTCCAGACAGAGGGTCAGGGGTTCTGCAGCCTCATAGGACATTCAGAGGAGAATGAAAACTCCTCCTGCAAGCTTTAAACAGACACTGATAGAAGTCAAAAGACTGCTGATGAGAAAAGATATTTAGCAGTTTTTTTTATTCACTAAAATATTTGCATTTCTATGTTCTGTATGGTGGGAGACCAGATATAATGAATGCAGGATCCTGGGTTTAGTAATACTTTAAGGATAACTGTAGCTACAGTTATCTTACTTACCTGACCCCCTGACCCAAACTAACCACCACCCCCATATACAGAGTATACTTAGGTCAGGTAGATATGGCCTGCAGGCATTTACAGCAGACTTTATGGGGCCATCTCCTGATATGGGGAAGATGACCCCATAAAAGTCCAATGTGTTCCACTGTGTAGGTGTGGCCGGGCGAAAGAAAATACAGGAGAGTGGCAGAGAAGATTCCTTTGGGCTGCGGTTATTCAATTCAGGCGTGTATACAACTGAGGCAGGGGAAGGGAGTGAGTTTAGGTCAGGGGGCAGTAAGGGGTTATAACTTTCCATGAAAATAGTTATTCTTTTACATAAGTTTTCTATGGTAACACAACCACATGATAATTTATACAAGTGACATTCAAATACATGTTTTATTACTGAATGAAAACAAAGAGAATAAAAGAGAATTTTCTGACTCCCAACACTGGTCAATATGGGCCATAATGACATTGGCTCACTGTGAAATAAACAATAATGCAATATTACAATAATATAACTATTCTAATAGTGCACTGCTAAGCGGGAAGCACATCATGTACAACTGGCAAGTACATGTTCGCCTTGTGCCCATATTTACCAAAAAACTGCCCACAGAAATATTAAACTTTATTCAATTAGCAACATAAATCTATATTACCAGTCTCGCAGCAATGGAGAAATAAAGAGTTATAACATTAATGACAAAGTGATCAGAAGTCTTAAAGAGGAACAGAACTGTGGAAGTTGTGCAAGCAAGGGCAAAAGACTTCCATGCTTTGTTCTGCACTGTCTCTCTGTGTGAAGGCGGCCATCTTGGTAGAGGCAGGGCTTTGCTTCCTCATGTTAAAGCATCCAGCAAGCTAAACCGTAAGTGGCATAGTAGGGATATCTCCAAATCTCAAGAGAGCAGCAGTCCGAGGCAGCGATGCCTTAAAGTGATTGTAAAGTTTTTTCGTTTTTTTTAAATAACAATTTTCAGTTTGTTTTGCGCAGAGTGGCCCGGATCCTCCTCTTCTCAGGTCCCTCTTCGGCTCTCCTGGCCCCTCCCTCCTATTGAGTGCCCCCACAGCAAGCAGCCTGCTTTGAGCGTACCTGAGCTGCAGCTTCCCTGTGGCCATTCAGACACAGAGCTGTCGTTTGGCCCCCACCCCTCTCTATCCCGATTGGCTAACTGACTTTGACTGAAAGCCACGACAGCCAATGCCGCCGCGGCTATATTTTAGTCCAGTGGTCCTCAACCCTGGCCTACAGGGCCCACTAACAGGCCAGATTTTCAAGATAACTGAAATACATCCCAGGTGATATCATTTGCTGCTCAGTGATTGCAGTACTCTAGTCTGCATCTCCCCAAGGTAATACCTAAAATCTGGCCTGTTAGTGGGCCCTGTAGGCGAGGGTTGAGGACCACTGTTTTAATCAATCGGGAGAGAGAGTCCCGAATGCCTGAGGGACTCGTGTACATCTCTGGATAAAGATGGGCTCAGGTAAGTATTAGGGGGTGCTGGGGAGGCTGCTACACAGAGAAGGCTTTTTATCTTAATGCATAGAATGCGTTAAGATATAAAAAAAAAAAAAACCTTCTGCCTTTACAACTTCTTTAAGCCGGCTAAAGATGAAGCCAATTTCTTTCCTGCAACCACGGGTTTCCCTCCTGCAGAGCTTGTGTGTTCACAGTGAACATTGCTAGCAGCTATAGCTGCTGGCAA
Source organism: Pelophylax lessonae (assembly GCF_965119305.1). Classification (NCBI taxonomy): domain Eukaryota; kingdom Metazoa; phylum Chordata; class Amphibia; order Anura; family Ranidae; genus Pelophylax; species Pelophylax lessonae. Next base: position 524,595,108 of record NC_138772.1, read on the forward strand.
TAATCAGATGGACAATCTCATAGGCTGGTTGTACCCAAGTTGATCGAATGATTTTTCAGGCCAGCTCAGTAGGGATGCAAACCATCTATGGCTGACTTTAGATCTCACACAGCAAATATACAGCTATGAAGCTGTTGGGACAGGAGTGCCTAGGTCAGTGATGGCAAACCTTGGCACTCCAGATGTTTTGGAACTACATTTCCCACGATGCTCATGGGAAATGTGCATGAGCCTCATGGGAAATGTAGTTCCAAAACATCTGGGGTGCCAAGGTTCGCCATCACTGGCCTAGGCTATTTAATTTTTTAGAAGAGATTCTAGACAAAGTATTTTTTCAGGGCATTACGGACTGGCTGATTTACCCTCTTCCGTAAAGAGAACATGACCAAATGACTAGGTATTCCATCACATGACCAGCACTGGAGGAAATCTAGAGCAGCATTCTCATCTTGTGCAAAACAGAAAGAAGCACTTTAAGGGCTCCTTCATACATTCTTTGGTCTCTGAAGAGCGATTTGCAATCATAACCCTTTTCAGAGAGCATTTGACAGGCGGTGGAGGAGGTGTTGTAACATACTCACCACCTGCATTCCCCCCCCCCTGAACCCAACATGATGGCACTGCAACAGCGTGTACTGCACAAGTTTGCAGAACAGCCCCATTCATTTGATAGGCACAGTGGCCACGGTGTGAAAAAGCCCTTTCTCTTCTTTTATACAAGCTAAGAATATCTACATAAACCACTTGCCGACTGGGAGCCGTGTATTTACTGCGGCAATGTGGCGCTATCGCGTGAAACGACTTACCTATACATAGTTCTGTTCAATAGCCACTAGATGGCGCCATCGCGCAGCCAGAGGCGCGATCGCTCCATAATCGGCTAGTGGGGATGTCAATCAGCGGGTCCGGGGAGTGGGGATGTCAACCCATGTTTACCACGGGAGAGGCAGAATGGCGATCTGCCTATGTAAACAAGGCAGATCGCCATTCCACAAGGGGACAAGATGGAGATCTAAGCAGGAACCAGGATCTCTGTCTTCCCCCAATCAGTGCAACTCCCCCACAGGTAGTAAGCACCCCCTAGGGACACACTTAACCCTTTGATCGCCGCTGATTTTAACCCCTTCCCTGCCAGTGTCATTAGTGCAGTAACAGTGCATTTTTTTTTTATAACTGATCCCTGTATTAGTGTCACTGGTCCCCAAAAAGTGTCAGTGTCAGCTAGATTTGTCTGCCGCAGTCCCGCTAAAAATCGCCAATCGCCGCCATTACTAATAAAAACAAAAAAATAAATAAAAATTCCATAAAAATATCGCATCATTTGTAGACACTATAACTTTTGTGCAAACCAATATACACTTATTGGGATTTATTTTTTACCAAACATATGTAGCAGAATACATATTGGCCTAAATTGATGAAAAAATTTGATTTTTAAAACATTTTTATTGCTGTGTTTTATAGCAGAAAGTATAAAATATTGGGTTATTTTTCAAAATTGTCGCTCTTTTTTGTTTAGAGCGCAAAAAAAAAAACCAAACAAAAATAAAAAAAACGCAGAGCTGATCAAATACCACCAAAAGAAAATTCTATTTGTGGTGGGGGGGACATACATTTTAGTTAGGTACAGCATCCCACGACCACGCAATTGTCAGTTAAACGTAGTGTTGTAACGCAAAAAATGGTCTGGTCATTAAGGGGTTAAAAAACCTTCCGTTCCAGAAGTGGTTAAACATCACATTCACATTACAATTTTTCACTTTTGAAAATGATATGAAGAAAGAAATCTTCATGACAAAAGATAAAAGTGTCCCTGCATGTGAGAATTATAGCACAAAAAGGCATTGCAATCTGATACAGATTGGCTATTAGACCACCGAGGCAGCACCTGCTCCAAGATTTAGATCTGTAAATATTCCCAGTTCAGATATATTAGGACACCTGCAATGGGGGAAACTGTGATAACATCACACCAAGCAAAGAATGAGGCCATGCGGTTACCAGAAGAGGATAAAAATACTAGAAATTACAAAAAATATCTCTGATAAGGAAAAGGGGGCACACACTGTAATTTAAACATGTCAAAGCTGCAAACACTAAACAAACATTTCCCACAGTGTAGTCACACCAATGTCATCAATTGATGTGTGTGTTTATCTTGAAGAAGTCCTCTACAAATAGTTTTCAAAGTGGACTTGAACTAAAAAAAGTGAAGATCTGCTACTTTATAAGAAACCTATAAAATGTTTAATAATGCCCAATTCATACTAGGGATCGACCAATATCGTTTTTTCCTTACCGATACCAATACTTTGGCCAATGCATATCGGTATCAGCCGATATGGGCTGATATTTTTGTACATTAAAAAAATATATATTTTTTTTATTAAGTACTCTTGTGGAGGGATCTGGGGGTCTAAAAGACCCCAAACCCCTCCCTTGCACTTAAAAGCATTCAAAACGCCAAGTTTGGCTGTTTTGAATGCTGTCATTTTTTTTAATCTGGCGCCGAGTACCCGGAAGTGATGTCATGACATCACTTCTGGGTTTTTGCATGGAGACCCGATCAGAGCCAAATGCGGCTTTGATCGGGCCTTCGGCGGCTGTGCAGGCTTGATGCCCGGGTCTCCCGGCAGGACAGGAGATCCGGACGAGCCACGGAAGGCAGCGGGAGGGGGCATCCCCTCCAGCTCCTTGTAATAACAGCCGAGCGACTTCTCAGCCGCATCGGTTGTCATTAGAAGACAGCCAACTGTTGGCTATGGACACTGGTACCGGGGTGATGCCTCTAGCTGCAGGTATCACTCCGGTACAAGCACTTTCCCGAAATATCGGTAACCTCAGGGGCCGATTCCGATATATCGGGGAAAGTGCATATCGCCCCTCGATATATCGGCTTTGTCGATCCCTAATTCATACCCCGAAAGATTTACCTTTTTGTCTTCTCCTGAAAATAGTAGTGCACTAACCGTGGCTTGGCACTCCCAGGTCTCAGACTGCCGCTGTGCAACGTGAGACCATCAACGACACTGCTGCCTCTGACTGCTCCTCTCACCAGAGAGATTCGGTAAAGACATTACTGTTCTTCTCACTGTTCTCCTTGCTGGAGAGGCAGCTGTACCGAGGGCCTGCAGTGCAAGAATCTTCCTGCTTCTGCTTTATTCTTTCTGTGGATCAGTGCTTCCCCAACATCTCCCACTGCTTCTTGAATCTTCCTCTATCAATCAACAGATCACCAGCCATCGGGGTGGGGGGGTTGGGCTCTCTGACATTTGGGCACATCTTTTAAAGTACAGGTCTTCTTTAAAGTGAACAGGATTCCACTGCTGATCTAACAATGCTGGTTTCTGGGCTGTAATGCTGACCCTATGGCTTGAAGCGGAACTTCACTCTCTCAATCAATAACTATTTTAATCCTTGTGCTGATAGCATTAGTAAATAGACAGGAAATAGATCATATTTACTTGTTTTAAACTTTTTCTTTTTTTTAACCTTTCTTTAGTTACTTACTGGCTCTTTAGCCTAGGCAAATAATGTTATACATCCCAGAAGTCTTCAGGAGAGGAAGAGACGTTTTCTCAGCTAAGCACGCCCTCCTGCCTGCATGCCTGAGCCAAGTGCAGGTGGATTCCAGTAAGTAAATGCTGCATGAACCATCTGAATATTAAAAGTTAATTAAACAACATTTTTGGTTTATGGTGCTCAGATGCAGTATAGCTCTTCTTTAAATATCCTGATCTGCAACAGGTGCGTAGATCAAAAATGTCAAACAAATTCTAAAATAGGTGGTAACCACCACCCCCCCCCCCAAAAAAAAAACTTTCCCTCTGCAAGGTAATATCATAATGTGCTAGTATGCATGGCTTTAACACAAAGCCCTCCAGTGGCGTGCTGTCACCACTGAGAGGGCTTCCATCTTCTCCCAGTCTTCTTTCCTGGTTCGCAGGCTCTGACCGTTTGAAAAGCTGAACCGTGACACTGCTGCGCATGAGCATGGGAACCACAGCCGCAGCACAGCGCTCTGAAGGGATGGCATGCCAGCCCTTCAAAGCGCAGTGTGTGCATGCGCCAGTGACATCACTCGCTGCAGACGTAGTGAATATCTCCTATACAATCCATGTTTAGGAGATATTCCTTGTACCTACAGGTACTTATTATAAGCTTACCTGTAGGTACAAGTGAGCAAGCATTTTAAGTCCTTACCTGGGTGATCCAACCTATGCAGCCAGATCAGGCTAACAAACAGGCAACTAACATTTGCAGAATAAAGGTCCTTTCGCACGGGCGATCCGATCAGATCCACCTGCCAGTTTTTCAGGCGGACCCGATCGGATGCTCCATGCATCCCTATGGGGCAGCAGATGTCAGCGGAGACATGTCCGCTGACACTCGCTGCTATCCGATTCCGATCCGGTCTGTGAAATCCGGATGGATGGAAACCCTGTTTTCCAATCCGTCCAGCAGATCGGATGAGAACGGACAGGAGGTCCTTTCTCATCCGATTTCCCCATAGAGGACAGCGGGGACCTGACACCTCTGTCTCTGCACACAGAGCAGAGACGGAGCTGTCATCCGCCTGCTCAGCGGGGATCGGTAGATTGAACCCCTGCTGAGCATAGAACGGACCTCGTCGGACGCTGACCATGTGAAAGGACCCCAAGTCAGCTACGACAAGCTGCATGTGTTTCTCTGGATAGGTTATTTTTATTTTAAGTAGGACGAAGCAATGGCATCCCTATAAATACCACCGAGTCCCCAATCAAATGCCCTTTAGCTATGCTTTCCACAGTCGTTCTATTTACCTACACGAAAAGGTGATAAAACTGTTGGCTTGGTCAACGCAGACTGTGCAATGACAAGAAACTGACACCTTGGCTCAGGAATGTAGAACAAAAGCCTTGGAGCCGAATGCAGAGGCTAAATCTTGCATGTGCTGCAGCCAACACTCATGTACCTTTGTAAAAGCACGGAAAGTGACCATGACAATTGTTAGCTGATCAGCCCACATTAATGTGAATTCAGTACACACTGGAGGACAACTATAGAACTTGCAAAAAGCCAGGAAAAAGTTACAGTTTATCCAAAGGGTGAGAATTTTATTTAAATATCGTACGTTATTAAAAAAAAATATATATATCAGTTCCTACTTTGTTGTTTGGAATACATTTAAAATTTCTCAGTTTTTGTCAAGCGCAGTGACAGGCCAAATTTCAGTGTGATGTTGAGTAAAGTCCACAGTTGCCCTTACCAATAAAGGCAATGCTTTAAAAAAAGGTCACATTTCCCTTGCTGGTGTGTGTCCAGTGAGGGTGCTCTCATAGGAATAGTGTGCCCCCACCCCCCCATCCTATTCATCCCAGGCGATCAAGGTATGGAAGTGTCACACAAAGGCCGCCCAGGACAGGTTGTGAGAACATGACCCACTGGGCAAGGACACAATTATAAACTTGACCTACTTATTGGGAGTAAGACATACGGAACGTCACGTTCGATTACACTCACTCCCGGCGCCGCAGCCTTGTGGGGACGGATGATGACAGGCTGTGTATCGGGAGCGGACAGGCGGAAAGCCAGATACATGATTTGAAAACAAGCCTTGCACGCATGCCCTTCATACTGCCAATATCGCAGTGTAATAGTGGGGAGGATTGGAAAGCGGGTGAGCTCAGCAGTAGGCACAGTTGCCAAGCTCTCCAGTGTGATGCCCTGTGGCAAGTTGCTTTTACTTAATACCAAATGAAGGGAGAATCTAGGAGGTATCAACCCAATGGCAGAGCAATGATTGGCTGCTGTTCCTGTATGCCATAAAAAAAAAAATCTTCTGTTGTGATTTTTTAAAGGAGAACTGCAGGCTAGATATTATGGGGTCAGTCCACCAAAAATGGCATTTCAGCTTTTGGCTGCTGCTGGAAGGTTAAACCAGCCCTCTTTAACTGGGATGCCTTCAGGTTTCCTTAAGGGTGCATTAGCAAAATGCATAAAAATTGGCCAAAAATTGTATAGAACAGCCTTTTTCAACCAGGGTGCCTTCAAGTTTCTTCAAGGGAGGCTTGGCAAAATGCCTAAAAAGTGCGCAAAAGGTGTATACAAGCAAGTATGTGGATCAAGCCTTCCTTTTAGTTACACAGAGCCACAGGTTATTGTGCACCATTATAACCTTTTAGCAATTGGCATTCTAACAACCAATGAAGTCATTGGTTAATAAGATGGATGTTGGGTGCCTGCACAGCACCCTTGTTTGCCCCTCTCCATCAGCACTACAGCCATAATAGATCAGAGCTAAAGGTCCTGGGGGCTTTACATCAACTTTTAAGCTCTTGTCCATCATTGTCTGGAGCGTGGGTGGGCTCCTTCCCGGTCAGCACTCGAAGCAGCAGGCACAGGACTACACTTCCTTGCAGCCTGAGCGGCTCACATGCACACCATGGGACTACAGTCATATTAGCTAAGTGAGGGAGAATCATTGGAATACTAGTCAGTACCAGTGTGCAAAGCTGTGCTTGCTTCAGAAGAATAAATCACCTCCAATGATGGGTGTCCTATGTGTGTAAACGTTGCTGCATTATGTAGAACTATTAGTTTAGTTTTGTACATTTTAGAATGGGGTGCCTCAAGATTGTGCATTATTTTAGAGGGTGCCTTGACTGAAAAAAAGATTTAAAAACACTGAACTGTTCCATAAAACTGAAAGACTCTGTGCTCAGTTCCTAGGTCTACAATACCTATCACAATGGGGTCCAGCTCTTTCTGATGGATACTTGTTTTTTTTACTAAATTATGAAGGAGGAAAACACCTAAAGAAAGGCAGCAACACAAAAAAACTCGAACCTGCACAGGAACCCGGATCTCACCGCGAGTCTCCAAGAGTTTTACCAAGCCAGTGGGTGGCTCCATCTGTAACTCAAATATCACTTTTGGGTGGATGGATCTTCTGCATTGGAAACATTGCGAATGGAAAGGCATGTTCTTTGTTTCTGTATGCACATTTGCTAAACAAAAAAATACTTTCAAATAAATGAAAGTGTGTGAGAGAAGTTTTAGCTCTTCCATGGAAACCACATTCCCTCTAATACTGGGGTAAATAGAAAGAATGGGATTGGTTGCTGGTTGGTACCAGACTGCTTTGGGCCTATTCTCCAATGAGATTAACTGTTAAAAATCTGGAAATGTTAGACAAGATATTGGTTCTGTGGGCATTAGCTAAGAAAAAAAAAGTCATTACACACAATGCAACCAGCACTTCATTGTCCTCTGTCAACTATTTACGATATACCCTAAAAGCCCATTTGTAGACTGTAACCCCTGGTGACTAAAAGTGCATTGGATAAAAATGTGTGCATAAACTAAAGTAAAACTATTGGCAAAATGTCTTTTTTTTTTTTCATTTTGAAAAGAATAAAGGAGGGTTATAATATAACCCCTGTACGTTTTTTTTTTTTTTGCCAACCCGTGTCTTATTGTGGTGACGTAGCTTCACTTCCTGTCCTATAGGCAAAACAGGAAGAGAGAGAAAATCCCCACAAATTAGGGAGAATCCCTTGGGGCCCCCCAGGTCACCAGAACTAGTGTCCCCATTGGAAAATTTCACATCTATTACTTTTTTTTTTAGGAACAATCAAAAATGTGGAATTTTCTTTTACATGTACTTTCAATGATAAATGGTAAGAGAGGGTGATTCCCCTAATGGGGACACAGGCAGCAATACAATTGTAATAGGTGTTCTATTCCCTCTCCACTCTATCAAAAATAAAAATTGCCTTTAGTTATACTTTATGGTAATACTAGCTCTTTTGGATGTGTTTTATCCTGAATCAAATATTTTGTCATAGTAGCACTTTTGGATGTATTTTACCCTGAATCAAATGCTGGTGAACAGTCAGCAGGATTGATGTTGCAGCAGAGTCAACCAATCAGCAGCACTGTCAAAGGGATCTCTCAGGATCCTCCGATTTGGCAGAGAGCTCATGCATTGTATATATAGAAGATGTACAGGTTTTCATGTTAACAAGCAGCATGTCTGTATTGTTTAGAGCACGGTGTAAAAATGATAACGCTGCACAAATCAAGACGTCACAATGCTTTTAATGTACATGCGAAACTTTGCCTTATAGTGACATCTAGTGGTGAGATTTGAGAAGGCAGCAAAATTCTGCAAAGGTGAAAACCCAGGCTGAAACAGGAAAAGAAAAAGGCTTTAGGTCAAAGTTTTTAATGGTTTTATATGTGGAAGTTTTAAACAGATATCATTTTTCTGTTTGTGTGTGTAATGTAATGTTATTTTCTCTGACAGACCTAATGATCAGTTTCTACCTACACTTGTCAGGAAACAACACATTGGAAGCCCTGACCTTACATTCTCTTATACTTTGTGTCTGCTCATCCCTCCATCATTAGATGCTGACAGCATAGCACTGAAAGAATCCATTGCATTTTTGCAACATAAAACACATCTATCGTCATCACAATTGGCGATTTAAGTATGTCTAAAGCAGGCATGTCCAACCTGCAGCCCGAGGGCCGCATGTGGCCCAGAACCATTGGCAATGTGGCCCACTGCCCCCTGATCATTTTTTTGATGGGGAAGAAGGAAGTCGGGTCGAGGGCACGGCCACAGCGGCTTCCAACTAACTGTAGGCAGAGGCTGCCTCGGAGCCTCTGTCAATGATAGACGGCACATTGGTGACGTCTATCATAGGAGCCGGTCCAGGAGGCAAGACTTTGTATGACAGCGGTCACCAGGTAAGCGGGAGATCCCTGCTCTGTGTAATCCAGCGGCCTCCTCTCTTCATTGCAGACTGCATTGGATGGGCACGCACTGGTGAGGCTGCATTGGATGGGCATGCGGGAAGGGCGCGGCGGCGTTTTATTACTTATATACCTTAACTATAGTATATATTTTATATGCGGCCCGAGAAAATTTCTCTACACTCAATGTGGCCCAGAGAAGCCAAAAGGTTGGACACCCATGATCTAAAGCCAAAACTTTTTTTTTTTGGATAGAGTAGGGAAGGGTTATAACCGCTGTCAGTTTTTTTCACCATCTGTATTTCATTAAATCCTAATGCCCTGTTTAATGGCCCTTTAAATAGTTTATTTGGGTCGAGCTGGACCAAACCAACTATTTACTGCACCAACAGGTACCCTGTATTAACTGTATGTAGCCCTAGCTACATACAGTACACAAAGCTGTGTTCTGGCAGTGGGACCGGAACTTTAGTGCAGCTTAGCCATTCAAGGGAAGCTTGGTATTCTATGAATGAATACAAAGCTTCCTCTAAATGACTGAGGCTTCATGAACTCTGCCTCAGCCAATCAGAGGAAGCACATTGGGGTTGATTTACTAAAACTGGAGTGTGCAAAATTTGCTGCAGTTCTGCATAGAAACCAATCAATTTCCAACTTCAGCTTGTTTAACCACTTGACCTCCGGGCCTCTTCCTGAGAGATAACCCCACATCATTTTTTTTTTAAAAAAAATAAGCTTTTTTGAATTTTAAGGAAAAAAAAAACAATACATGAACCAATTTTTTTGGTAAAATATAAATGATGATGTTATGCCAAGTAAATAGATGCCAAACATGTCACGCTTTAAAACTGCGCACGCATGTGTTTACTTTGCGCGCAAGCCCCAGGGGAACGGGCACTGTAAAAATATATTTTTTATTATTTATTTTTACATTGTTGTTTTAGTTTTATCACTTTTATTGCTGTCGCAAGAAATGAAAACATCCCTTGTGACAGCAATAGGCACGTGACCGGTTCTCTTTATAGAGGGATCTGGGATCAGATATAGATCCCAACAAAGCAGTTTGGGCCTTTGCTGGGCTCTATGATCAGCCGGCAGAAGCACTTACTGGCCGATCAGGGCTCCCGGTGGGAAAGGACATATCAGTAAAGCCCCTGAAGGCGGCAGTGGGGGGGGGGGGTGTCTCCCTCCAGCTGCTTGTAAAAGCAATCCAGAGGTTAGAGAGCCGACTATCAGCTCTAAAAAATTGCTGCAGGCATCATCCCTGTACTACCACTTGAAGTCCAGCAATGCACAGGTCCATCGTTGGGCAGCAAGTGGTTAAGCTTTTATGGAAAAAAAAAAAAATCTGAAAGCTGATTGGCTTCTATGCAGAGATGCAGCAGATTTTGCACTCTCCAGTTTTAGTAAATCAACCTGTGTATTCATTCATTGGATACAAAAGTTCCTGTGAATGGCTGAGCAGGACTCAGCCTGACTATATTGTGCTGTGAGTTGCACAGGAAGTTCCTGTCCTGCTGTTGGCCACAGCACTGTATACAGTATATAGCGGATGCTACATACAATACAGTGAGCCCAGCAAACACACCTGCTAACGCAGTAAAAAGTTAATTTGGGCCTGTTTAGCCCAAAAAAACACAATTTAAAAAGGGACATTAAACAAGGTGTTATTTCCTCTTAGGGCTCATGCACACGGGTTTAAAGCACGCCACTTTTACAATGTTTTTTTATGCCTGTAAATATTTTAACCTGTGTGGCCATGCACATCAGGAGTTTAAATCATATTTCAATAGCAGTGTATAGAGGAATAAAAAAATAAAATAACACACAAATGCTGCTTTCTGAGTGCAGCCTATGAGCATAATTTACCCGTGTAAACGCATAAACATGTGTATTCTAATAGACAGAATAAATTAATATTCTGGCCAGTAGAATGCATTTGCACGTCATACACGCATAAGGGCATCTTCTTAGAGGTTTTTTTTTCTGCCATATTCTGGCACAAAAAAATCTAGCATATTTTGAGCAGAAAAAAAAAAAAAAAAAACAATCATACAACCGTCTGCATGAGGCCTTAGGCCAGTGGTTGTTAACTTACATGGGGCCTCAAATGCAACCCTTGAAATCACCAAACGGGCTGCATACAATATTTATATGTATTGCTACAAAAGACTGTCAAAAAATGAATACCTACAAGAAGAGATGGTCATGGTCTATCTATGCTACAGGAGATGTTGGAGACTGGAGTCATGCAGTCAGGGGCTGGGGACATGTTACATAAAACTGCTAGCTATCACAGATATTACAGACCCATTACAAATGAGAATTCTCACTGCTGACTGCTGGATAAGAGGGCTGCACTGGGAAGCAAACACCAATGGGCATCAGGCTGGGCACCGGTGACTTAGACAGACAGTGGTCATGTTACCATGGGAACAAATGTGCCCAACTGGAATAGTCCCATTCATTCTGTTCTGGTGACAACTCAATTTTGGATTTACCATCACTTTTGTGTGCGGATATTGGTTATCAGGACAATTAGAGAGGGTGAATCTCCCTGACGGTGGGGGCGATGGCAGGCAGCAATAAAAACTCTCTCCCCTCTATCCAAACTCAGAAAGAACGTTTTGTCTTAAGGTATGCTTTAAGGGGGCAGGAAAGGGGACTTCTTCTTTCAAACTAAAGGTGGAACCTTATTATTAGGTTACAATAGCACAGCTAAAACAATGACCTGTTGCTGGAGTTCACATGCTAATTAAAAAAAAGGGATCCATCCATGGTGCTGGTTGTTCCCGCCCTTTTTTGGGTGTTCTTACATGTCAATCAGCATTAACTACCTAAAGGATGTGCAGGCCTAAGGACTCACTGCATAAAAATCACCTCCAGACTCCCTGAAAGACTAAGGCCCCTTTCACATAGGCGGACCGCTCAGATCCGTCTGTCTTTTTTTGGCGGATCTGAACGGATGCCCCATGTATCTCTATGGGGCATCGGATGTCAGCAGAGACATGTCCGCTGACATCCGATCCGTCAAATCAATCTGGACGGATGGAAACCCTATTTTCCCTATACGTCCAGTGGATTGGATGAGAACGGACAGACGGTCCCTTCCCATCAGATTCCCCCATAGAGAACAGCCTGACCTGACAGCTCTGTCTCCGCACACAGCGCAGAGAGACAGCTGCAATCTGCCTGCTCAGCAGGGGATCGGCGGATCGATCCCCTGCTAAGAAAAATGGAGTCTACCGACTGACTCCACAGTGTGAAAGGGGCCTAAGGGTCCTTTCACACGGGCGGTCCGATATAATCCGCCTATCAATTTTTCAGGCAGACCTGATCGGACCCTCCATTCACACCCATGTAGCGGCGGATGTCAGCAGTGACATGTCTGCTGATACCCGCCACTATCCGATCTGATCCTGTTCGCCAAATCCAGACAGATGGTGACCCTTATTTCCATCCTTCTGGAAGATCGGATCAGATAACGGGTGAAAAACGGACAGGTGGTCTGTTTTCACTGGATTTCCCCATAGAGGAGAGAAGGACAATGCCCGTCTCTGCTCTGCACAGTGAGTGGAGACGGACCTGTCATCCACCTGCTCAGCGGGGATCAGCTAGTGGACCGCTCGTGTGGAAGGACCCATAAGTAATTGTTCACTTATTCCATTCTTTTTTTTTTTGGATAGAACGACCCTTTAAAAGTATTCTTTATACACATATACTGAACATTTGGCCCTCATTTAAAAGGGGTTATTTTGTGATTTTAGCAGTAATATTGAAAGGTAAAAACACCTATCACATATTTCGGGGCTAAAAACTGGAAATAAATTGGAGGAAAGCTACAAAAAATTCAAAGCAAATGGTGTAATCCAATGGGAACTGACACCAGGCTTTTACATTTAATGTAAAGGGATGGTTTTGGGGGTAATTAAGCAGGATTAGCTATGGCTATCACTAGGTAAAATCCATCATTATCCTAAAGGGCAAAGTCTGGGGCACTGACACAGAGCATGCTATGAAAAGTGTGGTTGTTTTTACACAGCACAGCAAGGGAGGAGATAATACACCTTCCATACAATATGCCAGGTAAAGCAATGTGTGAACTGAGTATTAGGCTGTTTGGTTGGAGTGGTATTCGATTCAGTTTTTGTAAATGAACTAGTAATGAAAAGTTTCCTCCACTAAAAACACAGAACTTTTCCTGTGACGGGGAAGATCTGGACAGCTGCACTCCAATGCAATCACCTTTATTGATGTGAAAAACAGTTCATACAGCAAACAGAGGTAAAAGAATCAGCTGTAGTCAACGCGTTTCACACCCTTACTGGTGCTGATTTAAAGCTCTTCCCTTTCACATGTCTACTACAGCACCCTGAGCCAGCACCCTTTCCATGTGCAGGGGAGGTGTGTCACTTGGCGCAGCATACTTTTGTGCACAACTTTTCTGTTTTCAAACACTCGATAATTAAAAGAGAACCCTGTATTCAGCTAGAAGTGCAGTATACATTTGTACCATACTGCACAAAAATGTCTGTACCGAATCTGCTTGACTAAAGCTGGCTATACACTCACATTCAGACTGGATGAGGTGGTGACCACGGTGTCACCACCCCACCTCTCCACCTCATCCAGAGAACGCCTTGCATTCATTGAGAAAAATGCAGAGTGTTCTGTGAATGGCGCCTGTACTGAATGGGAAACCCAGAAGAAAGCGACAGCTACTGTAGAAGCAGACACTAATGCAGTGATTCTCAACTTCCACAGCAATATGATTGAATAGATTGTAAGCTCTTACGAGCAGGGCCCTCTTAACCCTCTTGTAATTTATTGTATAGTACCTTTACTGTTCCCCTTTATATTAAAAAGTGCTGCAGAAACTGTTGGCACCGTGAGCATCCTAAATATTATGTATATTTACACTGCAAAATAAAAAAAACCCCACCAGCGACAATGGGGTCTGGAGGAGCAGAGGCATCATAGGGACATGCATGGACAATAAAATCCTTGTACAGCACTGCTCAAACATAAGCAGCAGTTCAATAGTAATAGGGGTGTTCAAGATCTGCAGTGGGTTTTGGCAGTTTAGTTCTTGCCGTCTTGGTGGTTTTGCCAGCAATTTAGCCAAACCATATGCATAGAAAAAAAAACTAACAATGACAGCAGCGGTATGGTGTGAACAGGGCACATAGAAAAAAAAAATGTTCTTTACTGAGACTGATGTAATTAGTGGACCCTGAATACAGTAGTAGAGTCATGCACCAAGAAGTGATCACTTTATATTCCCATTTACAAAGTAAATTATATGGAAAGGAATGTCCGACACACAGGGTGCTGCCAATTGTGCTGGCAATGCTGGGCTTTCTAACACCATGCTCTGGAAAGTGTTATCGGCACGACTCATAAAAATCTTTAGGTGCAACATAAAAACAGTAAAACGAAACAAAAAAACGAAACAAAAGAAAAAAATCAATAGTAATATAAAACATTAGTTTTTACACTGAAAAAACTGTAAATGGGCAGTAAGCAGTATATTAAACGGGATGGGGTTCTATTGACAACTTTACAGGCGCCTAACACAGATTTGCAGACGCAAAATGGTGAATCCTGAAAAAAAAAAAAATTTGACTTACCGTAAAATCTATGTCTCTGATGTTCATTGATGGAAACAGCTCCTGATCTGCTTAAGCATTGGGTTATATGGCCCTCTACAGGAGTAGGACACTAGGCAGAAAAAAAAAGTCTGGCTACGCCCATGGGCAGTCCTAGGAGGTATACTCCCTCTCTCTGCTATAGGTACTCAGTTTTGTTACAAGCAGTGTCAGAAGAATTACAACTCCACAGAGGGGTGGGTGCTGGGTCTGTCAAACATCAGAGAAATGGATTTTACGGTAAGTAAAAAATCCCATTTTCTCTTTCGGTCATTGACGGAGACAGCTCCTGACAGTCTCAAAGCTAAACATTAGCCAACCAGGTAAACAGGAGCTCAACCAAAACAACTAGAGCCCACCTGAAAACAACAATACACCCTCAAAGAGGACCTCTAGTCCTCTACAGCAGCCTGCAAAACCTTGCGGCCAAAGGAAGCATCCGCAGATGTCAACAAATCCACTTTATAGAACTTTGTGAAAGTGTGCACCAACCACCAGGTGGCCGCCTTGCAAACCTGCATCACTGACACCTGATGGCAGAAGGCCCAGGAGGCACTAAGACGGGGAAAGGAGGAACCTGACCCTTGATGGAATAGGCCTGAACCACCGTCGGTCTGATCCATCTGTAAATAGTCACAGAGGAAGTGAACAACCCTTTCCAAGCCCCATCCGTGAGCACAAAGAGTCCAATTTCCCAAAAGACTCCGTAGCTGCAAGCTACACCCTAATTGCCCGGACTACATCCAAGGCATGCAAGGCAATTTCCTTGAGATGTTTAGGCCTGGGACACAGGGAAGGCAACAGAATGTCTTCATTCAAATGAAAATCAGAGACAACCTTTGGAAGGAATGACGGACAGGGGCAAAGAGCCACCTTATCTCTGTGATCCACCAAGTAAGGTGAACGACAAGATAACGCCGCCAATTCCAACACTCTGCTCGCAGAGGTGATAGCCACCAAAAAGGCAGGGACTGTGTAAGCAGGGGAATCTCCTGAAGATTCTCAAAGAGAGGCTTTCTGGAGGACTGAGAGCACCAAATTGAGGTCCCAAGGCGGTAACAGAGATAGCACTGGAGGAGCCAAATGCCAAACTCACTGAAGAAACGTACGCACCAGGGAGTGTGTGGCCAAGGGCCGTCAAAAGAAGACCGCTAAGGCAGACACCTGGCCCTTGATAGTACCCAAGTTCAGTTTCTGCTCAACACCCGATTGAAGGAAGGTCAAGATCCGAGCCACCAAAAAGGAACGAGGATAAACCCCAAGAGACTCACACCACACAATAAACGTTGTCTTCCACGTACGATGGTAGATCTTCCTAGAAGTAGATTTCCTAGCTTTTAACAGCATTGGATAGAGGTTTGTCTGAGTTGGTGATTCCATCAACACCTGGCTTTCAACAGCCAAGCCGTCAAAGCCAGCGACTGTAAAGCAGGATGGAGGATCGGTCCTTGGGACAGCAGATCCTCCAAGAGGAAGCTTCCAAGGAACGTCGGCAACCAGCCGCACCAGATCGGTGTACCAAGCCGAGGCCAACCTGTGGCCAGTAAGATGACCGGAACCCCTTCTGCCTCGATCCTGCGTAGAAGTCTTGGCAGAAGCTTGCGAGGAGGAAAGGCGTAAATCAGACAATACTGACCCCACGGGGCCACCAGGTCTGAGCCACAAACCTCTGCACCTTTCTGTTGAGCCGGGACGCCAACAGATCCACCTCGGGAATGCCCCACCGGAGACACAACTGAAGAAACACCTCCGGATGAAGGAACCACTCTCCTTGGTCTAATGCCTGTCGACTGAGGTAATCCACCTGACAGTTTTCCACCCTGGGAATGTGTACAGTGGAAAGGGTTGGAACGAATCGAATCGTTCTGCCCACCTTCGAATGTCGGCTACCTCCAGAGCCGCTAGGACACTTCTTGTGCCCCCCCCTGGGGCCACGGGTGTGACGTTGTCCGATTGAATACGCACTGGACATCCCTTAAGATGATCCGTCCAATATTCCAGGCACAGTCTGATCGCTCTGAGTTTTAAGACATTGATCGGTAGTCTGGGCTCATCCAGTGTCCAGATCCCCGGAGCAGGAATTTTGCAGAGGACGCCTCCCCAGCCAGACAGGCTGCCATACGTGGTGACCACCATCCAATACAGGGGGAGATAGGATTTGCCCAGCTAAAGCGCTGGAGAATGAAGCCACCACGAGGGACTCTTTCGTTACCCAGGTCAGCCGGATCAGATTGTCCAGAGACTGCTGAGTCTTGTGCCATTTGGCCAGAATCTCCTTTTGCTGGGACCTCGTATGGAACTGTGCAAATGGAACCCCCTTAAAAGGTAGACACCATCAGGCCCAGCACCAGCATGCAAGTCTGGAGGGATGACCATCTGCTGTACAGCAGGAGAGGAATCACAGCCTGCAGTTTGTCCAGAGGAAGGAGCACTCTGGCCAGGGCAGAGTCAGATTTAGATAGTCCAGCTTTGTGAACGGAACCAGAGCAGACTTCTGAAAATTCTGAAAATTCAGAATCCAGCCTAACTCCCGTATGGGGATTTCCAGGTTTTACACCAGAGCAGGAGGAGACTCTGCTCGCAGGAGGTCATCCAAGTAGCCCAGTACGGCAATCCCCCAAAAGGTGTTACAATGCTAGCACCAGGGCTAACACGTTTGTGAAGACCCGAGGAGCAGAGGTGAGACCAAAGACACATATTGGAATGTGAAGGTAAGCGTTGTTGATGTCGATAGAGGCAAGAAAATCCCCCTGATGCAGGGATGCCACCACTGTGCCAATGAACTCCATTCTGAACTTCTGCATCCGCACAAAGCAGTTTAGTGCCTTGAGGTCCAGGATTGGACACACTTTGCCTTCCTTCCTGGGAACTGTAAACATGTTTGAGTAAAAACCCTGAAAACATTCCAGGACAATCACACCTTGAAGAAACAGGTCTTGTACCGCCCCAAACAGACCCGAGGGACGAAAAAAGTTCTTATGCCCCGAGAAGGATGGCCCACATCTACTCCTTGCCCTTAGTAGCCTGGGGAAGAAAGGTACTCTTCCCCCCCGTGAGACCCTTAATGATGTCACTTGGGGCAGCTCCAAACAGGTGATCTTGAAAGGGAAGATCAGTCCAGGCCTTCTTAGAAGTCTAGTCCGTAGACCAACATTTGAGCCAAAAAATACGCCGAAGGACCACTGCTAAAACAGAGAGCCTAGCGACTAGGGGAGCCGTATCCACAAAGGCATCACAAAATAACTGCAGCCCCTGGACCAACTGGTCCGCCAGTTCAGCAAAAGCAGGGGGGAGCTGTTCCCCCTCCAGGTCGCGGCGTAAAATCTTAGCCCACTCGGTCAGAGTTTGCGACACCAGTGCAATAGTAAACACCAGCCTCA
Organism: Pelophylax lessonae; assembly: GCF_965119305.1. Taxonomy (NCBI): domain Eukaryota; kingdom Metazoa; phylum Chordata; class Amphibia; order Anura; family Ranidae; genus Pelophylax; species Pelophylax lessonae. The sequence goes on from NC_138772.1 coordinate 524,612,881, forward strand.
GTGCCAAACCAGCCAGGGTGTACACATTGCTGGCCACAGTCTCCACCTTCCTGTCAGCCGGGTCATTAAATGCCGGGGAATTTTCAACCGGAATCATGGTTGCTTTGTTCAATCTGGAGACCAGAATGTCCACCACCGATGGAACTGTTCACTTTTTAAGAAGAAACTTCTCATAATGGGTACCGCATAGCAAATCGTTTTGGGACCACAAGGGGACATTTTGGCCATTGCCACTCTTTATTCTGTCAAAATAGGCAGGGAAAGGAAACACCTTTGCCGCTCTAGATGGCTTGTGAGTGCCAAAGGGAACCTAAGCCCCCCGTCGCAGCTTCAGCTGCATTCCCTATTTTTAAGGTCTCACGCACAGATACAATCAGTACACCCACCAGCACCTTTTCATGCGCGGCTGCAGAAGCAGAGGAATCATCCTCACTATCGAAGAACTCAGGGCACGTGGTCGCAGTTACCCACGTTCACGGCAGCCGAATCAGATTCAGGATCTGAAAAGACAGGGGAAGGCAGGGGGCGCTTTTTGCTAGCCTGTCGCCCAAAAAACCACCTCCAACTGGGACACAAAGGACTCCAGGACCACTGTCAGTGCACCGATGGATGGTTGGGACCCGGAGGTACCTTCAGCCTCTGAGAGAGGGGGATCAGGTGGGGAAATGTGCTCCATAGACTCCATGAGTCAATAGAGGGACCCCACAAAAAAAGTGTAAAACACTGCTAAAGGACACCCCCATCGCTCTGGCAGCACCATTCGGTCGCCTGCAACAGAGCACCTAATTGTTCCTCAGCAGAGAGGGAGAGGACCCCACCAGACTCCCTAGCCACAGAAACAGGCACCTGCAGCCACCAGGATAATCTGCACTCCACGTGCAGCGATCAGGAAGTGAAAAGATCCAGGAGTCCGCACCAGGCGATGAGAATGGGCTCCCACCGCCAAAATCGCAGTCTGCAGGGCTGCCGATATTTTCAATAGCAAACCACCGCAAAACGGCAGGCGGACTACACAAACATGGCTGCCGTGCATTGAGCACATAGGCTACAGCAAAATGGTAGCCCTACGCAGCACCATGAGGCTCCTGGGGACCCAGAAGGGATCCCTAAGGCCTCAGAAAATGGTATAGACAGGAAGGGGGCCCCTGGCAGGAGCCCCCAGCGGGTACAGCCCCCCCTGCCAGCACAGCACCCTGCCCCCAGCCCAGGCGGTGGACTAAGCCACCCCAACCCCAGTGCCAGTAAGGGGGGGGGGGGGGGACGGATGGAGGGCGATATGGCCCACAGGGACCACCAGACCAATGAGGGGGATGCCTAGCGGGAAGGAGAGGAACCCAGGGGTCCGACCATCCCGTGGAGGGGCCCACATCCACCCCAAAACCCTCCAGGGGGAGGAGGAGGACAATCGCTTACCATACCAGGAACCAGATGGGCACCACTCCAGACAGAACCTCCTCTCCATCGAAATGGGGGGGGGTTGTCGGCCAGGAGGAACGCTGCAACTCGAGCCGAGATCCGGTCATATGTGACCTTCGGAGGCATTTCATTTGCAGGCCAGCCTCCGTCTGGTGAGGCTATGTCACGGCCGACCTAGCGTAGGACTGGGGTCTGCGCGTGCTCCTTGGCCAGACTGGGGTGACCACTGGATCTAGATTATCCAGCCTGTCGCCCAGTCCGGCAGTTGATTGTAGATCTCACAGGAAAAAAATTCTATCTAAAAAGAAAAAGTTGTCAGGGTCAGAGATCTCAGGAAGGAACTAGGTCCTTACTCCTAACTAGGCATAAGAAGGTACCTATAGCAGAGAGAGGGAGTATACCCCTGGGACTGCCCATAGGCGTAGCCAGACTTTTTTTTATTTATTTCTGCCTAGTGTCCTACTCCTGTAGGGGACAGTATAACCCAATGGTTAAGAAGATCAGAAGCTGTGTCTGTCAGTGAACAAAAGAGAAACTTTTTTTTTTTATAGGTCCCCAGATGTGTTATGCCATAATGTGCTGGCATTCACCGCATATTAGAAAATTATGTCAAACTTACCTGCCAAGAAAGTCCTTGAGCACTGCACTTTTATTGATACAGCAGGTCCTGGGAGCTTCCATTTTCGCCCAGTCTTCTTTCTGTATTCCATCTGTTTGGCCTCTTGAATGGCAAGACCACAATGATGCCATTTCCATGCATGCACACAGGAGTCACATCACCAGGGCGCAGATTGGGTTCTGTACATGTAAGCTGAGCTGCATATGCACGGCTCAGTGAACATGACAGCCGACGAGCAGGAGGAAGCGTTTATGATAGAAGAGACGGCTAGGGTCCCTTCTTTCACAAATGCCCTGTGTGTCAGCATTTTTTTAAAACGTGGGTTTAATACCACATTATTGCCCACACGGTGCACATATACGTCACTGGGCAGCCAATGTTTATGTGCCACGAGCACACTCACTGCGCTTTCCCAGCACAAAAGCTGCTCTTCATGCAGGCCAAAGGTCAGTAGCAGAACTGGTTTCCTATTATCACTGTTCCGCCCCCCCAGTTTGTTCCGAACTGGTAAGAGGGAAACCAAGGTGGTCAAGAAGGGGGTTAAGCAAACCCATTACTTTGTCCTGAATACCCCCAAAAAAATAATTACAAAAAAGCATACCCAACATTACCAAACTGTTGTAAAACATTTTCATACACACAGGAATCCCAGAAAGGCCTATGATTTGTGTAAAGCACATTGATGAAGAATCAGTGCAATAGAGGAAAATGTTTTCCTTTAAAAGGTGAACAAACAAAAGGTATAATCAACAGACAATTGTATTCCATGAAGTAACGAAGAAACGTTCTGCACTCACCTACTCCCAGTGTTGCAGTTGTTATATTGGCTCCCAACCTGTAAAATACACAGAAGAGAACGCTGTCCATTAGCAGTGTAGCGATGCATTAAATGTAGAAGCAGCTCATAAATGAGGAGTGTTTTGCATGCTATACCCCATAGACTGAAAATCTTACACGCCATCTTTACAGAACTACAGGCAACAAGACAAATCTATATGAAATTCTAACACTGACAAGTTATCATTTCTTTGAAGATATCAAGTCAAAAACCTTTTTCTCTAGTTGTAGATCTGACAGGGGTCCAATCCTTCCCCATTCTATCAAAAACTAAGAAAAAAAAGTTTTGGTTGGACAAGTATCACCCCCACCCCACCCCCTCTTAAAGCTCGGGTAAAAACAAGCAGCACCTAAATACAAGAATCCTACTTTGTGTATTTCTTCCAGATCTGTGCACTAATCCAGTGAGAAATTTTTCCTCTGTGCAGAAACTTCCTGAAAGACCGGTCACTGCTGCGAGTTTTTAGAAGACACTTTCTTCAAGCAGTGGTACAGGAAAAAGTCTGCATCTTTCAAGACCACGATATTTATGCAGGACAATGCTCCATCGCATGCATCAAAGTACTCCACTGCATGACTCGCCAGTAAAGGCCTTACAGATGAAAGAATGATGACATGGCCCCCTTCCTCACCTGACCTAAACCCTATTGAGAACTTGTGGGCCCTTCTTAAGGTGAAGGAAAACAGTACACCTCTCTGAACAGTGTCTGGGAGGCTGTGGTTGCTGCTGCACAAAAAGTTGATCATCAACAGATCAAAAAACTGACAGACTCCATGAATGGAGGGCTTTTATGACTGTTAATGAAAAGAAGGGTGGTTATATTAGTCACTGATTAGTCACTGATGTATTTTTATTTTTTTAAATGTCAGAAATGTTTATTTGTAAATTTTGAGTGCTTTGATTATTCTTCTCACTTCATGAAAACAAGCGAGATGGGAAAATTTTTGTTGTTCATTTAGTTGCATAATAATTCTGCACACTAAGGCTGCATTCACATGTCAGCTTATAATCGCGGGCAGAACCGCCGCAGTTCCGACCGAGAGCACTGTAGTTGTTCAACATTAAAAGTAATCCTCAAAAATATAACTTGCCTAATAATTCTGCACACAGTGTATATCAGTATCTCTCATATCACTATAGTATGAAAAACCTCAAGCAATCCTTCAGAAAAACACATAGTCAAGCATTAATGTCCCTTACATCCAATACCAAACATACAGAACCTTAGGTGAGGCTGAATGTCTCCAAAGGAACACTTTAAAAGTCCACAGTAGGTTATTTGGAACTGTTAAGTCCTGGATCCCCTTTGTTGTCCCCCTTTTGATTATTTCAAAATTGGGATGTGGTACTGCGGTGTACCAGTTTGGGTGTAGAAACACGCTGCAATTATTATGGAAACAACGCTTTTTAAAAATGAACATACATCCAGGTAATAGTCTCTGTTCACCAATAATGTGAGTTAGGAACCATTATTTTCAGCGATCACTGCCAAAAACAACAATTTTGGCAAATAACACTATTTATAGCTTTAAAGCGGAGTTCCGGGCACAAAAACAATATTTTTTTTTTTGTGCCCCTCCGCTAGGTAGACCTCACCTGAAAAGGAATTGGATAGTTGTTTTTTTTTTTTTTTTTTTTTTTTTTATTTACTTACCCTAATTGAAGATCGAAGATACTCACCTCAGAGTACTTCCTCCCTCAGAGCCGCGGCTCACCCCGTCACTTCCTGTCTCGCTATGATTCCTGGGAGCTGAACGTCATCGCTCCCAGGAATCAATGCGACAGCACCGGCCCCGCTCGTCACTTCCGGGCGACGCCGCATTCCCCTGCTAAACAGCTTCTGGGCATGCCCAGAAGCTGTGGAGGAATGCGGCGCGCACCGGAAGTGACGAGAGGGGCCGGTGCAGGCGCATTCTGGGACAAGAAGACGCGGAAGAAGACACAGAAGAGGACCGCGCCGGCTTCAGCTGCCCACAAGAGAGATGGAAACGCTGTGGAAGAAATTTTATAAGTAAGTATTTCTTCTAAAAGGTAAGTGCGAACCGGGACAGATCAGAGGCTAGCCATTGTGGAATGTGCTAGCCCTGACTGTCCCGGGGGTATGTTTAGTAAAAAATGACTTGTGTGCCCGGAACTCCGCTTTAACAAAGCCTCACTTCAGTCCTTAAAAAAAAAAAAATTTAAAAATTTAAAAACTACCACTATGAAAGCAACATTAAAAGCGGTAGTAAACTGCTGGAATTTTTTTTTTTTTTTTTTCTAAAAACCTGCAAGGCAAAGTTATAATGTGCTAGTATGCATTGCACATTAGCACATTATGTGAAACTTACCTTAAAATAAATCCCTCCAGCAGCGCACTGTCACTGCTGACAGGGCTTCCATCTATACCCACTCTTCCTTCTAGGTTAATAGGCTCCAGTCCTTTGATTGGACGAGCCACAATGACGTCATTCCTGCACTTGCGTGGGAGCCACTGTTCAAGGCACAGGGCTCTGAAGGAGCCTTCGGAGTGCATTCCGTGGTGACGTTACTGGTGGTTTCACAAGTAAATATCTCTTAAACTGTGCATGTTTAGGAGATATTGGCTGTACCTATAAGTAAACCATACTATAGCCTTACCTATAGGTACAAATTGTCCATGGGAGTTTACTCCCATTTTAACATGAACAGACCAGAGAATACACTGATAATCTGTCTGATATTGCTGTCCATTACTTTGAATCCCTCAACTGCCACCCCTTTAAAGATGTACTAAAAGGTAGAGAAATGATTTGTGGATCACGAATACTAACCATAGAAACGTGACGGCAGAAAAAAGACCAAGTGGTCCATCGAGTAAGCTATTTTTTTTGTTTTCCCAAGCATGTTTGAAGCCACTTAATGTTGACTGACTCACTACCTCTGCTGGAAGTCTATAGACTTCCAGCAGAGGTAGTGAGTCAGTCAACATTTAAGTGTGTTACCCCAGTATTTCATATTCCTTATATGTGTCTGCTGTACCATGTACATGTATGAGAAAGTCTCCTGTTCTCTTTGTATTGCTTTCTTTACATGAAATCCCTGGTGTTCCTGCCAGTCCCTCTGACTTCCTAATAAAAAACTGACCACAATAAGCAGGAGAGCACAACGTGGTCAGCTCTCTAGCTATGCTGAGAACTCCGCCTGCTTTCCTTCAAGGATCAGACTTGTCATGACACGCCCCACTGCACAGCCATTCACTGGGAAGCACAGTGTGATGCGGCTTCTCCTCCCCCAGCTCTTATGCAGCTGAGAACAGAGGAAATGTGATCACATAGGAAAGATAAAAAAACAAATACCTTTTTTATATCTATAAAAAACCTTTTGCCTTTCATTTCTATTTTGAACTGAATGGCTCCTTTCACACGGCCGCTCCGTGTGAAAGGTCCGCTGCGGGACTTTTTTTTTTTTTTTTTTCCACAGAGCGGATGACATTTCTGTCATCCGCTCCGTGTGCCCGCATATCATCCCATCCGTTTGCGGATAATATGCGGACCTAATGTAAGTATATGGCACTGCGGATGTCAGCGGATGACACCGCTGACATCCGATTTTCCTTTCTTTCCGTTTTTTACACGGATGGAAAAATGGGGTTCTGTTCCATTCGTAAAAACGGAACAGAACTGAAAGGAGGAAAATCGGATGTCAGCGGATGGTATTCCTCTGACACCCGCAGTGCCATTCACTTACATTGATGTCCGCAAATCATCCGCAAAAAAAATAGGATGATTTGCGGACACACGGAAAGCAGCGGAGCGGCCGTGTGAAAGGACCCAATAGGTTGTTTTACAAGGCGATTGTTTACAATCACTTTAAGTGGCTTCAAACATGCTTAGGACAAACATAGATCTATACAAAATAAAAAGTTAAGAAAAAAGAAAACAAAAACCTAAAAAGAAAAAAAAAAAATGCAGAAATGTATAAAATAATAAAAACAAAAACAACTGCCAGACTCCATGGACCACTTGGTCTTTTTTCTGCCATCACTTTTCTATGTTTCTATGTATTTTTCTTGCACACCAGAATTATAGTAGTATTCGTGATGCACAAATAATTTCTACCTTTAGTACATCTTCAAAGGTGTGGCAATTGAGAGATTCAAGCAACAGACAACATAATAACCACTTTATTAATACCCATTGAAGTATAAGTATAAAGTAGGGATGCACCGAAATGAAATGTTTGGCCGAAGGCCGAACGCGGTGTTTCGCATTTTTTCCATTTATTTTGCCAATTTTTTGTCCTCTCTCTTGTCCTCTCATGTTTCTCTCTCTCTTGTCCTCTCATGTCTCTCTCCCTAAATGTTACTGTAGGGAATGGGATTCAGTGCACACTGCAGCCTTGTACCATAGGGTTAATGTTAGTGACACTGTAGGGATTGGGAAGGATGCTGGGAATGGAAATCAGGAAGCATGCAGGCAGCCTTGTAAATTTTAATTGCAGATACAGGGCACTGGGCAGGTCAGGGTTAATGTGGTAACATCAATTACTCAGTGACAGTCAGTCAGTGTCAGTGTGGACTCGATCAGATTATACAGTGACAGACAGTCTCTCATAGTGGTGGTAGTAGGAGGCTGGAGGTGGACTAGTAGGAGCCTGGAAAGGAGCACAGCAGCATACATACATTACTCACTCGTGCACTGCAGCCCGCCCCACACATTCAGTGAGTCTTACTCTCCTCCCTAGTTTTTTCAATGGCACATTCAGGAAGCCAATCACGCCGTGAGTAGCGGCACAGCGGAACCAATCAGGTGTGCAGGCACGCGTGATTGGTTCGCTGTGCAGCTAATCACGGCGTGATTGGCTTCCTGAATGTGCCATTGAAAAAACTAGGGAGGAGAGTAAGACTCACTGAATGTGTGGGGCGGGCTGCAGTGCAAGAGTGAGTAATGTATGTATGCTCACCGCTGAAGTGTCCCGGCTTCCCCTGCCTAACACGGAAGTCTGTGAGTCCTCCTGTCCTCCTCCGAGCCCCCTCCCCCTGTAAATATCGTGACCTCGGCGATATGAATATCGCCTACGGCCACAGAACGATAGTCGATATCATATCGACTATCGTTCAGCCCTATTGTTCGGCACAAAATTATTCGGCCTTTTGACTTATTCGGCCGAACACCGAAAGTGCTATTTTTTCTATTTTCGGCCGAATAATGTTCGGCCGCCGAATATTCGGTGCATCCCTAGTATAAAGTGTTATTACTGCCAAATTCTCTGGAATTAGAGCAGAAGAGACGCTGTTCTGTTTTAGCTGCCTGTCCACCAACATGCTGGACATCAATAAATGATGCAAGGGTTTCAGTTGGCAGACCTAATGATTCATTAGAGCAGGGATTCCCAAACTACGGCCCTGCAGCTGCTGCAGAACTATACATCCCATGAAGCATTATAAAACTCTGACATTCACATACATGACTAGGCATGATGGGAATTGTAGTTACTGAACAACTGGAGGGCTGTAGTTTGGGAATACCTGCATTAGAGGATTCCCTTATTCTAATTTAGTGTAAGCCATTTTTTCAGTCAGAAAGGTACTGTGGAGTAGGAATCTGGAGCTGTTCACGCAATGACATTGGTTGTATTTGGAGATTTTACCAGCACCTCATTCTAAAACAATGGAGACTTACTAAAACTGGTAAACACAGAATCTGAGCAGCTGTGCATAGAAAAAAATTAGCTAATTATTTCTCTAAATAGTTGGGGGGGGGGGGGGAATGGAAAAAAAACTGGATAAAAAAAAGAGTTTGGGATGAGCAGCTTCCAGATTTTATTGTCAAAGCTTAATTGAACAAGCTGAACTTAGAAGCTGATTGGTTGCTATGCATAGCTGCACCAAATGCTGTGTGCACTACTTTTAGTAAATCTCCCCTAACGAATTGCAATTCCAATTGTAATTAAAGCCCAACTGAATTCCTGTACAAAACTATGCCAATAGATCTCTTGTTCATTAGAATGATAGGTTGGCAGACTCCTGCAATTCATTTAGAAAGTAAAGGACTCTAGCTCTGACTCATATGGGGCATGTCTGACCAGAGCGGAGATGGCTGCTGCTCACACACAGAGAGTAGCAGTCCTGCCCTGTTGCATGACGGCTTAAAAAAAAAAAAAAATAGAAGAAGATTCTGCTAAAGTATTGCTTTAATGAACAAGAAAGCTATTGGCAAAATATTTATATGGGGACTTAAAAAAAAGCATGCAACATTTTTGTTACAATACACATTTTGAATAGACAAATTTAAAAAAAAAAAAACTACCATATAAAGTTACAAGTCACTATGATTTATTTGGACTAGGACACGGCCAGAGGCACACTGACAACCTCCACTCTGCAGAACAGATGGAAAGGAAATGTAATTTTCTCCCTGTAGTAAACAAAAACTACCACAAGATGGCAGTGCAGTGCATACAGTTCACAGCAAGCGCTTACTACTAACCATCCACCTCTACAACAATGAGAAGGGAAGAAAGGCTGTTCTCTAACTGTTCTAACACAATGGACACAGAAAAACTGCATTCCTTTCTCAACTAACAGTAGTCAGTAGATAATAGGTGCTACTGAGGAGAGGGGGAAAAGTAACATTTGTATTTTTCTCTTCCCTTTGTGATTAAAGCTGGTAAAGAAGGTTGAGAAAGGAAGAGAGATGGCAAGGAAGGGGAGAAAAAAAAAAAAAAAAAAGGATGAGGAGAAAAGTGGTAGAGTGGGAAAAATACCAGGGAGTGGGGACATGAAAAGATAGAGGTGATGAGGATAGGGGGAATAGAGAGGGATTAAAGGGGGAGAAGGAGAAAAAGAGAATGGGGGGGGGTGAGAGGTAGAGAGAAAGGGGGAAGAGGCAAAGTGATAAAAAGGAAGGTGTGATGAGAAGGAAGGTGTGATGAGAAGGAAGGTGTGATGAGAAGGAAGGTGTGATGAGAAGGAAGGTGTGATGAGAAGGAAGGTGTGATGAGAAGGAAGGTGTGATGAGAAGGAAGGTGTGATGAGAAGGAAGGTGTGATGAGAAGGAAGGGGAGGGGGGGAGAAGAGGTAAAGAGGAAAAAGTGAGAAAGAGAGATGGGAAACAAAGATAAAGATATATAGAAAAGAGGGAGAGGAACAGATGAGAGAGAGAGATGTGGAGAGGAAGAAGAATGTGGAGAGGAAAGGATAAGCGAGAGAAATGCAGAGGGGAAGGTAGAAGAACTAGTTTGAAGGTGGGAGAGATAGAGATGAAGAAGAAGGTGGGTGAGATAGAGAAAGATGGAGAGGATGGGGGAGATAGAAGAGGAAAAGAGACGGAAAGGAAGAGGGCGAGGAAAAGAGACGAAGAGGAAGAGGGCGAGGAAAAGAGACAGAGAGGAAGAGGGCGAGGGAAAGAGACAGAGAGGAAGAGGGCGAGGGAAAGAGACAGAGAGGAAGAGGGCGAGGGAAAGAGACAGAGAGGAAGAGGGCGAGGGAAAGAGACAGAGAGGAAGAGGGCGAGGGAAAGAGACAGAGAGGAAGAGGGCGAGGGAGACAGAGAGGAAGAGGGCGAGGGAGACAGAGAGGAAGAGGGCGAGGGAGACAGAGAGGAAGAGGGCGAGGGAGACAAAAAGGAAGAGGGCGAGGGAGACAGAGAGGAAGAGGGCGAGGGAGACAGAGAGGAAGAGGGCGAGGGAGACAGAGAGGAAAAATTAGATGGGAGAGAATGGGGAGTAAGATGAAAGGGGGCAATAGAGAGGAAGAGAAAGAGATGGGGAAGAAGGGGGGCAATAGTGAAGAAGAGAGGGAAGAGGGGAGACAGAGAGGAAGAGAGGGATGGGGAAGAAGGGGGAAATGGAGCAGAAGGGGGGGAGAAGATAAGAGAGAGTTGATGACTTGCCTCTCCTATAGAATGTGAGAAGCATCAGCATGAAGACGTTTGTCACAGCCCAGCCCATTCACCGTGTTGAATGTCTGAATCTGCTCAGTGATGCAGCAAGCTGAGAGGAAATTACACAGAGCAGACTGTAGGAAGTGGTCCCATCCACCCCACATGTAGGATGATGTATGAAATTGGTCTGAACACAAAACTCAGATTACGGCAAACATACTGAACATTGTGACGTTACCACAGCTGCAGTGTCTGCGTCACAAGATACGCATTTCACTGACTGAATAACTTCTTGCTAAAACTGCTCTTTAAATGAGCCAGAGAAGGGAGCTTTTATTAAAGTGGAACTCCAGCCAAGAATTTTTCCATGTTGGACAAAGTGGTGAAGGGTTAGACCAGGGATCCTCAAACTACGGTCCTCCAGCTGTTGCAGAACTACACTTCCCATGAGGCATTGTGAAACTCTGACATGCCCAGACATGACTAGGCATGATGGGAATTGTAGTTCCTGAACTGGAAGGCCATAGTTTGAAGATCCCTCGGTTAGAAGCTCAGGTTTACATGGCAATCTGGGGAGATTCATCCTCACTTCCTTACCTGTTCACAGAGTGTGAAAAGGTGTCACCGGAAAAGGAATTCAGTGGAAATCTACCAGTGTCACAAACCGCAATGAAAGCGAACAAATAGGTTTACACATTTAACTTACTTGTCCTAACCTCAGCTATGCACCATGTGGAAGGAGTGAGACTTCCTCAATATGGAACAAGAAGTAGATGCCACAAAAGCCGTGTACTTTCACATGCCTGTACAATGCTAGTTGGTGGCTTGTGGAAAGAGAACCAGAAATCCAGTGCTGTTCTAGTTCTGATTCTTTATTATTAGAGGACACAAGTAGAAATAATTAGATAAGTAATCCTGTTAGCACAGGTTCAATTCATTAACCACTTACCGCAAAGTGACGTAGATCTACGTCGGCAAACTTTGCGGTAGTATACCGGGATGATGCCTCTAGCTAGAGACACCATCCCGGTACCGTGGTTTAGAGCCAACGGTCGGCTTTCCGTCGGTAACGACCGATGCGGCTCGGGAGCTGCTCGATCGTCCCCCCCCCTCCCGCCGCCTTCCGTGACTTTGAACGTCCCACCGGGAGCCCCGAGCACCCAGCTGGCACGTCCGCCGGCTGGATGGAGTCCCAATCAAAGCCGGAAACGGCTTTGATCGAGTCTCCGATGACGTAACACGGAGGCGGCGTCCATGACGTCACTTCCGGGTTAGTGTGCTGCAAAAGGCTGCAAATTTAAAAACCGACTGTATGCAAAAATGCAGTTTTTGGCGTTTTGCTTACATGTGAAGTGTAGTGGAGGGTTTTGGGGTCTTTTAGACCCCCGATCCCTCCATAAAGAGTACCGTCACTGCATATTGCTGTCACAAGGGATGTTTACATTGCTTGTGACAGCAATAAAAGTGATCAGATTTTTATTTTTTTTTTAAAACCTGAAATAAAGTAAAAAAAATAAATAAATATATAGAAAAAAAAATTTTTAGCCGCCGTCGTCACCGTTAGCTCGCAAACAAAAAAAAATGTATACGGAAATCGCGACGCGAATGAAATCGCTGTTCAAAGCACACATGTGGGGTATCGCCGCGATCGCCAGAGCGTGGGCAATAATTAAAAAAAAAGAGCTACACTCCAACTCTAAACTGGTAACCGTTAAAAAAATTTAAAGCGTCGCCTATTGAGATCTCTATTGACCGTAGTTTGTCGCCATCCCACAGGGGGGCGCAATTTTAAACCGTAATATGTTGGGTATCTATTTACTCGGCATGACATCATCTTTCACAATATACAAAAAAATGGGCTAACTTTAATGTTTAGTATTTTTTAAATGCAGTGAAATGTGATTTTTCTAAATTTTTCCCCAAAAATTAAGTTTTAAAGACCGCTGCGCAAATACCGCGTGACAAAAAATATTGCAATGAACAACATTTTATTCTCCAGAGTCTTTGCTAAAAAAATATATATAATGATTGGGGGTTCTAAGTAGTTTTCTAGGAGAAAATACTGGTTTTAACTTGTAAACAAAAAGTGTCCGAAATAGGGCTGGGGCTTAAGTGGTTAAAAACACAGACTCTTCGCCGCTCTTTGCTGAAAGTATTCAATCGTTGGGATGATCCGAATCGCATCGCACTGTGGTTCTTCCCACCCTCTAGTACATCTTGCAGTGATGTATGAGCCAGCGGGGGAAACCACAGTGTTTGGTGAGGAGCAGGTTTTTCACACACAGCCTGGAACTGTGGAATACATGCAGCAGCCCTGCAAACAGCAAAGAGGACATGTTTCCACAAATGGGCCACCAGAAAGTCAGGTATGGGGACCTTTAGCTGGTATGTAGCTCTATACAGGAGAGCCTGTGCTGACAGGGTCAGTTTAGAACAGAACAGGCTGATGGAAAAATGGATTTTACGGTAAGTCAAAAACCCCATTTTCTCTTTTGTTCACTGACAGACACAGCTTCAACTCTTCAGACCATTGGGCTTATACTTTTGCTCTCTAGGGGTAGGATTAGGCGGAAACCTTTTTGGTTACGGCCCTGAGGCAGTCCCAGAGAGTATACCATCACTTCCGGCTATAGGACTTCCAGTTTTTTTCTGCCTAGTTCAGGAGTAAGGATCTGGCTCTCTGCTGGGATCTGCGGTCCTGGCATTTTTTTCCTATTTAAATTGAATGTTTTACTTTTTCTTTATTATTTTTGTTCCTGTGTGAACTACAATCAACAGCCGGACTGGGCAACGCACTGGATACTCTAAATCCTCACAGTCTTCCCAGTCTGGCCTGCGAGCGCAACCCAACTACTAGCTCCGCACTAAGTTGGCCGTGACATAGCCCCATTGGTTGGGGGCTGACCGGCGAGTGAAACACCTCGCAAGGTCGCATAGCCCAGGTCACGACAGCAGTCACGACCAGAGTCGCAGCGTACCTCAGGCCACAGCACCTTCATTCCAAGATGGTGCGGTGGACTGCTGGGCGCCCGCCTGGTGACCGTGGTATAGTGAGTAATGTCCCCCCCTCCTTTCCTGCAGAATTGCTGGGGTGGTCACTGCCCCCCCCCCCCCAGGAGATGGTTGGCCCCCGTGTCCTTCCTCCCCCTTGTGCTTCCCTCTCCTACTTGCGGGGTTCCCCCTTACATTTGAATGCCCTCATCTGTCCCCTGTCCCCCCCGGCCCCTGTTTGGGGGCATGGGTGAAATTGGGTGGGGGGCTACATGGGTGCTGGGCTGGAGGAGCGGGGGGTGATGCTGCTGTCGGTCCCTGTTAGGGGTGTCCGTACCCGAGTGCTGCAGGGGGGTCCCTCCTGGGGTCTGTAAATTTTTTACGTGGGGTCCCGTGCAGCGCCACATGGTGCCGCCATTTTTCCATGGTCTCTGATTCCACGTCCATGTTTTTGGTTTCCCCATAGACTTGCATTGGCGGCCATTTTCCTGTAGTTGGAGACAGTGCTTAGGCTGTGGGGGACTCTAGTGTCAGGTCAGCACTTCCTCTTCCTCTTTCCAGGCAATGTGGCAGATCTTTTTGCTGGTTTCTAGTTCAGGTGGTGAGTCTCTGAGGGTACACTATCCCTCCTCGCTGTATACAGCGCCTGCGAGTGCGCTGCTTCTTGTAGTGCCACAGCAGTGCACAGGAGGGAGGGGCCTCCCATGTTTTAAAAAAAAAAAAATCAAAAAAAGAAATAAATACATTTTTCTTTGCTGAGCAGCACGGTTCTGCTGAACCCTTTATGGTCATGGAGCCTGGGGAGCTCGTTTCACCACCCGATCCACTCCTGAAAGCTGCGAGACCCTCTGGGTCTCAGTCTGCCCTGACAGCCATGACGGCAGCCCTGCAGTCACTAGTAGCTAAAGTAGATAAGGCCCTGCAAAGGAGACCTGGCAAGAAGCAACCCCCACCTTCATCTGTATCCTCTGCTTCCTCAGATTTGGAGGTGGATTTGGTCGCCAAGGACGAGAGTCAGCCCACTAGGTCTGCATCCACCCATGCTAAGTGGTCTAATAGTGAGGAGGAGTCCTCCTCCTCTGCAGCCACGCTTAAAAAAGGGCTGGTGGAGGCCCTGATTTTATCAGAGCCGGAAATTTTAAAGTTGGAGGACACAGCTGCTGCTGAGACGCCGATGCAATTTGGCACCCGCAAATCTTCCGAGGTGAATAGGGTTTTTCCCTTTCCTGCCTATTTTGACGAGATTGTCACTAGTCAGTGGGGTTCCCCGAAACTCATGTTTGGAATACCGAAGCGTTTTGCTAGAAGATATCCTTTTGAGGAGTTTCTTCTGAAGAAACTGACAGTTCCACCATCGGTCGACTCTCAGGTTTCCCAGCTGAATAAGACCACACTTTTGCCGGTGGAAGATCCCTCGTCTTTTAAAGACCCCATGGACTAAAGAGCGAAGGCTTTGGTCCGGTACCTTTTTACTGTGGATGGTTCAATTTTAAGACCGGTGTTTGCCATCACCTTGGTTTCCCAGACCTTAACGGAACAGTCTAAGGTTTTGCGCCAGGATCTGGAGGGGAGTCAACATCCTTCTGAGCTGGCAGACCTGGCGGATCAGTTGATCCAAGGGTTACAGTATATTTGTGATGCATCAATGGATGCGGCCCCCCTGGCCGGCAGGGTTTCTGATGGCGGTGATCCTTCGCCGCATGATCTGGTTGAAGTACTGGTCAGCTGACCAAGCTTCTACAATAGAAAGTTACTGACTGATCTTCCCTTTGTAGGTGACCAATTGCTCGTTGCCTCTATGGAAGAGATCATTATGGGCCTTACGGGAAGCAAGAGTACTTTGCTTCCACAGGCTGCTAAGGGCAAGAAACCTCACCGTAAGCGGGGTCCCTTCTTTTCAGCTCACAAGCGGCCATTCCGTCCGGCTGGCGAGCAGAAAACAGGCTCAAGATCAACCCGTTACTTTGCGGGAGGCTCCAGGAGACCCTGGAATGGGAAGTCCAAGCGGGTGCGTCTGTTTCCGCAGACAAGCCTTCCCCAGCCTTAAGGGGTGCCCTCACCCGCATCTGGGGTGGGGGGACATCTTCGCTTCTTTCTGGATTCGTGGACCTTGTTCATTCAGTACAAATGGGTCCACAAACTGATTTGGTTCGGTTACAAGATCGAGTTTCGGTCCTTGCCTCCGGCAAGGATTTTTCCTTCCAACTTACGCCCATCTCCAGAGCGGCTACAGGGCCTTTACGGAGCAGTGCAGGACCTGTTAACACAAAGAGTTACTGTGTCGGTTCCAGAGTCTGAACTTTTCCAAGGTTTTTATTCAAATCCGTTTACAGTTCCCAGGAAGGAAGGCAAGGTTCGTCCGATCTTGGATCTCAAGGCTCTAAACCACATTGTGTGGGTTCAGAAATTTCGGATGGAGTCCATCCGCACAGTAGTAGCTTTCCTTCATCAACGAGATCTGACGGCTTCTATCAATCTCAAGGACGCTTACCTTCATATTCTAATATATGTCGGGCATCAGCGTTTTTTTCTGTTTTGCCGTGGGCGAGGAGCAATTTTAATTTGTTGCGTTACCCTTTGGTCTCGCTTCAGCTCCTCTAGGGTTTGCAAAGGTTTTGGCTCCAGTGCTGGCCTTGTTACGGCAGAAGGGAATCGCAGTACTGGGTTACCTGGATGATCTGCTTCTGCGTGCAGAGTCTTCCTCGGCTCTAGAAGCCAACTTAGAGATTACGGTGCAAACTCTGCAGGAGTTCGGGTGGACACTGAATTTTCAGAAATCGGCACTGTCTCCAAAGCTGGACTACTTGGGTCTAACACTGGACTCAGCGTCAGCACCGGAGTTTCTTCCTCAGACAAAACTACTGAAGCTACAGGAGGCTGTTGTTCAACCATCGATCGTCACTCAAGACTTGTATGCAAGTGCTGGGTCTGATGGTCTCCACCTTCAAGGCAGTTCAGTTTGCACAGTTCCACACTAGACCTTTGCAAAGGGAGATTCTGATCAAATGGAACAAGGATCCACTGTCATTAGACAATCTGATTCTGTTGAGTCGGGGTTCAAGGGAGTATCTCCTATGGTGGCTCCGCTCCCTGCCCTATGTATGGAAAAACCCTTTCTTCCCCTGTATTGGACTGTAATCACCACAGATGCCAGTCTGTCCGGATAGGGAGGTGGTTTGGGAGTGTGTTCAGCCCAAGGTGTCTGGACTCGGGAGGAGTCCAGGTTGCCGATCAACATCCTGGAAATTTGGGCGATCAAAACTTTGTCTTAAAATATATTGGGTTGGTGAAATTCTCGCGCTGTCACTCTATATGAATCCTAAATTCCTTTAAAGCTGCAGGTACTATTATTGGTAACCTACGCAATTCAGAAATTTATAACAGGGGGGAGTACCGCGCTTAAAAGGTGCTTAGTGCATGTTATTCATACTAATTACATTTAATAATTTACTTTCAGTGCTTTCAAATGTTTATAATAAAATCCCTTGTGCTAAAATTATATAGATATTCTCCAGTGCATAAAATTATATAAATATTCTCCAGTGCATAAAATTTAAAAAAATCTCATTAATAAATAAAATATTTCTTACAAGTGATGTAAATATGTGCTATAAACAATCCTTAAATATATCAAAATTTGTTAAAATAAAGTACCAGTGATAAATTATGTGCTTATAAGTTTCCAATAATTAAATAATTCAAAAGTGAAAAAGTGCCAAAGTGTCCTTATATATATAAATAAAATGGTGTATATTCAGACGCCTTTTCTTTCCCAAAATTCATGCAGGTGCTCTTCCATGCAGTGGCCACTAGGTGTCCTAAGCGCTCACCTCAATTGGCTTTATAACCAGCTTTGTATGGTATCATATGTAATGTTTCCTCCTTTTCTATGGTTGATGGGTCCGGTCACTAATTCTCACACTTATCCCTTTTAACACGATATTCCAGGGGGTGTGTGTGGAGCCTTTGAATCTCCAAAATAAATGGGGCCACAATAGTGAGGTACCGTTTGGTGATTTTATTAAAATAGATTAAAAATAACAGACTCACATTTTCCTTCGTCTTTGCCAATGCATAACAATTGTAATGTCGCTACGTCACTTCCGGTTTGGCGTCCTACGCGTTACGCTGCGTGCCCACACAGCTTCTTCCAGGGATACCCCGTATCCCTGGAAGAAGCTGTGTGGGCACGCAGCGTAACGCGTAGGACGCCAAACCGGAAGTGACGTAGCGACATTACAATTGTTATGCATTGGCAAAGACGAAGGAAAATGTGAGTCTGTTATTTTTAATCTATTTTAATAAAATCACCAAACGGTACCTCACTATTGTGGCCCCATTTATTTTGGAGATTCAAAGGCTCCACACACACCCCCTGGAATATCGTGTTAAAAGGGATAAGTGTGAGAATTAGTGACCGGACCCATCAACCATAGAAAAGGAGGAAACATTACATATGATACCATACAAAGCTGGTTATAAAGCCAATTGAGGTGAGCGCTTAGGACACCTAGTGGCCACTGCATGGAAGAGCACCTGCATGAATTTTGGGAAAGAAAAGGCGTCTGAATATACACCATTTTATTTATATATATAAGGACACTTTGGCACTTTTTCACTTTTGAATTATTTAATTATTGGAAACTTATAAGCACATAATTTATCACTGGTACTTTATTTTAACAAATTTTGATATATTTAAGGATTGTTTATAGCACATATTTACATCACTTGTAAGAAATATTTTATTTATTAATGAGATTTTTTTAAATTTTATGCACTGGAGAATATTTATATAATTTTATGCACTGGAGAATATCTATATAATTTTAGCACAAGGGATTTTATTATAAACATTTGAAAGCACTGAAAGTAAATTATTAAATGTAATTAGTATGAATAACATGCACTAAGCACCTTTTAAGCGCGGTACTCCCCCCTGTTATAAAACTTTGTCTCAATGGACGGATCATCTGCAGGGACGCCCTGTGCGGATACAATCGGACAATGCTACGGCTTTGGCGTATGTCAATCATCAAGGGGGCACAAAGAGTGCCCTGGCAGCCCGGGAAGTGGCCGGCATCTTGAGGTGGGCAGAACGATATGTTCCGGCTGTCTCTGCTGTGCACATTCCGGGGGTAGAGAATTGGCAAGCAGACTATCACAGTCGGCAGACGTTGGATCCGGGAGAATGGTTTCTTCACCCGGAGGTTTTCCATCAACTGGGTCTTCAGACGGGGCCCCCTGATGTGGACCTGCTGGCTTCACGTCTCAACAGGAAAGTGCAGAGGTTCGTGTCAAGGTCTCGGGATCCTCTGGCTGACGCCACAGACGCTCTGGTGGCCCCTTGGGGTCAGTATCCGCTGATTTACGCCTTTCCTCCAATTCAACTTCTGTCGAGACTGCTACGCAGAATCGAAGTAGACAGACGTCCCTTGGAAACTTCCTCTCAGGGACCAATCTTCCATCCTGCTTTACGGTCCTTGGCTTTAACGGCGTGGTTATTGAAAGCCAGGTGCTGAAAGACAGAGGTCGGTCGGAGTCGGTGATTCCTACGCTGTTGAAGGCTAGGAAATCTACTTCCAGGAAGGTTTATCATCGAGTTTGGAAGGCGTACATTACTTGGTGTGAGTCGCGGGGGGATTCCTCTGCTCCTTTTCTGTGTCTCGCCTGTTGGGAGTTTCTACAATTGGGTGTAGATCAACGTTTGGCTCTGGGCACCATCAAGGGCTAGATTTCTGCCTTGGCTATTTTTTTCCAAAGGCAAAGTCCTTGGTTCATACTTTTGTGCAGGGAGTTCACCATCTGGCTCCTCCGGTGTGATCCCTGGTACCTCCATAAGATCTCAATTTGGTTCTGTCGGGGGTTCAAAGGCCTCTCTTTGAAAATATTCGAGAAATTCCTCTGCTTACTCTGTCACAGAAGGTGGCTTTCTTAGTGACTATTACTTCCGAACATCGCGTGTCAGAGTTGGCTGCATTGTCCTGTCCGTCACCTTACTTGGTGATTCATAGGGACAAAGTGGTGTTACGACCCTGTCAGATATTCCTAAGGTTGTCGTGGGGTCCTAAACCTAAACATCCTAAGGAAATTGCCTTACATTCCTTAGATGTGGTAAGAGAGATTCGGGTTTACCTGGCGGTGACTGAACGAATTAGGAAATCGGATTCTTTCTTTGTTCTTATGGATGGACCTCGTTAGGGGCAGGCCGCATCTGCTGCGACCATTTCCAAGTGAGTCAGGCAGATGGTGGTGCAGGCCTACTCCATTAGGGTCAGGTTCCTCCTTTCCCTGTTAAAGCGCATTCTACGAGAGCGCCTAGTGCCTCCTGGGCCTTCGGTCATCTGGCATCAGTGGTTCAGGTGTGCAAGGGGGCTACTTGGTCGTCTGTACACACATTCACAAAATGTAATAAGGTGGATGTACTTGCATCTTCGGATGCAGCGTTTAGCCGCAAAGTTCTGCAGGCTGCAGTTGCGGAGGTTTCCGCTTCTTGAGGATGAACATTTTTTTCTGGTGGTGAGCTCCAGTTGTTCATAGTTGTGCTCCTGTTGTTACCTGGTTGGCTATGTTTAGCCTTCTTGGGAATTCTATGTTTGCTGTGCTTTTCCCAAACCTGATGTTGCACTGCTTTGGGACATCCCAATGGTCTGAAGAATTGAAGCTGTGTCTGTCAGTGAACAAAAGAGAAAACTGGATTTTTGTCCTACCGTAAAATGCTTTTCTCTGAGGTTCACTGAAAGACACAGAATCCGCCCCTCTTATGGGGTTGAAGTCCTACAGCAGGAAGTGATGGTATACCCTCTGGGACTGCCCCAGGGGCGCAACCAAAAAGGTTTGCGCCTAGTCCTACTCCTAGAGAGCAAGAGCATAAGCCCAATGGTCTGAAGAATTGAAGCTGTGTCTGTCAGTGAACCTCAGAGAAAAGAATTTTACGACTAAGACAAAAATCAATTTTTCTCTGATGTTCATTGACGGGCACAGCTCCTGATCTTCATAACCATTTGGTTATACTTCCCCCTACAGGAGTAAGACACAAGGCAGAAAAAGAATCTGGCTATGCATATGGGCAGTCCTAAGGGGGTATACTCCCTCTCTGTGCTATAGGCACTGAGTTTAGTTGCAAGTAGTGTCAGAAGAATTACAACTCCACAGAGTGGTAGGTGCTGTGTCCGTCAATGAACATCAGAGAAATGGATTTTACGGTAAGTCAAAAATCTAATTTTCTCTTTCATTCATTGACGGACACAGCTCCTGATCTTCATTACCACTGTGACGTCCGAATGCAGTGTTAAACATGAGGGGTGGGAACAGCAAAAACATTCCCAAAGCTAAACAGTAGCCAACCAGGCAACAGGAGTTTGAACAAAACAACTGGAGCCCACCTGAAAAAAACAATACACCCTCAAAGAGGATCAAGTCCTCTTAAACAACAGCTTGCAAAACCTTGCGGCCAAAAGCAGCATCCGCAGATGCCAACACATCCACTTTATAAAAGTTTGTCAAAGTATGCACCGACGACTAGATAGCCACCTTGCAAACCTGTGTCACTGACACCTGATGATGAAAGCGCCCGAGTAGAGTGCCCCTTGACAGGGAAAGGAGGAACCTGGCCCCTCATGTACATTTGGTGCACAGAACAGCTCATGGTAGCCATATTGCATTGCATTTTCAGAAACTTACAGCGGCTGCAGATTGAAAAGGTCATTTTTAATAACATTCAATTACAATACAACTTGTATCGCAATTGTATATGCATTATTATTATTTCCCCACGAAAGTGCAGTTACCCTTTGACTTTTGGCAACTTGTATAATACTTTCAGCACATGCTTCTTTTAAGAAACACTGGGATAGATATATTCTCTTTTCTTGCTTAGGCATAATAGAACTGAAGCAGAAATGGGAATCAGACACAAGAGCTATAAGACTACTCATTTCCCTTGGAAGGGAACGCGGGTCCTGGCTTGCAGCACTCTTTGGATAAGAGTCACGCTAGAACATTTCTGCATTAAGCAATTGAAGTCTGAAGTCCTGGGACAGCTGAACAAATATTTACCAGCAGATGAGAGGCTCTTCAAGTGGTTTGCGGAATCCCCTTTACACCAGATGAGGAGGTGCGGCGGATCTAAAATGAACAAAAAAAAAAAAAAAAACAAGCGGTCAGTCAAGCACGAAGAGGGCACAATATCAGGTATACAGGTCTGTCTTCAGTCATAGCATTCAAGGCTTGATAAACTTCACACTGTATACAATGCAGTCCATGCAGTGTGAATAAATAAAAATGTGCCATCATAAACCCACAACCATTCTCATGGCTTTGTTCCATGCCATGTATAAGATATACAGGCACACACATATTGTCAGGAAAATACGTTTTCAGATATGGGGAGGGAAACCATAAACAAGGGTCATTTAAACTTCATGACTGAGTTTTTTTTTTGGGGGGGGGGGGGGGGGGTTGAGTTTTATGTGCCCTTTTCTGTATTTGATTGCTTGAAAAATCACCAACAAAAACAAAGCAAGTAGGTTTTTA
Organism: Pelophylax lessonae; assembly: GCF_965119305.1. Taxonomy (NCBI): domain Eukaryota; kingdom Metazoa; phylum Chordata; class Amphibia; order Anura; family Ranidae; genus Pelophylax; species Pelophylax lessonae. Next base: position 524,635,124 of record NC_138772.1, read on the forward strand.
TTGTACATCCAATAAGGGTACAGAACTTGATGCACGTAAGGCTCAATTTATTTAAGGCTGCATTCACACATCTGCGTTTTGAATCACGGGCAGATTTGCCCCTATTCTGCCCGCAAATTTAAAACGCCCAATGTGTGAACGACAAATAGCAGAACGCACATTTGGAATGCCATTCATTTGAAGGGCGCCTAAAATCGCATTGCGTGAAGCATGTCACCGGAAAGAAGCGCCAGAACTTTTTTTGGCCGGCTAGCTTCATGCGATGCGGTTTGCTGTGATTGCAGCTCGATAATTGCAGCAGGACGGCACCACAATTTTAGGTGTCATTCAAACGAATGGCAGCTCAAATGTGCGTTCTGCGATTTGTCATTCACACCTGGGGATTTTGAAATCATGGGCAGAATCGTGGCAAATCTGCCTGCGATTCAAAATGCCGAGGTGTATGAGAAATGTAGGCCATTACAATTATTGATCAACGATTTTGTTTTTTTAACGACGATACCGATATTGGTATCGGCCAATATTTCTGGACATTATAAAAAAAAAAAAATGTCTACAGGTACTGTGGTGGAGGGATCTGGGGGTCTAAAAGAACCCAAACCCCTCCATTGCACTTAAAAGCATTCAAAACGCCAAGTTTGGCTGTTTTGAATGCTGTATGTTTTTTTTAATTCGGTGCCGCCAGTACTCTGAAGTAATGTCATGTCCGAATTAAAAAACACCGAGACCCGGTCAGAGCCGAATGCGGCTTTGATCGTGTCTTCTCTTCGGTAGCCCTGCAGGTAGGATGCCCGGGTCTCCAGGTGGAACGGGAGACCCGGGCAAGCCGCGGAAGACGGCGGGAGGGGGATGTCCCCTCCCGCTACTTGGAATGACAGCCGAGTGGCTTCTCAGCTGCATCGGTTGTCATTACAAGACAGCCGACCGTCGGCTATGGACGCCGGTACCGGGATGATGCCTCTAGCTGCAGCCATCACTCCAGTAGAGCACTGTCCCAAAATATCGGCAATATCGGTAAATCCAAAGGCCGATTCCGATATATCGGGGAAAGTGCATATCGGCCACCGATATATCGGTGTTGCCGATAATCGGTCGATCACTACTTACAATATTCCATTACCACCCAAATTGCCACTGCCCCAAAAATTTTTTGCCTGTTTATTATGTATTCGGTCTGACCAGACTATCGAGGTTGAGCAGCCCTCCCCACCCCCCACATACACCTGTACTCAATCAGTGTCCACCATCAAATGGATATAGGAGGAGTCCCCTGTAGTGCATTTGCACATTTTTCCCAGCAAGGAGTGTTGTCTCCAAGGGTTAGAAAGGCTGGATTCATCTCTTTTTCATGGATAGTGTAGGACCCACTGATAATGGGGTACTTTGACGCAGTAGTGGGCTTGAGCACGATATGGCCATATGGTGGGACCAAACCCCCATTTTTATTTATGGACTCTCTTCAGATTTGGTAGTAATTTCTTTTGCATTTGCGCGCTATTCTTTTTTAATATACATGTCTTTTGGTTCATAGCTGCAGCAGCTTTGGAAATACATGGGTATGCTCCCCCAAATTTTTTGCCTGTTTACCTTGTATATTAAAAAAAAAAAAAGAAAAAGAAAAAAGAAAACCTGCATCACTGGGTAGAGAGAACAATGGGATGAACTGTTGAGGGTTTTAAAGTGCCGCCTAGTGACAATTTTGGGTCCCATCATTGTTTTACCATTTTGCAGCGGCACGCAATTTTGAGGCTTGAATATCGGTATTTATTTACTCCAAACATTCTTATCTTTTATAAATACCAGAAAACAGTGAGATTATAATGCACTTATGTGCACTAAAATTAAAACTAAGAATTTAGATTTGATAAACAGTTTAGCAATAATGATACCACCATGTTATTCTATAAGCCCTCTGCTTATCATGATTTGAAGGTGTTCATTCCATTTGCAACCCACAAATGCAGATTTTATTATTCTCCGACGGTGACAAAGTTAAAGTGCTAATTAAGCATTCCTCTCATTTTAATTTGGTACTCTGCATCCACAGCAGCTCTTCCTCAACAAAGTCACAATGATGAGCATACGTAAGCTTTCCCACAAGACGGTGGCAGTTGAACCCTTTTTTATTTCTTCAGAAAAGCGACTGCCCTGAGGATACATAGAAATCAGAGATTTCAGTAATGAGGTTTAACCAGTTTATGAGCCTGAGCTCCCGCCACTCCCCCCTGCTTGTGGTGGTGGAATGCGCAGTATAGTAAATGCATATACTCCCTGGTACAAGACATTACATGCTAGGCCTTACTGCCATTTGAACATTTGTATCCGAGGTTTACCTATAGCCTACACAACGTGGCAGAACACTCTCCTAAATTGTAGTTACTGGACAGTGACTCAGTACAGTTAGAGGAGAACTCTCTGAGGGAGTTGTACTGTAGTTACTAGAGAGGATAGATTTATAGACGTGCATCTAAATCTCCCTCACGGCTGAAGCCTGATCCGCTTCTTGATTGCGCTCCAAAGCCTACGGACAGGCACTGAGGAAGCATTGCGACACCTCACCACCATCTGTTTTAACCCCACTTTTGCTGACAATTGTGCAGACGGTTGCAGGGCGTCCCCACTGACTTGAATATGTAGTATTCGGCAGGCCCGGCAACCACATGTCGGGTTAGCTTTGCCATAGTCGTGAAGCATCGCGCCCACAGCATGTAAACCTTACTCTCTGCTGCCTATTGCAGCTTAGGGGGTAAGGCAGTTAGCAGAAAAGCAGCTCAACTGCGCATTTCTTTCGCTCACCTACCCCATACCTAAACTAGGCCTTAGAGGACAGTATGGTTACTGGAGAGTAAAGCCCCGTACACACGTACCGATTGTCGGCCGTAAATATTCGGCCGACGACCGATCGGCCGATTGTAGGCTTGTTAGTATGATGCTTCCGACAGCGCATTTTCGGCCGAACAGACTCTGTCGTGCAAGCATTAAAATTTTTGTTGGCCAACACCAGAACGGCCGATTGTTCGCCAGTCAGTACAGATTTTGGCCGACAGACAGCAGATTAGCAAGACTGGGCATGCTCAGAAAAGAAAAAAGACAAGAAAAGTTAACCATCACATGACATCACTTCTGCAGTCGGCTGTTGTTGGCCGACAAAATTCGTGTGCAGTCTTTTGCAGTTTTCAACAGACAAGACAGCCCTGGACAAAAGACGGCCGATCGTACGGCCGACGATCGGTACGTGTGTACGAGGCTTAACTCTGAACTAAGAGGCCAGCACTGGATAGGAACTCTCTCAGACAGCAATAGAGTTACGGGAAAGTGAATCAATCAGAAGGCAATATAGGTACTGGACAGTGATTCCTTCAGAGAGTAGTGCAGTTATATGATTGAGACTTTTACACTTGCACACTAGGTGTTTAGCCCATGTGCAGGCAGCCCTGGAGTTTTAGTGAGCCCAGGAGGCATGAGTTTAGCATCCAGCCCAGTTGCTTGTCAAAGTCTATGGCAGGCTGAAACATGCTGCTGTTGGGACAGATCTGAACACTGTACAGAGTTTACCTGTGTTCCTTGCATATGTCCCTGAATGTATACATTAAACCCAAATACCACTCGGGAGAGTGTTCGGCCAACCTGCAGCATACTTCAGCCTGCCATAGACTTTAACTGGCTGCAGGCGGCAGGGCTGGAAAATGCACCTATGCCTCCCAGGTGCACTCACACTGGCAGTTCTAACCATGCTTGGGCATGGTTTGCCCCCCTGGTCCGGTTGAATCGTGTAATGGGAGTGCTCCGAACTGTGCACAAGAATGCCTAACAGTTGAAAATAAATGGTAAATATATTGCGCTCAACACATTGGTGTTCTCAATAAAGTGCACTTGTGCAAATAAATATAAAAATATAAAAAGTCTTAAAGTGCTTAATTATCAATATAAAGTTCAGTGATTAGCAGCAACAATTTTTTTTGATCGAAGCACAGACTTGATAGGAGTGATTGCAAAGCCTCCACCTCCACACTTTCACCCAGTGCTCTTACAAGGTACTTCTTACCAGATGTATATGACCCCTTGATTATAGGGGGTCACACAGAGATAGTGATCCACAAATAAACCGATCTTCTGCTTCAAATTCCCTCCCCAGCAGGGATATGCATTCAGACCAAATAAAGGATCCCAATACAGGACATATAGGAAGGCAAAAAAAGCTCTCATAGTGTAGTTAGTCAATACAATCGAGCATTTATTGAAAAGCAATGCACTTACTACAATCCAAATGTAAAATCGCTTGGTACAATCATGGGTAAATCACGGTAGTTGGATGTATGAACGCCGCTCCACGCCTGCGTTCCACCAACCCGAAATTACGGTCTCACGCTCCCGACGCACGTTTCGTCAGTCCGTGCTGACGTCATCAGGGGATCACAAGAATACCTAAACATACCGTACCCGGGAACACTTGCAAGAGGTGGTTCCAGGCACGGTTCACTTGTGGTCTGGTACATTTAGCTTAGTGAACACAAACTGTGCCTAAGCAGAGAACTCTCCACAGATCACTAAGAAGCATCACCGAGGTGATGATATATATTTGCCCGGGAACACTTGCTTATAGCCCACTGTGAGTGCAGACCAGCGGGGACATTCAAACTTAAGTATGGTCCAGGACTTTTCCAGAGCCACTCCAATCCTATGGAACTCCTTACCCTTATCTGTGCGATTATCTCCCACTCTATTCGCTTTTAGGCGATCTCTGAAAACCCTCCTTTTCAAAGAAGCCTTTCCTACCAACCGCTAACTAATGTACCTCCATTTTCTCCATCAACTCATCCCCCACGGTTATTGCCTTTTGTTTCACTTGACCCTCCCTTCTAGATTGTAAGCTCTAACGAGCAGGGCCCTCTAGTTCCTCCTGTTTTGAAATGTACTGTAACTGTATTGTCTTCCCTCAAATTGTAAAGCGCTGCGCAAACTGTTGGCGCTATATAAATCCTGTATAATAATAATAAATAATAATGGTTCAAGTTCAACTGAACCCAGTGTGAGTGCACCCTTAAACGCTGGAATTGGATGCACACTGGCTAAACGCCTGGTGTGCAAGTAGCCTAAGGCGAAGTATATTTGACTGCAACTCTCTCAGACAGCAGTGTTAGGATAGGAATGAAGAGGGTGCAGGGGAGAAGCCTCTGGAAGACAGAGCAAAGAGTCTACAGATTGGTGGTGAGTTCAGTGTAGGGATAACCAGTATGGATAATGCAGCGTTGCAGGTAGGCAATGTGGTAGGATTTAAAGTGGACCTTTCACTAAAAATCACAGCAGCATACAGCTCTGAATGTTGATATGAAATCATCCTCGCTCTATTAGGTAATCAAACTATTTTTTGCTTTTACTTACACTTTCTTTCTTACATTTCTGTTTTTTTACTTCCTGGTTTCTTTAAGGCATTAGTGAGGTCACCCTTGCCTTGCAGCTGCATCCTGGGATCTTTGTCACCTGTTCTAGGAAGCAGACCCAGCAATCTAGGTGGAGTTCCAGCAAGAAAAGGGAGATGAGATTCATCCGCCCTTAGTAAAAAAGGCTACAATGAGAAGAATGGAAAGGAAACTGATGTTGGAAGAGAAGGCCTGGATTGCAGTCTTCGCTCTTATTCATCCTAAAGATGTTCTATCGGGTTGAGGTGCAGGCCAGTCAAGTTCCTTCATCCCAAACTCACTCATCCATGTCTTTATGGACCTTGCTTTGTGCATTGGTGCGCAGTCATGTTGGAACCGGAAGGGGCCATCTCCAAACTGTTCCCAAAAAGTTGGAAGCATGAAATTGTCCAAAATGGCTTGGTATGCTGACGCCTTAAGAGTTCCCTTCACTGGAACTAAGGGGCCAAGCCCAACCCCACACCACAATCCCCCCTCCACCAAATGATTTGGACCAGTGCACAACCAAGGTCCATAAAGACCTGGATGAGCGAGGTTGGGGTGGAGGAACTTGACTGGCCTGCACAGAGTCCTCACCTCACCCCGATAGAACACCTTTGGGATGAGTTACAGAGGAGACTGCTAGCCAGGCCTTCTCTCCAACATCAGTGCCTGACCTCACAAATGTTCTTCTGGAAGAAGGGTCAAACATTCCCATAGACACTCCTAAACCTTGTAGATGGCCTTCCCAGAAGAGTTGAAGCTGTTATAGCTGCAAAGTGTGGACCAACTCAGTATTGAACCCTACGGACCAAGACTAGAATGGCATTAAAGTTCAAAAGTGTGTAAAGGCAGGCGTCCCAATACTTTTGGTAATATAGTGTATGAGCAACTTAAAGTTGCAGCAACTGCAAAGTAGTTCCTGCACTACTTTAGGGCCATAGACTTCAATGTTAGCCCTCAAAAGTTGCAAGAAAGTCTTACCTGAATGCTATACAATGCAATAGTTGTCCATTATCACTGGCCAAAGCCAAAGTCCGATCCAAGTTGCACCCATCCAAAGTTGCACCAAAGTTGCACTCCAAAGTCGGAGCAACTTTGGAGTTGTACGAGTGTGAATGGAGCCTAAGGCTCTGTTCATGCTGCTAGACCGGACCCTGCAACCTCTTCTTCTTTATGCCCCAGCGGATGTAGGTCCTCTGATGTCATCAAGACCAATGCAGGGTACAAAGCAAGAAACCGTTCACTGCTGGAGCATAGAGGAGCCCCAGCAGCCGGAGAGGAGAGGACTGAGAAAGTAAAACTTCTTTTCCAGTCCCCTAGATGTAAATGAGAATTTAAGCTTTGCAGTTGCAATTTTTTTCCCCTGGAGTTGGGGTTATAAACTCATCTACACACAGTGATAAGATTATTTACATTACAATAAACCTGCCTGATAGATAACAGTATTCATTTTGACGTCAAATTTCGATTTAAAGATAGTCTTTTGACTAAAATACCATTTTTAGTTGAAAATAGTATTTTACCTGAATTGCTTTAGTTTTAGTCGTATTTTAGTCGACTATAATAGTGTTATTTGTGTCAATGAAATTCCCACTGATAGTGAACAGGCACTAAGCAGTAGACACAAACCTTTAGGGTCCTTTCACACGGGCGATCTGATCCGATTCGCCTGTCAGTTTTTCAGGCGGATCTGATCGGATCCTCCATGCATTCCTATGGGGCAGCAGATGTCAGCGGAGACATCTCTGCTGACACCCGCTGCTATCCGATCCTGATCCTCTCTGTGAAATCCGAACGGATGGAAACCCTATTTTCCATCCGTCCAGCAGATTGGATTGGATGGGATTGGATGAGAACAGACAGGCGCCGTTCTCATCCGAATCCCCCATAGAGGACAGCAGGGATCTGAAAGCTCAGTCTCTGCACACAGAGCGGAGACGTAGAAGTCATCCGCCTGCTCAGCGGGGGATCAGCGGATCGATCCCTGCTGAGCAGAGAACGGACCTCGTCAGACGCTGACCGTGTCAAAGGACCCTTATATGCCCTTTGCAGTGACTCAAGTGCCCTGCAGGCTGTAACATATGGATCTCAACACCGATTGATAACGCTGCCCTCTCCCACATGTCCCTATTGGTCAGTAGGGCTACCAGTCATAGCAATGTACCAATAGAAATGTGCAGTAGGCAGGCAAGCTTTAACCACTTAAGCCCCGGAAGATTTTACCCCCTTCCTGACCAGGGCCTATTTTTTGATTCGGCACTGCGTGACTTTAACAGACAATTGCGCGGTCGTGCGAAAGCCGTACCTAAACTAATTTGACGTCCTTTTTTTCCCACAAACAGAGCTTTCTTTTGGTGGTATTTGATCACCTGTGCAATTTTTTGATCATGCGCTATTAACAAAAAAAGAGCATCAATTTTGCAAAAATAACAATATTTTTCACATTTTTTTATATGAAATTCCCCCAAAAAAATTTAAAAATCAAAAATTTTTAACATTTTAGGCCAATTTGTTTTATGCTACATATGTTTGGTAAAAAAAAAAAAATAACAAAAAGCGTATTTTGATTGGTTTGCGCAAAAGTTATTGCATTTACTAACTAAGCAAAAGATTTTTGTCATTTTTGTTTTTTTTTTAACGAGTAATGGCGGCGATCTGCGATTTTTTTTGTGGGACTGCGACATTGCGGCGGACAGATCGGACCCTTGACTGAAATTTTTGACACTTTTGGGGGTACCAGTGACATTACTGCAGTAATCAGTGCTACACATATGCACTGTTACTGTAAAAATGACACTTGCAGTGAAGGAGTTAACTGTATTGGAGAGGGAGAGGTTAAGTGTGTCCCTAGGGGCGTGTTTCTAACTGTGATTGGCTGTGGCTACTAGTGCAAGAACAGAGATCAATGGTCCTACATAGCAGAACCGTGTGATATTCATTCTTACACAGGGAAGAATGACAGGCGGCTTTGTTTACATTAGCCGCCTGCCTTTCTTCCGGTGTAACGGACGATCGCGAATGCCCGGCGGACATCGGGTCCACTGGGCACATGCGCGGGGGGGGTCCGTGACCACGCGGGAGCGCGCCTGCGGCGGCGCGCACTCGCTCCCTAGAGCCTCACAGGCTAGCGACGTAGCCCTACGTCGCTTTGCCTGTAAGGGGCTGACCGCCGCAGTAAATAGTCGTGCGGCAAGCGGTTAAAGTCGGCAAGCGGTTAAATATTGAAATATCAGAATGCTACAATTAAGCCTATTGGGGTGAAATGCATCAGTGGGGGGTGGCTCTTAGGGCGGGGAGGTGCTGTGTACTTGTCATGGTACAATAAAATTTTATCAAACGGTGACATCATCAGCATGCGACTTGCTTTTCATAATCTTCCCAGGAATGGGAGCGTGGAAGGGCTCCTTGGCTGGCATTCAATACATTTGTGGGGAAGGAGAGGTGTGTATTCTAGAGCAGGTGCCCTTTTGCTTGAAATATTCAACATATAGACTGCTTCAGGTTTCCGAGCACCTTGGAAGCAATCATGGTAAATATAGGTGAGAGAGTACAACTGTGATCAAGGCCCACAGGGCACTGAAAGATTTGTGTTAAAGTATAACCAAAGGCAAAACTTTTTTTTTTTTTTAGTTTTGGATACAGAGGAGAGGGATTAGAACATCTAAAAGGTTTTTATTGCTGTCTGTGCCCCCGTTAGGGAGATTCCCCCCCCCCCCCTCTATTTGTCCTGGTCCCCAGAAAAGTAATAGAGTGGAAATCTTCCAATGGGGACACTAGTTCTGGTGCCCTGGGGGTCCTCAAGGAATTCCCTTAATTTGCAGGAATTTCCCTTCACTTCCTGTTTTGGCTATGGTACAGGAAGTGAAGGGAAATCTCCCCAATTAGACACAAATGGCAAAAAAAGAAAAAAAAAAATGACAGGGTAATAACCCTTCCTTTGCTCTATTCAAAATAAAATAAAAAGACGTTTGGCCTATATATAGTTCTACTTTAAGCTCAATCTGTGCAGAAATCCACAGACCCATATGCCTTCTTTGCTACTCACTGCTCCATTCAGTTGATGGAACAAAAGGAAAGCCCTGGGAAGGCACAAGTCACTGGAGCTGTAGTTTAAACGGGGCCTTTCTCCCCTGTGTATGAATGGTGATCATACGGTTCTACTATGTAGGACCATTGATCACTGTTACTACACCTCAAGCCACAGCCAATCACAGTTAGAATCACGCCCCTAGGGACACACATAACCCCTCCCTCTCAAAAAAGTTAACCCCTTCACTGCCAGTGTAATTTTACAGTAACAGTGCATATGTATAGAGTCAAAAATGACAGTCAAGGGTCCGATCTGTCCGCCGCAATGTCGCAGTCCCCCAAAAAAAAAAAAAAAAAAAAATCGCAGATCGCCGCCATTACTCGTTAAAAAAAAAAAAACACCAAAAATGACAAAAATCTTTCCCTTTGTTAGTAAAACGCAATAACTTTTGCGCAAACCAAACAAAATCGATTTTTTTTTTTACCAAACATATGGTAAAAAAAAAATTGGCCCAAAATGTTAAAACATTTTGATTTTTACTTTTTTTGGGGGGAATTTCATATAAAAAAAAATGTGAAAAATATTGTTATTTTTGCAAAATTGACGCTCTTTTTTTTGTTTATAGCGCAAAAAGTAAAAAATCGCACAGGTGATCAAATACCACCAAAAGAAAGCTCTGTTTGTGGGAAAAAAAGGACATCAAATTAGTTTAGGTACAGCGTCGCACGACCGCGCAATTGTCCGTTAAAATCATGCAGTGCCGAATCGCAAAATAGGCCCTGGTCAGGAAGGGGGTAAAATCTTCCGGGGCTTAAGTGGTTAAACAGACTTCAATTGTTTTCAATGCTTTCAGTGTTTACAGAGTAGATTTAAAGCGGTAGTATACTCAATGTTTTTACTTTTACCTACAGGTAAGCCTATACTAAGGCTTACCTGTAGGTACCATTAATATCTCCTAAACCTGCACGGTTTAGGAGATATTTGCCCTGCATGCAGCCGCGGACCTTCAGAGTTCCTGCTGGCTACTTGCGGCTCTGGCCACTCACAGCGCCGGAGTCCCCGAACCCGGAAGAGACGCCGAAGGAGCATGACAGCTCCCACAGCGGTGTCCGGGCATCCGTGTCGGGGCTTCATTCTAAGGTAAGTATTTCATAATGAGCTAGTATGCGACGCATACTAGCTCATTATGCCTTTGTCTTGAAGGGTTTGTTTGTTTTTTTTTGGCAGTTTACAATGGCTTTAATACATGGCTATATGTTCAAGGAACAATGGTGGAAGGAGGACAAAAGGATTTCAATTCAAGGAAGCAATGCTGAGAGCTAAGCAAAAAGTTAGTAAGATGTATTCCCGATATCGAAGAGGAAGTATGACGTCTGAATGGTAAACATTCCCAGAGCTCCACATTAACTTCCTCTAAGAGAATCACTAAGAAAGGCTTATTATTCCTAAACTGAAGAGACACTGCAAACATAAAGTCCAAGATAATCTTTCTTGGTAAACCTCAACATCAAGTAAGCAACTAAATACACAACTGAAATTCAAAAGTGGTAACGGTTTTACCTGCAAGAGGATTTGTAACGCTGTTCAGCCAACATTGCGACCCATGCTCCCTTGCCAGACAGTACAAGCAGTGCTTGAACCTCCACTGCAGCATAGGTTCAGTTTGGTCAGGAACAACCCCCCCCCCCCCCCCCCAGACTGCTGACTGGACAAAAAAAAAAAAAGAAGCAGCAGAACACTTTTGACTCATCACTTTGCACCCTCTGCTCTCCCCTTCTGTCAGCATGTTCACCATCTGCACTGCAGCACAGCCTGATTGGCTGCTCACCTCCCCAGTCTAAGGCTCGGTTTCTACTATTGCGACTTGCTGTGGGACTTGACACATGTCAAGTCGCACAGCAAGTTAAAAGCCATTCATTTCTATTTGGCCCGTTTTCACTGCTGCGACTTGAGTTGCGGCGACTTGAAAAGTAGTTTGTGCACTACTTTTGGGACGACTTCAGTGCGACTTCCCTCTATAACAAGGGACAAGTCTCACTGAAAGCCGCGAACAAGTGAACACTACAGAGTCGCGCTAGAAGTAGCGCGACTCTGTAGCCGCAGCAGTGGAAACCGAGCCTAAGTGATGTACAATAGTCTGATATCAAGAAAACAACGGCTAGTCACACTAGTTGCATGACTGCAATTATGTGTATTTTTGTACATCTGCCTGGAATTTAGCTTAAGGTTATATACACAGCACTCACTCTGCGTTTACATACGGCGATGCGCGTCAACATGCATTTTGTAATGCACTGTTTTTCGCTGATGTGGTTTTATTTTGTTTTTTTCACATGAAGCTAAAATATCTATTTTTATAGCATGTGCTGTCATGTGTTGCAGCTTATATTGCGCTGCTTTTAAATGAAGCACAATCCATTTTTACTCAGCGTACAGCAATGCAACGCATTGGTGTGAACTGGGCCTATTGAAACAATATATTTCAATTTGTAAATGCATTGGGTTGTTGATGAGCACCACACCTAACACACATGGGGGGGGGGTTACTGAAACCGATACACAGAAGATCTAGTGCAGCTGTGCATAGTAATCAGCTTTCAGGTTTTCATGCACACAGGATGGTTTTACTGACGCATTTATGGCACTTTTCCACTGCAAGTACCGGCTCGGCTCTACTCGGCCCGGTTTGCTTTTCCACTGCGGTACCGCATGGTATAGTGTCGGAACGGTTCGGTACGGTACGGTATAGGTTTGCTTTTCCACTAAAGTAGTACTAAAGTTAAGTGGGTGGGATAACAACGGGGTGGATGTGATTCTCTGACCAATCAGTGGCTAGTAGTGACTGCATGCAAAGGATTGTGGGATATGGTACCAGTTTGGTACCTGTTGGAACCACAATCGAGTAGGTACTGTTTTTTCAGAGCCGTACCGTTCGGTTCCATGCAGTGGAAAAGCAAACCTATACCGTACCGAACCAAACCGTTCCGACCCTATACCATGCGGTACCGCAGTGGAAAAGCACAAAAGCATGCCGAACCGGTACGGTTCTATGCAGTGGAAAAGCGCCATTAGAGGCATCCGGCAGTTTAGCAACTTCAGGGGGCAATTACAATAGCCATCTGTGCATGAACCCGCACAGATGTCTTTCAAATCGCCCCCAAACTTGCAATAAAATGCAGATTTAAAACCGTGCAAGTTCAGCTGAACTCGCGCAATTTCAAACCCTTCTTCAATGTGAGCGAGGGCCCAAAGTCACATCATCTTGAAAGTCTGACTCTAAAGTTGCACTGAAATCTGCACCACTTTGGAGTCTGCTTAGTGTGAACAGAGCCTATTGTCTAAGCTTAATTGAACAAGCTGAGGTTAGAAGCTGATTGGTTACTGTGCACAGCTGCACCAGATTCTAAATGCTCCAGTTTTAGTAAATCTTATTAATGTTTAGTAAAACATTAATACTGCAACCTAGTACATTTTTCTGGGTAAAGGAAACCTCATCAGTCTTTAGTGCCGGTTCACATTTGTGCGATCACAGAGATCGCATGTAATTCTGAGCGCACTGCTCCTAAAATTACATACGATGTCTGTGCAGTGCAAATTCAGCCATACAATTTGCACCGCAATCGCACTGACAAACGCACAGGACCCTTTTTTTGGTCCGCAGCAGAATCGGATCACACTAATGCGATACAATTCTGTGCGAACTTTCAGATCACACTGCGATATGCGATCTGATCTGGGGGTGTCGTTAACTTAGAATTGACACCCCCAGCGTATCGCATATGGCAGTGTGGACTGCCTGTTGTGCGGATGCGATGCGGGAACACGCTGTATATTCGCAGCATTCCCGTATCGTATAAATATGAGCCGGCACTTACGGTCACGAAAACGATGTACCTGTCTGAGAGCAAACTTCTGGTGATTGTACACTGCCGGTTCACATATATGCGATGCGGGAACCCTGCAAACCCACTGCGGGTTCCCGCATCGCATTCAAATGGCAGGCAATTCACACTGCCATATGCAAATCACTGGGGGGTGTCAATACAAAGTTAACGACACCCCCAGATCAGTTTGCATATTGCAGTGCAAACTGTCAGTTCGGACATGAATCGGATCGCATTGGTGTGAACACCATGAGATCGGATTCTGCTGCGGACACAAAAAAGGGTCCTCTGTGTGTTGCCTCCGAAATCCGATGCAAATTCAGCCAAACAATCTGTATGGCTGAATTTGCATTGCACAGACACCGCATGTGATTTTCAGAGCAGTGCGCTCCGAATCACATGCGATGTCTGTCATCGCTATAGTGTGAACCGGGGCTAAGATTGCTCAAACAGGGAATAATCTACTAAACCATAACACTCCGGGTGATTTTTACTACCTTACGTGATTAGTAAAATGCTTTGATTGAAAGCATTTTATTTTCACTTTAAATTATTTTGATCGCCCGGGTCAGCTTTATTTACTGCGGGTGTTTATTTTTTCTCCTTGTATTATTGATTTTTGCGGTATACAAAAGTCAATTCACAAAAAAAAGAAAGTGTTTTTGTTCAATAAAAGATCACTAAATTCTGGCAGGTGATGATAATCAGGTTTTATGAGGCATTTAGGAGTGGAGAAAAAGAAGCCTTCATATTGTAGATATAAAATTACTTTTGGTTGGAAATTGAGGTTTGCAAGAGTCAAATAACAATTTAATGAAAAGGAACAAGGATTGCACGCCTGAGATACTGAACATTATTCAGGTACAAAAATTAAAAAGGTGACCATAACCTGATCACAGCCAGAATTCTGGCCATTGAAATGAAAGAACACTCAAGCGATTGATGCGCCTTTAGACGTGTTTACAGGGGTCACGACGCAGGATGGATGCACTGGCAGTGGGTCTTTTTTTCTGCCTCTAAACCCCTTTTAACGCTTACAGTATGTGTGCATGGAGGACATGCAGGTAGGAAAAAAACGCACCAAAAGCCCCTAAAAGCAGCCTAAAAAATGTTCTGTGCGCATGAACCCTTGCAAAGTTTTGAGGGTGCATCTCTAAAGTTTAGCTACTCTCCCCCACCACTGTACACCTCTGACCCCATTATCAGCAATTACTAGCTGTCAAAATGACAACGGATAATTGCTTTGCATTGGAGCAGCGGTCACAGCCAACCCTGTGATAATGACCTTTCCATAGTCTGTCATTGAGTAAATACAATCATCAATATTTTGTTTCATGGTATTTACAATTTCATTCTTATGCAGCTCAAAGGTGACCTACATATGAATGAAGTAGTAAATACAATTAAAGTGACATTAAAGGTTTGTTTTTTAAAAAAAAAAAAAAAAACACACAACAAAATACATTCTACTTACCTGCTCTGTGCAGTGGTTTTGCACAGAGCAGCCCCGATTCTCCTCTTCTTGGGGGTGGTTTTGCACAGAGCACCCCCGATTCTCCTCTTCTTGGGGGTAGTTTTGCACAGAGCAGCCCCGATTCTCCTCTTCTTGGGGGTGGTTTTGCACAGAGCAGCCCCGATTCTCCTCTTCTTGGGGGTGGTTTTGCACAGAGCAGCCCTGATTCTCCTCTTCTTGGGGGTGGTTTTGCACAGAGCAGCCGTGATTCTCCTTTTCTTGGGGGTGGTTTTGCACAAAGTGGCCCCGATTCTCCTCTTCTTGGGGGTGGTTTTGTACAGAGCAGCCCTGAGTCTCCTCTTCTTGGGGGTGGTTTTGTAAAGAGCAGCCCCGATTCTCCTCTTCTTGGGGGTGGTTTTGTAAAGAGCAGCCCAGATTCTCCTCTTCTTGGGGGTGGTTTTGTACAGAGCAGCCCTGAGTCTCCTCTTCTTGGGTCCTCTGCTGGTGCTACTTGCACCTCCCTCCTGTTTAGTGCCCCCATAGCAAGCAGCTTGCTATGGGGGCACCCAAGCTGCTGCGCCATGTGTCCATTCACACACAGAGCGTGGCTCAGCTCCGGCCCTGCTCTTTCCTCACTGGCTGTGATCCACAGTAGTGGGAGCCATTGGCTACCGCTGCTGTCTCAGCCAATGAGCAGGGAGAACCAAGGCTCTGATGCAGCATAGCTTGATCGAGATGGGGCTCAGGTAAGTTTTAGGGGGGGGCTGGGGTTGCTGCTGCAAACAGACTTTTCTTTACCTTCATGCATAGAATGCACAAAGGTAAAAAAACCTTGAGCTTTTACAACCACTTTAAAGCCTTTTAGGAAACCTTGTCAGTCAATTAGATGTGGCCAGTTGGTGTGCAGGCATCAACGCCATCTCTGGACACAAAGTCCCTAATCCCATGTTATGGATGTGGGGTTACATATGAACAGCAGTAGTGCCTGCTATTAATTGGTACAGGTGGTGCACCGCTGTTTGCGTACACTGTGTGCAAGGGGAAATTTCTTTAATAGCAACAATCCAAGTCTGGAGATTTTCCTCACTTTAGAGAGATTTAGTGCCGGTTCACATTTGTGCGATGCGGGAACGCTGAGAATATACAGCGTGTTCCTGCATCGCATCCGCACCCCTGGCAGTTCACACTGCCATAGGCGATACGCTGGGGGTGTCAATTAAAAGTTACAGACACCCCTAGATAAGACCGCATATCGCAGTGCGATCTGTAAGTTTGCACAGAATCGGATCGCACTAGTGTGAACCACCATCCGATCCAATTCTGCTGCGGACCAAAAAAAGGCGAGTTTTAGTGCAATTGTGGTGCGAATTCAGCCATACAAACTGTATGGCTGAAATTTGCACCGCACAGACATCGCATGTAATTTTAGGAGCAGTGCCCTCCGAATTGCATGCAATCTCTGTGATCGCACAAATGTGAACCGGCACTTAGGCCCCATTTACATATGAGCATTTTAAGTGAAGTGCGAAAAAAAAAAATAAAACCTTGTATGCTGTTAAAACACACTTTCTATAGCGTTCAAAGATAATGCACCTAAAGCAAATGTAAAATGAACCTTAAATGCAATGCCCTGCACAGATGTGAACCGGCTGTTACTCTTACAGATGGCAAAAAGATTGTCAGGGGTTTTAGCCCTTCCCACGTTTGACTTTAGATACACTAACTTCCATAGCGCTATAACCCTAGCCCAGTGATGGCGAACCTTGGCACTCCAGATGTTTTGGAACTACATTTCCCATGTAGCTCAACTACACTGCATAGTGCATGAGCATCATGGGAAATGTAGTTCCAAAACATCTGGGGTGCCAATGTTCGCCATCACTGTCCTAGCCTGTGATTCTGGAAGAAAAGAACAGCAGCACACTGAAGTATCATCACTTGCTCTTCTCTATCAGCATAATATACATAGAGCACAAGGGGATTGCACAAGACCCTAATTAGCTCCTAGAGGTTATCCCACCCCCCCCCCCCTCCCCAGTCCAAAACCTGTTGCATAAAAGAATTACATGAGACTAATCTGAAGAAAGTTCAGGGTTACCTAATACATGCATACCTATAGTAAAGTGTCAGTAACCCCCACCCCCCGGTTTAAAGACTTTCATCGAGAAATGAATTGGTGATCCTGCCAGACACTCAGACTTTCTTCTTCTCGGTGGCAGCGATCTGCAGTGTCAGAGAATCTGCATCATTGCCAGCATAGCGGTGCGCATTGCTCCGCTTCAGGTAGGGGGCATTGATAGCGGAGCTGCGAGTCAAGCATCTGATCCACCTTTCAAGCAGCAACACAGATGTTTGACTGAAAGCTTCACCCTGCTCTGCAAGTAACGTCCCAAGGATATGTGACAAAAAAAATTAAAATAAGGCATTTATGACATTATTTTTAAAGCCTATCCTCTATAAATGACCTGCTGCTGGTGTGCCCTATTCCTTCGATGTGGGCATCTAGGTTTACAACCTCTTCAATTGACATTTGTAATATCTGCTTAGAGTTTAGCTTCAAATCATCCTATATGTTCCTATTATGTGAAAGTTCCTTATTTCGAGACTTCACAAATCAAACAGTCAGAGAAAAGGGAAGTCTACCTCTCTAAATGAGGAAGAACTTGTACAACGCCTTCCTATACAGGCCATGTTATTAGCTTGACCTGCATCCTGTGCAGAGAAAGAAACAAACAATAACGCTTCTTCCATCACTATGCACCGAAGGATTATGGCAACGTAATCTCAGTTTGCATTATAGACAATGGAGCACGTACATGCAAAAGCTAAAACTATAGTCCGTTAATAACAAAAACCCAACTTCCACAATCAGCAAATACAGGGAAGTGTCCGAATGCTGACTGTTTCCCATAAGGAACTTGCCTCTGTCATAAAATGCAAAACAGTTTCTCAAGTAAACAGTGTTTGCATGTAATCTGATCACATAACCCCAGTACAAGATCAGACAAAAAAAAAAACATCATCCCCATCGCCAGAACTAAAGGGCCAGAAGGTGCAGGTATAACACAACACACAGTGACCAGAACAGTACAGTGTCGCCATAGTGACGCTATACTGCTATGGGGAGGTGATCAGGAATTTTTTATTTGTTTGATCACTATATAAGCAATCACTTTTATGAGCACCATGCATTCATGTGCCATAGTATACAATTGTGAATGGCCACAGCTATCACATGGTACAGGTTCACTGTTATTGGTCCTGTACCATGTGATCACTGTGACCAATCAGAGAGATCACAACAGTACAAAAAATGGCTATGAATAAAAGCAATTATGTGAAACTGACGTGATCACTGTGATTGGTCACAGCGATCATATGGTACCAGCGCCGGCCTGGTACAACAATGTTTTTACAGATTGCGCTGCCCCAGGGCATGAGTGGGGGGATGTCATATGACATCCACCCAGGAAAACGGTGCCCCCGCTCTGCCATGTTATTATAAATTTCGGAATGCATTGGGGCCCCCTGCACTACAAAAAATTAAGTATAACTAAAAAGGCAAAACTATTTTTTTTTTAGTTTTGGATAGAGTGGAGAGGGATTAGTATTTATTGCTGTCTGTGCCCCCGTTAGGGAGATTTACTTTCTCTATTTGTCCTGCTTATCATTATCGTTGAAAGCAAAAGTAAAAGAAAATCCCAAATTTTGGGTTGTCCCAAGAAAAGTACTAGAGGGGAATTCTTCCAATAGTTCTGTATGACCTGGGGGTCCCCAAGGAATTTCCTTAATTTGCAGGGATTTCCCCTTATGTCCTGGTTTGGCTATGGGACAGGAAAAGAAGAGAAATCTCCGCAATGTTACACAGATGGTGAAAAAAAAAAAAAATCTGAAAGGGGTTATAATTCTCCCTTGCTCTCTCCAAAAATGAAAAAAATTGGATTTTTGACTTACCGTAAAATCCATTTCTCTGATGTTCATTTACTGACACAGCTTCTGATTCTTCCTAACCATTGGGTTATACTGCCGCCTACAGGAGCAGGACACTAGGCAGGAAAAAGCTTGACTACGCCTATGGACAGTCCCAGGAGGTATACTCCCACTCTCAGCTATAGACACTCAGTTTTGTTACAAGCAGTGTCAGAAGAAAGCCAACTCCGCAGAGGCGTGGGTGCTATGTCTGTCAATGAACATCAGAGAAATTGATTTTACGGCAAGTCAAAAATTCGATTTTCTCTTTCGTTCATTGGAAAACAGAGTTTATGATTGTTCTTAACCACTGGGATGTCCCAAAGCAGTGTTAAACATGAGGGGTGGGAAAAACAGCAGAAAAAATTCCTAAGGCTAAACATAGCCAACCAGCTAATATGAAGCTCAACCAAGAACAACTGGAGCTCACCTGAAAAAAAGAATACACCCTCAAAGAGGATCAGGTCCTCTAAACAGCAGCCTGAAAACCTTGCGGCCAAAAGAAGCATCAGCAGATGCCAACACATCCACTTTATAAAAATGTTGTGAAAGTGTGCACAGACGACCAGGCGGCCGCCTTGCAAACCTGCCTCACTGATGCCTGATGACAGAAAGCCCAGGAGACACTAAGTGCCCGAGTAGAGTGCGCCATACCGGGGACACCCCCCCAACAATTTGATGCATTCAGGGCAGCTTGCTATTGGGAGCACTGGTCAAGGGGGAGGAGCAAGGAGCACCCAAGAAGAGGAGCATTGAAGGCTGCTCCTTGCAAAACCATTACACGGAGCAGGTAAGAACGTTATTTTCTTTTTAAACCAAACCTTTAATACCACTTTAGGCTAAAAAAAAAAAAAAAAAAAAAAAAGGCTCTTATTACAAAGGATGGCTGTTTTTTTTTTAAATGGTAGTGCAAACAGGAAATGAGATTTCTAGAATTCATAGAATATGCCTCCAGGTTGTAATGTTGCAAGAAGGGGCATTTTAATTTTTTACAATTTTGGAAAATTACACGAACTGCAAATTAAAATGGAAAGGTCATTTCTAACAACATAAAATTACAAAATGGCTCACATCGCAATTATATACGATATCAAATATCATTATCTATATTATATTTTCCTTCTGTAAGTGGTGTTTTTATTTAAAGAAGTATAGCCAAAGCTTTCTTTGGTCATACTTCTATCGATCACAGGAGTGCAGTTAGAACTGTTTTTATCCGACAGCAGCAGTCTGCTGTCGGTTAACGTCACTCAACCGGTCCAGGCTCAAAAAAGATCCCGATTTTACAGTAGTGACCCTCCCAGATCCCTGGACCGGCAGCTGGCTCAGCCTTATAGCATGCCGCTGAGAGTCTGAGCCAGCCGTTCCAGCTCACTCCACAGCCCAGCGCTAGGGGAAGAGCAGACAGTTGGTGACTGACCACTCAGATCTCAGTCTTAAACCCGGCGGGGGACAGCTGAAGCTGGGATCCATGGTGCAGCCATCTAGGGAAGTATGTTTTTTTTTTTTTTGCTAATCTATACTTCTGTTTTAAAGGATAAACAAATGTCTAAAACCAAGAGCCATTTGTATTAATACTCCAATCCTTAATTTGCCTCTATGCAGGAGCTCCCTGTAAAAGACTGGTCACAGCTGCTCTCACACCTTGTGCAGGGTAACTGGTCTTGTATCTGCCCCCCTCCTGTAGTATAATGCAGGCTACTGGTCCCCTCCCCACAGCTCTGCTCTCTGCCTAGGATACATGCAATGATGTACATGATGATGTCACTGCTACTTTTACCAAGAGTCTGCAAAATCATCTGAATTAATTTGTGGCTGATAAGGAATATATTTAAATAAAAACTTTTAGTGCCAGGAGTTCAGCATTAACCTATCCCTAAGGTTAAATCGCCACACACAGGGCTCCACTGTCATGGCCGCCGCTATTTTCAATGGCAAACCAGCGCAAAATGGCCATCGGACTACACAAACATGGTTACCACAATGTATAGAAACACACAGGCTACAACAAAATGGCAGCTGCGCTTATCACCACAAGGCTTACAGGGACCCAGGAGGGAACCCAAGCCAAGAACAGCCCTAGGCAGGATAGGGGGCCATGGGAGGAGCCCCCACCAGGTACAACCCCTTCCCCGCACAGTTGATCGTCCGGCCGCTGGAGGCGCACCCCCCATTGCCAGCATAGCGTCCTGCCCCCACCCCAGGTGGTGGACCAGACCACCTAAACAGCCTAAACATATGTGGAGGGGGAAGGGAGGTAGGATGGGGTCCGACCGTCCCAAGGAGGGGCGCACATCCACCCCAAAACCCTCCAGGGGGAGGGGGGCAGGCTACTCACCATACCAGGAACCAGATGGGCACTGCTTCAGACAGAACCCTTCTCCATAGAAATGGGGGCTGTCAGTCACGAGGGACACTGCAACTCTGATCAAGACCTGATCTAATGCGACCTCGTGCAGCTATGTCGTGGTCGACTTAGCGCGGCGCTGAGGTCTACATGCACTCGCTGGCCAAGCTGGCGTGACCACTGGATCTAGATTATCCAGCCCATCGCCCAGTCTGGCAGTTGATTGTAGATCTCACAGGAAGAAAAAAAATTGCCAGGGCCAAAGATCCCAGCAAGCAACTAGGTTCTTACTCCTGACTAGGCAGAAAAAAAACTGAGTGCCTATAGCAGAGAGGGAGAAAACCCCCTGGGACTTCCCAGGGGCGTAGCCAGATTTCTTTTCTGCCTAATGTCCTACTCCTGTAGGGGGCAGTATAACCCAATGGTTATGAAGATCTAAAGCTGTGTCTGTCAATGAACGAAAGAGAAACGTGTTTTTACCGCATTTTGCTTTATCCCACAGCCATCAGTCAAAACATTACCATCCTGAACGCAAATCTTCATTCGGGAAGGTAACCTCACCTAAACGTGGCAGCTCCTAAACTCTGCTAAAAGCCTATGTGTACACTGACCCCTAATGTGAGCCACACATAGTATTTTGGCAGGAAAATATGGAGCTTTCGTTCAAGCCCAACTTCATTCACAAATACAGTATTTTACAAAAGTGAGTATTCCCCTAACATTTTTGTAAATATTTTATTCTATCTTTTCATGTGACAACACTGAAGAAATGACACTTTGCTACAATGTAAAGTAGTGAGAGTACAGCTTGTATAACAGTGTAAATTTGCTGTCCCCTCAAAATGACTCAACACACAGCCATTAATGTCTAAACCGCTGGCAGCAAAAGTGAGTACACCTCTAAGTGAACATGTCCAAATTGGGCCCAAAGTGTCAATAATTTGTGTGGCCATCATTTGTTTTCCAGCACTGCCTTATTAACCCTCTTGGGCATAGAGTTCACCAGAGCTTCACAGGTTGCTACTGGAGTCCTCCTTCACTTCTTCTTTGGCCCTACCTCTCCTTTAAGACATTTCCTAGCAAAAGCAGAAATCATAAAAGGTCTGGAAAAAGAGAAAAAACAAAACAAAAGACCTCCATTGAGCTATAATTGGTTTCCAGTGTCCATATAATTAAAATTGACAAGGAAATCAGATTGGTTGCAATCAATTTTATCCGAATTTTTCCTCCTGGAAGCCAATGAAATGGTGCATGGCAGACAGCATTTTTTTTTTTTTGTAGAAAAACTCAGATCATTCAAAAACAAATTGCTGTTAAGTTTGGATATTACTGAAATCTGCAAACAAAGATTGCCATGGTAAAGGCTCAGGTGTTAAAGCTTTGTGAACTGACCCCTTAAGAGTAAATTTAGAGGGTTTTCTACTTATAGTAGGTCAATGATTGATTTTACATGTTGCTCGAGGTTGCATTGAAATCTGCAAGTGAAAAAAAACACCACAAAAAAAAAAAAAAAAAAATACAAACAAGTTAAATAGAATGATCAGGAATTGCAGTTGAATAGAATTGTATTTGACAGATTTATGGAGCAATGTTGAGCTATTTGTTCGCCAGTTGGGATCTGACCTTTGCTCAGGCTGCGGTCATGAACATTCCCCCCACAGGGATAATTCTTGGAGGTTTTCCCAATACAAGTCCACGCAAACAAGCGATCAGACAAATGTTTGTGGAAGGCGTTCCAGAAATGTTCAGTTTTGTCAGGAATCACACAAACTGAACGAAGCCACTTTCCACAAATTTATCTCTGCGCACACATACATATTTTTTCTTAAAGCCTAAGGCCTCTTTCACACGGGCGTTCCGTATGTCCGTATATCACCCCATCCGTTTGCGGGTGATATACGGACATAATGCATGTCAATGGGATTGCGGATGTCAGCGGATGACCATCCGCTGACATCCGATTTGCGTCCTTTCAGTTCTGTTCCGTTTTTTGGAACGGAACAGAACCCTATTTTTTCTTCCGTTTAAAAAAACGGAAAGGATGCAAAATCGGATGTCAGCGGTGTCATCCTCTGACATCCGAAATCCCATAGACATATATTATGTCCGTATATCACCCGCAAACAGATGGGATGATATGCGGACATACGGATCGGATGACACAAGTGTCATCCGTGTCCGTAAAAAAAAAAAAAGGTGCCGGAGTGGATCGCAATACGGTCCGCTCCGTGTGACAGAGGCCTAAGTTTAGTCTGGTAAAAAAAAAAAAAAATTAACACAAGGGATGGTTAAAAAAAATAATAAAACAACACAAGGGATGGTACTTCTATTACTTGTAAAGTGTCCCTCGTGCTATTGGCTGAAGTTTTGACACAAATTTTTTGCCGCAATTTTGACTGGACTTGAAGCAATGCCTATGTCTATGGACCTCAAAACACATTAAAATCGGCCCAAAGTAGGACTACTTTAAAGTCGTGGCAACTTGAAGTTGTACAGATAGGAACGGTACTTATTGAAAAATCATGGAGTATGACTTGTAATGTGTCGCACAAGTGTGAAAGGGGCCTTAGTTAAAATCCTCTGATTCCTCCCCCCCCCCCCCCCCCCAACCAGCCTTAATCTTCTGGTGCCGTAGTGGTTAATAGGAGCTGAGGGACCTGTCATATGAACTTGTTAAGAGTATCAGCTATGCCTGGCCTTTCCGCCCTCTTCTCCATTCATAGAAGCTGTACAATAGCCTCCATAAATAAAAAACGACCAATAAATGAAGGTGACAATCATCCACCCATCCTCCATTCATAAAGAGCTCGTCATCGATGGAAGCTATAGTACGGCTTGTATATAACCGATCCCTTGGCTTGTATTAACTCCTGCAGCACTGGACATTTCACATTGACTGTAAGTACCAGGTCTTGACCAGCTTTTTTTTAGTATTCAGACTAAAACTTAAACTGATATTAAAGGTTAATCTTTTTTAAATTAAAATAATAAACATGTTATACTTACCTGCTCTGTGCAATGGTTTTGCACAGAACAGCCCCAATCCTCCTCTTTCCAGGTCCCCTGCTGGCACTCCCCCCACTTGCTTTGGGGGCATTTATGCATTCTCACTCCAGAGCCCTACTCTCTTGTCACTGGCTCAGACTGATCGCATATCTGAGCCAATGAGGAGCAAGAGAGAACAGAGAGTACATCATTGGATTGAGATTGGGCTCAGATATGTACTTAGTGGGGGGGGGGGGGGGGGGTTGGTGCTGCATGCAGAAGTTTTTTTAACTTACTTACTGCATAGAATGCAGTAAGGTGAAAAAATCTTCTGCCTTTACAACCACTTTAGCGCCGGTTCACATAGGAGCGACGCTACTTTCAGGGGCGACCTCCGAGATCGCGGTGCGAGCAGCGCGCCGCAACCTCGGAGCGGCCGCCACGGACTTCATAACATTGAAGTCTATGGCGGTCGCCTCCTGGTCGCCCCAAAGAAGCTCCGGACCCTTTTTCTAGGTCGGAGCGACTTGTGTCGCTCCTATTAGAACGGGTCCGCAGCTTTCCTATGGGAGGCGACCTGCGGCGACCTGTGAGGCGACCAGGCCGCCTCACAGGTCGCCCTAGTGTGAACCGGGGCTAAGCTTTGACCTATTTTGTCAAGTACAGTATATAAAAAAAAATAAAATAAATGTTTACCTAAATCTGCAACAACTATGATCTTCTAAAACTGCCAAAAAACTTAAACATTTTGCAGCTGTGGCAACTATGAGATTGGTTCATTGCTTTTGCCAGAAATCTGCATGGAGGCAATAAAAAAAAAAAAATGCTGCTGAAAGGTATAAGGCTGCACTCGGCGGCCTTCAGACTCATTCTTGCCAGTGGAGAAATAACCCCATGTGCACAATGAGTGTGAACAGTAGCAGCCTGGCTACCTCTACAAATCAAAGGCAGGTGACGCTGCTCTTTATGTGTTATAAGGGACACTGGCCAGCCTTGGAAGCAGACAGTTTGCATCCAGGGACAGCGTTTCTGGCTGAAGCGAATTGGCCAGTTTTTATGTGTCCATCGGCGCTGCGTGCAGTATTTAGCCACCTCTGAATGAAGCAGCTTATTCGCCCCAGATCGCCCGGCTAAATGAGCCCTAAAGTACAAGCACTTCACCTACACATACCTGCAGCAGCTTTCAGTGCCCATACATAGTGCAGAAGCTTGCCTGTACCCTCCTACATTCCATCCATGGCCATTGTAGCAGCCCATTAAAGTGATGGGCCAGTAGAAATGTATAAAGGGGGTGTGAGAACACAAGGAAGCGGGCAAGCTTGGACACTGTCAGGATGAATAGGAGCTTTACCCAATCAGGACTCTCCAGGATTCTGGCATACCAGGGGCACTACAATCATCTGCAGATACATGCAAGCACCTCGGTCAGCAGTTTTTTCTTTGTTATAGTAACAGACAGTGGAAAAATCAAATGGCATTTTTCAAAGCGCGTCGTTTACCTCAACCGTATATTTTTTCTCAACAAAACTGGAATTTTATGTTAAAGCTCAACCTGTAAAATCAGTCAGAAAACTGCTAAAGCTATACTAGAAACATGAAAACAATGCCAAAAAAAAAAAATCAACTGACGTAAACTCTTCGCCCCCCTTTCCCATGAATGCCATTCCGCAGATGAGGCGTGAGGTGGTTTCCAGAGGAAGAAAAGTCCATGAATTGGTCAGCAGTGTCCAGCGGGGCCTGGGTGCTGAAGGCCACATTCTAGGGAGTACTTGTCTGTATTGAATCATCTCTCAGACCTGTCATATGTAAAGGAACTTTGGGAACTAGAAGTCAGGAATTATCACCAAGCGTTCCTTTTTACCAGCCCCATGTGCAAGACCTTAAAGAGGAGCTCCAGTCATTTTTGGGTTTATTAAAATTCGGCAGCTGCAAATACGGTAGATGCTGACTTTTATTAAACAGACACTCACCTCTCCAGGGATCCAGTGATGTCCTCATCCGAGGTGTCCCTTCCCTCCATCTTCTGTCCCTGGTGCTGGCATCTCAACTGTGGGGGCACTCGGCTGTGGCAGCTTGTGGCTTCACACCTGAGTGTCCACTGCACATGCGCGGGCCACGCATTGTGAATGGTCCCGCAGTCTTCTGGGACTGGTGACGTGTCCCAGAAGACAGCAGGGATGCAGGAGGAGAGGAGAACTTCTGCTAGGATTGCCTAGGCCAGTGGTCGCAAACCCTTCGGACCTCAAGGACCACTAAACTCACAACTTTGAATCCAGTGGACCACTAACAAACATTTTCCATGCCTTATAAACACAATGCTCCGGGTCTCTACCCCCTCTCCCCCTCCCACACTGCTGGCATATACACACAATGCTCCGGCTCTCTGCATCACACTGCTGCCTTACACAGACTCCTCATTGGACCTCACCTCCTTATTCAGCCATGTGCTTGAGCTCCGTGCTCCCTCTCACAGTCTGTGATCAGGGCTGCCAATGGAAGTCCCCTTTTTCTTCACCTCCTGCACTACTTTGGCATCTCCCTCTGAGCTCACAGGAGGAGGTATCGGGTATCAATTGGCACTTTTCTACTGCAAGTACCGGCTCGGCTCCACTCGGCACTGCGTGGCCCTGCTTGGCTCAGTTTGCTTTATCACTGTGTGGTACGAGTCGGCACGTTTCAGCACTGTATAGGCTCTACTCGGCTCGGTTTGCTTTTCCACTAAAGTAGTAAGTGGGTGGGATTATAACGATTCTCTGACCAATCAGTGGCTAGTAGTGACAAACAATCAAGGCTGCATGCAAAGGATTGTGGGATATGTAATAGGTACGGCCCACTTAGAACCCCAACTGAGGTGGTACTGTTTAACCGGTTGCCGACTGCGCACAGTATATTTACTGCGGCAGTCAGCCCCGGTCAGGCAAAGTGACGTAGATCTACGTCACTCGCCTGTCACTGCTACTAGAGCCAATAGCGGGCGAGCGCGCGCCCGCCTCGTTCACAGAGGAGTGCGGGCGTGTGACCGGCGGACCCGATGTCCGCCGGTCACACTACGATCGCCGGTACAGCGGGAGAAAGACAGAGCGGCTAATGTAAACAAGCCGCCTGTCATTCTCCCCTGTGTACTATGTAGAACCGTTGATCTTTGTTTTTACACTAGGAGACCTGTCCCACTACAGTTAGAATCACGCCCCTAGGGACACACTTAACCCCTCCCTGTCCAATACAGTTAACCCCTTCCCTGCCAGTGTCATTTTTGCAGTAACAGTGCATATATATAGCACTGATTACTGCAGTAATGTCACTGGTACCCCCAAAAGTGTCAAAAATGTCAGTCAAGGGTCCGATCTGTCCGCGCAAATGTCGCAGTACCGCAAAAAAAAAAAAAAAAAACGCAGATCGCCGCCATTACTCGTTAAAAAAAAAAAACACCAAAAATGACAAAAATCTTTCCCTTTGTTAGTAAACGCGATAACTTTTGAGCAAACAAATCAAAATACGCTTTTTGCAATATTTTTTACCAAACATATGTAGCATAAAAAACAATTTGGCCGAAAATGTTAAAAAATTTTGATTATTTACATTTTTTTTTGCGGGGAATTTCATATAAAAAAAGTGAAAAATATTGTTATTTTTGCAAAAATTGAGGCTCTTTTTTTGTTTATAGCGCATGATCAAAAAATCGCACACGTGATCAAATACCACCAAAAGAAAGCTCTGTTTGTGGGAAAAAAGGACACCAAATTAGTTTAGGTACAGCGTCGCACGACCGCGCAAATGTCCGTTAAAGTCACGCAGTAAAAAAAAAAAAAAAAAAAAAAAAAAAAAAAAAAAAAAAAAAAAAATCGCAAAAAACCCCCTGGTCAGGAAGGGGGTAAAATCTTCCGGGGCTCAAGTTGTTAAGCGAGCCTTACCGAGCCGCACCATGTATTGGAAAAGGGCCGCTGTACCAAACCGTACCGAACCGTTCTAACACGTACCATGCAGTACCATGCAGTGGAAAGGCGCCAAACCGAGCCAAACCAATCCGTTCCATGCAGTGGAAAAGCGCCGAATGTGCGCTAACAGTATTGACTGTCAGTGTGTACTCAGAATACTGGAAACAACATTGGGTGGTATACATCTGCCACAATGTTGATTTGAGGCAGAACCCCTAGGGACCACCAAACTACAGGTTGGCGACTGCTGGCCTAGGTGATCTAAGCAGAAGTGGGAGTGGGTACCTGTCATACCCAGGAACCCGCTCAGCTCCACCCCCCACAAAAAACAATGCCATTTAGGGGAAAAGGATGAAGGAGAAGACCTTAAAGCCGGACTCCCCTTTTGGGTGGATCTCCGCTTTAAAGATAAAGGAAGCAAATCCTCAAAAGAATCAGTGACACGGTTTTCAGTGGTGCATTATTCCATTGCGCTTTTTTCTGTGAATTTCGCAGATCAGCAGTTGAGCATGGGCATCACAGCACGATAAAACGCACCCAATAACCAGATATCACTTAGAAGCATTTGTTCCATATTGGTAACATTTTAAGCCGCTTGCATATTCTCGCTTTGAAGGAGATCGTTATCGCAAAGGGAGACGAAGGGGGGGCCTCATCGGATTGGCTGCTTCTGATGAGATTCAGCGATTCGTTACCACGGTCTCTAGTGTTTAATTAGTCTGCTCTTTGGGGAGTTCATCCCACTACTGCTAAGCACTGCGTGTTCATTAAAGCAGACTTCAAGGCAATCTAGGGTAATCAGTGATGTAAAATTAAATAGATGCATGCATTAATTTGTTCTTTCAAGCTTTAAGACAATTCAGGTAGATGCTTTGAAGGTATAGTTTTTGTGTAGGGATTGGCTGATGTGACCAGACTTTGTATGCTGCTAGACATAAAGAAGGGGCAACATGGCTATCCTGTGCAAATAAGAAATTCTTAATGGAGGCTGAAAACTGCTTCTGTAATCTCCAACAGTGTCATCGAGACTCCATAAGGAAGTGAATGAAGCTCTACAAATGATACCCAGAGAATGTGTTGCTGCTGGGGTAATTCACAATGAATATTAGATTAATTATGTCTTCAAAGGGATCTATGACATGTTTTAATTCTGAACAAGTAAAGGATTTCAGAAATGACTTTATCATATTTGCAAGCCGCCAAGACTTCAGCTGATGACCTCTTTTTTTTTTTTCTTTTTTTTTTTTTTAGAATGACAAACTCTCTCACTTATGTAAAACCTAACTGAGCTTTAAGTTTAAAGAGCAGCTACATAGATTACAGGTGCATTAAAACATAAGGAGTGCAAAACCTTACAGTTTGTAGGAAGGGCTGTTCCCCTGCCAGCATGCCACAGAGAAGAACCGTTCCCTACTGTGTGTAAGCAGTGGCATCTCTGCAGAGGTCCTACCTGTCCCTATGAGGAGTCAGAACTAGAGCACTGCAATCAGTAATTGGACTCAGCAGGGAATGTGGCAAATCTTTGCATAAAGAATAGTGATCGACCGATATTGTTTTTTTTTTTTAATGCTGATACCGATACTTTGGTCATCGGATATCAGTATCGGCCAATATTTTCAGACATGTAAAAAAAACATTTTTTTTTTTTTTTTCCCAAAGGTATTCCTTGTGGAGGGATCTGGGGGGGGGGTCTAAAAGACCCCAAACCCCTCCTCGGCACTGAAAAGCATTCAAAACGCCAAGTTTGGCTGTTTTGAATGCTGTCAGTTTTTTTTAATTCGGCGCCGAGTACCCGGGAGTGATGTCATGACATCACTTCTGGGTTTTTTACATAGAGACCCGATCAGAGCCGAATGCGGCTTTGATGGGGTCTTCTCTTCGGCGGTGGTTGGATGCCCGGATTTCCCGGTGGGATGGGAGACCCAGGCAAGCCGCGGAAGGGGGAGGGGGGGGGGGGAACGTCCCCTCCCGCACCTTGTAATGACAGCCGAGCGGCTTCTCAGCCACATCGGTTGTCATTACAAGACAGCCGACCGTCAGCTCACTCGGGTACAAGCACTTTCCCTAAATATCGGCAATATCGGTAACCTCCGGGGCCGATTCCGATATATCGGGGAAAGTGCATATCGGCCCCCGATGTATCGGTGTTGCCGATAATCAGTCGATCCCTAATAAAGACCACTGCTTCCACACAGCGAGCTAGAGTCCTCTTCTGCAGCATGGGGACAGGGGACAGCTTTTTTCACTCAGGGTGTGGCTGCTTTCTATGGGCTTATTTACACTTGCAGTAATGTATACCGCCTCCCTGATAAAAGTGATCTGTTGTGGGTTGCTTTTCAGAGTGGAGGAGATATATTGCCTCCTGAATGCCCATTGTACCCTTGATAGCCCACAGCACCGCACCACAACCAGGATTTGTTTAATCTCGGTGTTATCACCTGAAGTCAGTCACCACACTGGGTAAATGGAAGGGTTTACAAACACTTTAACTTAAATGGATCACGCTTAGCAGACACACTGTTTGCCAAAGCAACCTGTGGTGTAATGTTTGCAACACTGTGTCGCTATCATGGCAGCATGTACTAACAAGGCCGGTGGTCATGTAAAGTTGCTTGCATCGCCGTCACAGTCCCCGAGTGCTGGGATGACTGACTCCAGGAGTGACACCATCCTGCATTGGCCAATGAAGGTGACTGAACACATACAGCCAGCAGAAGATGGCAGTAAGGGATGAGAACCGTTGAGGAAAGGCAAGTTTAGCACCGCTTTAAGGAGCAATAAATCATCATAACAGAATTCAGGCAGCAGTCAATGCCAACTATAACCCAGAAATACTGAACTCTGCTAAGCGGTATTCACATACAAACTGAACAAATAACTTGGTCCTGTTAGCTTTTCAGCCCCGCATCCAATCCCTGGCCAAAGCTTGTCACCTCCACCTCTGCAACATCTCCAAGATACGCCCCTTCCTAACCAATGACACCACAGAGCTTCCACTTCACTCCCTGGTCATCTCCCACCTCGACTACTGCCAACTACCTCATGGGATTACTCTTACATAGGCTATCCCCCTTCAGTCCATCATGAATGTTGCCGCCGGATTCGTCCACTTTACAAACCACTCAGCGACTGCTACCCCTCTCATCCAATCCCTCAATTGGCTTCCCCTCACCCAACAAAATAAATTCCAAAATACTAAAAACAACTTACAAAGCCACCCTTAACCGCTTGCCGACTGCTCACAGTATATTTACTGCGGCAGTCAGCCCCTCACAGGCAGAGCGACGTCGCTAGCCTGTGAGGCTCTGGGGAGCGGGCGCGCTCCCGCGCAGTCACGCCCCCCCCCCCCCCCCGCACGCGTGACCGGCGGACCCGATGTCCGCCGGTCACACGGCGATCAGCGGAGGAGAGGGAGAAAGTCAGGCAGCTTGTGTAAACAAGCTGCCTGCCATTCTCCTCGGTGTAAAAACACTGATCACACGGTTCTACAATGTAGAACCGTTGATCAGTGTCCCTACAGCTCAACAGACAGCCAATCACAGTTAGAGTCACGCCCCTAGGGACACACACAGCCCCTCCCTCTCAAATAAAGTTAACCCCTTCACTACCAGTGTATTTTTACAGTAACAGTGCATATGTATAGCACTAATTACTGTAGTAATGTCACTGGTAACCCCAAAACTGTCAAAAATGTCAGTCAAGGGTCCGATCTGTCCGCCGCAATGTCGCAGTACCGCAAAAAAAAAAAAAAAATCGCAGATCGCCGCCATTACGCGTTAAAAAAAAACAACAAAAATGACAAAAATCTTTCCCTTTGTTAGTAAACGCGATAACTTTTGCGCAAACCAATAAAAATACGCTTTTTGCGATTTTCTTTACCAAACATATGTAGCATAAAACAAATTGGCCAAAAATGTTAAAAAAATTTTGATTTTTACATTTTTTTGGGGGGAATTGC
Organism: Pelophylax lessonae; assembly: GCF_965119305.1. Classification (NCBI taxonomy): domain Eukaryota; kingdom Metazoa; phylum Chordata; class Amphibia; order Anura; family Ranidae; genus Pelophylax; species Pelophylax lessonae. The sequence goes on from NC_138772.1 coordinate 524,667,087, forward strand.
ATATAAAAAAAATGTGAAAAATATTGTTATTTTTGCAAAATTGACGCTCTTTTTTTGTTTATAGCGCGTGATCAAAAAGATCGCACAGGTGATCAAATACCACCAAAAGAAAGCTCTGTTTGTGGGAAAAAAAGGACGTCAAATTAGTTTAGGTACAGTGTCGCATGACCGCGCAATTGTCCGTTAAAGTCACGCAGTGCCGAATCGCAAAATACCCCCTGGTAGTTTAGCAGCCAAATCCTCCGGGGCTTAAGAGGTTAAAACTCGGCCCCCAGGTACATCACTAACCTAGTCTCAGAACACCAACAAAATCATTCTATTCGCTTCTCCCAAGACCTCCAGTTCTCTAGCTCCCTTGTCACCTCCTCCCATGCTTGCCTCCAGGACTTCTCCAGAGCCCCTTCCATCCTCTGGAACTCCCTACCCCAGTCTGTCTATCTCCTACTCTGTTCACTTTCAGACGATCCCTAAAAACCCATCTCTTCTGAGAAGCCTATCCGGCCCCCACCTAACAACTGTACTTTTATTTTGTCCATCAGCGCCATCAGCGGATATTACCTCTTGTATCTCTTGATCCCTCCCTCTTAGATTGTAAGCTCTAACAAGCAGGAACCTCTGATTCCTACTGTATTGAACTGTTCTGTCTGCCCTTATGCTGTAAAGTGCTGCATAAACTGTCAGCACTATATAAATCCTGTATAATAATAATAATAATTTTGGAGAGACAACTCTTTATAAAAGGGGAAAAAAGTCTCCATGTATCACACACACGTGACAAACTAAACCCAAAAAAAAAAAAGACAAATTATTCTGGTTGCCTGGTGCTGGGAATAATTTGTATGTAAGCAGCCTTCCCAGCTTCAGAAACTGGGACAGCTCTGCCATTAGGAACTACATAAAAGTTCTTGTTTAGACTGAAATTCTTCAAAGGGTATTGGCAGTACATTAGGTGCCTGAAGATCAAAAGTGAACCCAAGGTGCTGTGTTATCTGTAGAAGTCTAGTCTCACTCTGTACTTTCCTAGTCAGCCTCCTGCTGCTTGGGGGGGTTGTGACACCCCTGGTAATGGAGCTGAATGCATGCAGCTTCGCTGTCACTAAACCAGCATGAGTGTGACTCTAGCATGAGTGTGACTCTAGAAGAAAGCAGCCTCATTTGCTTACACACAGTCAAGACTGGGCGTAATAAAGGAGTACAGAGGCGCGCACCAGTCTTCATTACATTTGTGCTGAGAAATTTTCAAGAATATGACAGTTTCCAGCACAGGGCTTCCTCGGTTCCTACGGAGATGGTAGCTGCCGGCATCATAGCAACCAATGGCTCATGCCAGTCTCATTCAGCTGCCAGCCAGAGAATCAAATCACAGTACAACAAAAAGGTCTTCTGTTTCTGCAAACGCTAGCCTCCTGGCTGTCTCTGGCTTTAGTAATTCCTGAACCAGCATACATCCCATGAAGTCACACTGACTCCTAACTGCCTAAGCCGCAATGCAATAGAAAAAGTTAAAAAGCCAGGCAACTAGCTTTTCCAGAAGGAAAGGTCACTCATAAACCTAAAGAGGAAGTCAACTCTTCCTGATTTTTTCCTTTTTTCCCCCCTGCAAATGAAATGCATAATGAGCTAGAATGTATCGCATACTAGCACATTATGTGACACTTGCCTGCAAATGAAGCCCGCATTGTCGCCGCTGGAGGCGGCATCCATCTTCACCCGTCTTCCTTCCGGGTCTGCAGACTCCGGCTGTATTACTGGCCGAAGCTGCGTGATGTCACTCCCTCGCATGCGGTAGGGAGCCGCCGGTCACAGCACAGGGCTCTGAAGAAACGGCACGGGCGGCCATTTCTTCAGAGCGCATGCACCGATGGCAATGCAATGTAAATATCTCCTAAACAGTGCAAGTTTAGGAAATATTTATAGTACCTACAGGTAAGCCTTATTAAAGGTTTAGCTATAGGTAAAAGTTCTCAAGGTGGGTTTACAACCACTTTAAACTTTAAAGTGTTACTAAATCCAGGAGCCTGCATTAAATGTATCCGGTCTCCTACAGTACACAAAACATGGAAATGCAATTTTTTTAGTAAACAAACTGCTAAATACCTTTTCTCATCAGCAGTATATAGCAGTCTTGGGACTTCTATCAGTGCCTGCTTAAAGTTTATAGGAGGAGTTGTCATTCTGCTCTGACTGTCCTATGAGGCTGCAGGACCCCTGGCCCTCTATCTGGACAGTGCTGATTGGCCCTGTGCTGATCACATGCACCCTCCCAAGAAAAAAATAATAATTTCTAGCAATACACACCAAACTAAGCATGAACAGCTGGTTTCCAAAGCTATCAGAAGATGGTTTGGGGAAAGTATGGGAGGAACAGAGAAGACAGGATCAAACAGCTTTTTACACAATGTGGAGGATTAACCCCTTAGACACCACAGTGAGTATAACAAGCAAGCTTTACTGTATATATATATATATATATATATATATATATATATATATATATATATATATATATATATATATATATATATATAGTCTGATTTTATGGCTGTGGGTTTAAGAACACTAAGTGGAAGGTCAGGCAGCTTTTTTTTTTTTCTTTAAACTTGGTACAGCCTGGAGTTTCCAGTAAGGGTCCATTCACACTAGCGCGACTTGTCAGGCGACCAAGTCGCCTGACAAGTCGCGGTCGGTCACTCGCCATTGATTAGCACAGGACCTGTTCTAATAGGAGCGACACAAGTCGCTCCCACTTAGAAAAAGGGTCCTGTACTACTTTGGGGCGACCTGGAGGCGACTTGCATTGACTTCAATTATATGAAGTCCGTGCAAGTCGCGCCGAAGTCGTGGTGCACGCTGCGCACCGCGACTTCACAGGTCGCCCCTGGAAGTCGGATCGCTCCAGTCTGAATGGGCTTGAATGAATCGTCAGTGAATGGTCACTTGAATGAATGGCCAGTCTGAATCGCGCCAGAACTCTGAATGAGTTCTGTCCTCTTTAGGTCTAGCTGTTCCTCCATTTCCAGGACAACACGATTGTTTTTCTATCTAGCTGTGTTTAAACACGTTCACTTTCCATTTTCAATACAAACATGTCATTAGAGCTACTACTCTCCATCATGAAGATCCCCATAAACTCCCCCATAACATGTGTCAGACAGAGTAAGCATAGATCCCTCTAACAAAAAGCTTTCCTTAGAATGTGGCTGTGGCTCGGGGCTGCACTTACTTATTTCTTTTATTACAACCAACAGGCATGTCTCTCTCTGCAAAAGCCATCCTTAGCAGCAGAGCTGTACCAGGATGATAATGTCTGCAGTCAGTTGTACATTGCCCTCTAGGTATTAGCATGCTGTGGCGTGTTTCTCCTGGATGCGCTCCCCACCTGTGAGCTCCTAATCTTTAGAACGTGAAATTCTCTTTCAGCAACGTCTACCTTCTGCCTCCCCGAACCAGCCTCCAGAGCCTGCGTCCTCGCTCTCATCACACACCGAGCTTGCAGAGTTCACCGAGCTTCCTACCAGGGGAAATGACTCAACTTACAACCAAATAATTCTAAGACTGTTAATCCATTTGTAACACCAGCAGCATACTTGTGAAAGTAAAAGGGCATTGACATGACACAAACAAAAGCAAGGCAATGCAGGGCCAAAGCAGTTTTCCAGCTCATTAAGGGAAACAATTAGGGCCCATTCACACTAAAGCGATCCTTTGCAGTGTTAACACAGATTACAGCAGTTAATGCGAGTTGTGTCAAGGCATATTATTAATGGTGAATGGGTTGTCCATGTACCACAACAGGTAAAAAAAAAAAATGTGCAAAACCCTTTTTTTCCCCAAGGGGTTGTAAAGTCCGAAGCTTTTTTATCTTAACCGCTTTCGGACCGCCCGCTGCAGAAATACTGCAGTAGGCTGGCCCTCCTGCGCGAACAGCCATAGGTATACGTCAATCGCACGCCTGCAGCTAGAGGGTCAGTATAGCCCCGTACACACGTACCGATTGTCAGCATTAAATATTCGGCCGACGACCGATCGGCCGATTGTAGGCTTGTTAGTATGATGCTTCCGACAGCGCATTTTCGGCCGAACAGAATCTGCCGTGCAAGTTTTAAAATTTTTGTTGGCCAACACCAGAACGGCCGATTGTTCGCCAGTCAGTACAGATTTCGGCCGACAGACAGCAGATTAGCAAGACTGGGCATGCTCAGAAAAGAAAAAAAGACAAGGAAAGTAAACCATCACATGACATCACTTCTGCAGTCGGCTGTTGTTGGCCGACAAAATTTGTGTGCAGTCTTTTGCAGTTTTCAACAGACACGACAGCCCTGGACAAAAGACGGCCGATCGTTCGGCCAAAGATCAGTACGTGTGTACGGGGCTTATGTGTAAAGTTAGGGGTCTGATCTGTCCGCCGCAATGTCGCAGTCCCGCTAAAAATCGCAGAACGCCGCCATTACTAGTAAAAAAAAAAAAAAAATTATATAAATCTTTCCTGTAGTTAGTAGACGCGAAAACCTTTGCGCAAACCAATCAAACAACGCTTATTGCAATTTATTTTTACCAAATATATGTAGCAGAAAACAAATTGGCCTAAAATGTTAAAAACTTTTGATTTTTAATTTTTTTTTGAAATGTTATATAGCAGAATGTGAAAAATGTTGGGGTTTTTTTCAGAATTATCGCTTTATTTTTGTTTATAGCACAAAAAATGAAAAAAATTGCAGGGGCGATCAAATACCACCAAAAGAAAGCTGTATTTGTGGGGAAAAAATGACATGAATTTTATTTGGGTGCAGCGTCACATGATTGCCCGTTAAAGTAACGCAGTGCTGAATCGCAAAAAATGGCCTGGTCATTAAGGGGGCAAATCCTTCCGGTCCAGAAGTGGTTAAAGAGGTTGTAAACCTCAGAATTTTTTTTTTTTTTAAAAGTACATCTGAAAGAGAAACACATAATGAGCTAGTATGCATCGCATACTAGCTCATTATGATATACTTACCTTGGAACGAAGCCCAGAAGCGCCGACCGCTCACCTCTCCCATGGGTTACATGTTCTGTCACCCTTCCTCAGGGTTCGCGGCATCCCGCCATCTGACCCATTGGCTGGACCCGTGATTACGTCACTACCGTGCATGCGCGCGGGAGCCGACGGTCAGGGCACGGGGCTCTGAAGGAACGGCACCAGCGGCCGTTCCTTCAGAGCGCATGCTCCAGTGACGTCACTGGCTGCATTTAAGGTAAATATCTCCTAAACGGTACATGTTTAGGAGATATTTAGAGTACCTATAGGTAAGCCTTATCATAGACTTACCTATAGGTAAAACTTGCAGAAGAGGGTTTTCTTCCGCTTTAAGGCATTCTATGAATTAAAGTGGTTGTAAACGCTCCTCTAAAACTTTAGCACTTTGTAATTTACAATACTAATGCTATTGATCGCTGCCCGTTAAACTTTGCTTACTTGTACAATCCTCTTACATTCCATCCAGCAATCTTTAATTACATCACCATCACATGTGCAGTCATTAGATTCACGGCACGCTATGTGCGCCCTTTCCCTAACGGCATGCCGGGTCTGACCGTTCCTCTGAAAACGGCACGGCTAGGTAGGCTCGCCATAATGTGCCTTCCTCCCCTTGTGACTAGTCATGGCAGCTAAGAATGGCGGAGCTCGGTTGCCATATTAACGACAAATCGAGAAAAAAGCTTAGATAGCACACATTCGCGCATGCGCAGGTTTTTGGCAGAGGGAAACAAGGGCGGGCGGAAATGACATCCACAGGGGGGACAGAAATCCATACCAAAGATTGCGCAGCCGATTCCCAGAAGAAGATATCATTTATAATACTAAAAAAAGGTAATTGCAAATCGTTTTTTACTAACATTATAATGTGCAATAAATGAAAATACTTTTTTGTATGACAATATTCAAAAAAAGAGAAAAAGAAAGCAGAAATGACTTCCTCTTTAAGATAAAAAAAACCTTCAGTGTGCAGCAGCCCCCCTCAGCCTCTCGATCAAGCAATGTTGCACAAGAGTCTCGGCTGCCTGAGACTCTCCCTCCTCATTGGCTGAGAGGGCAGGGGTTTCCTTTGGCTTCCGCTGCTGTCAAACAGCCGAACCACAGGTCTATGTCTGAAGGTATTCACTTGGTACATTGGCGAGATGTAGACACCACACTCTTCCCACATTCCTAGATGGAGGCATGCGTAGGCAGGTGCCCACGGTGCCCCCATTGAGGTTCCTCTAATCTGCTGATAATTTCGAACTCGCAAATTGGAAGAAATTATTCTCCAAAGCAAAGGACAGTAAATCAAAAAGGAATTCATTCTGTGGGCCCATTTCTGGGAAACGATGCTCCAAGAAGAATTATATGGCTTGTAGTCCGCAGGCGTGCGGGATATATGTGTAAAAAGTTGTCTTCCAACTTCCCTTTCGTAGTCAGTTTCTTTGGGTAGGACCCCATTTCCCCCCCTTGTCACTTCTCATTATTATTCAATTTTTTGCTTCTTTCAGTTCAACGCCGATCGTTCCTCCCAAGTTAGGTTATTTTTCGTACCCCTTCTTGCCCCTGGTCTAATCTATTGATTTCAGATCCATTTGGACCATGCCCAGTAAAAGGCTTAGCCATTTATTTTTACAAAATTGTGGCGTTTTTTGTGCTGCCCTAGGCCTGAATAAACTTGTGCACCCCCTAATTTACATATGACCCACCCCTTCCTGTAAAGGCCACGCCCTTTACTGTTTACGACCCGCCCTATCATCTGTGAACCACAGACCACAAGTCTATCAGTGCCCATCAGCGTAGCCTCACCAGTTCCCACACGTTCAGCCTCATCAGTGCCCATCTGTGCAGCCTTATCAGTGCCGCCTTATTACTGCAGCCTCTTCACTGACCACTTTATGGGGGTGCCAGACTGATTTGCCAGAGACTCTGCCCTCTGGCCCAATTCACCCCAGAAGACTGGCACTATATTAAAAGTGTAGCGCAAGCCGGCGGAGACCCTTTTCGTGCGGGAACCGGGAGGAGGCTGTTTTTCTTTTTTTTGTGCAGCTTTTTTGCTGCCCCCCTGCAAAGTGCCGCCCTAGGCCTGGGCCTTGTTGGCCTAGGCCAAGATACAGCACTGCCTGACGGTGCTGAGGACGTCTATGACGAAACGCGCACAGCGTAGTCACGTCACTTCCTGATCTGGATTCCCCGTGGAACGCACTGCGTTCCGGCGCTCTGTGCATCTGGCCGATTCGTATCGTTCCATATACTTATGCTGTTTAACGCTATTTGTATGCGAGTACCTGATCCAGAGATCCCTTTCCTCCCAGGCTTTTTCCTGTGCTTACCTGGTGAAGTAAGTTTCAAGTCCCCCCATCCAGGACCCTCGCAACCAGTCTCCAGCCATCGCCTTGCAATGAGGTCCATGGTCCTGAGAGGATCTCTATAATGGACAACCAATAGGAAGTGTCCACATTATGCAGGCAGTCATGGGGACACCCGAAGGACCCAACAGAAGAAAACAGAAGATGCTGGCAGCATCACATGACCATGGGTTTAGGAAAGAAAAAGAGCATTTGGATGTTTTTTTTTTTTTTTAATTTAACCATCAGTTGAGGGGGGGGGGGGCATTCTGGAGGGCTACTAATATCCCAAAAAGGGGCTTTTGCAGAGGGGTTAAGATACTTCTCAAAGGCAAGAAAATCTAAAATAAAATAGGGAATCAAAAGTTTTATAAGTCAAGAAACAGAGGGGCCAGATTCTAAGCCTCTGTAGGAGTTAAATTCTATTTTGAGCCATCTGTGGTTTTATCTTTATCTAACTTGTGTGAGAAAAACATACAAAACATAATCCTCACAACAAACAGTCATGTCCTAATTAGCTCACAAATTACAGTAAAAGGAACTCAATCTAAATGATGAAACATGTTGATAAACTTATTCCCAAAATACGACTGCTGCTCCATTCCTACCCATTGCCATGAAATTGTCCGGCGAACATCCACTGCTCCGTATTTACCGATCCACAAGGATGAAATCATTTCTCATGCAAGTACTGCTCCATTTCTACAGGCGGTCCCCGGGTTACAAACAAGATAGGGACTGTAGGTTTGTTCTTAAAGTGGAGTTCCACCCATTTTTAATAACTTGGATTACATAGATGTATGTAATCCCCTTCAAAACTACTTTTACCAATGGAAACTTTTTTTTGCTAGTAAATACCTTATTTTCTTCTTTATTCATCCTCTCCTCACTTCCGGGTCCGGCTGCCAATTGGCGATTATGTCATTTGACAATTTGCAGGGGGTGCTGGGATGTATCTCATGGCATGAAATCTCGCATTATTACACAGGAGTCCTAAGGTGTGTTTGTATTGAAGCTGTGCTCTGCCCCGCCTCCTCTCAGTGAGCTGTACTGTATGTAATGGATTGAGGCTGTGCTCTGCCCCGCCTCCTCTCAGTGAGCTCAGTGAGGATATAATGCTTTCAGTCCTCACTCACTGAGAGGCGGGGCGGAGGCGGGGCAGAGCACGGCCTCAATACAAACACTACACCTTAGGACTCCTGTGTAATAATGCGAGATTTCATGCCATGAGATACATCCCAGCACCCCCTGCGAATCGCCGAATGACGTAATCGCCCATTGGTGGCCGGACCCAGAAGTGAGGAGAGGATGAATAAAGAAGAAAATAAGGCATTTACTAGCAAAAAAAAAAGTTTCCATTGGTAAAAGTAGTTTTAAAGGGGATTACATAGATCTAAAGTTACTAAAATGGGTGGAACTCCAATTTAAGTCAAATTTATTTGTAAGTCGGAACAGGTACATTTTTTAAGTGTAGCTCCAGCCAAAATAATATTTTTTTAAAGTTTTTTGGATAGCATAGGGAAGGATTACCACCCCTGTAATGTTTGTTTTGCGGTCTGTGCCCCGCTCAGAAGATTTCACCTCACTTTCTGTTCCTATGACAATTGAATTTTGAAAATTTTGGGGTTTTTGTAGAAACAAGGATTGGTGATAAAGCTTCAGTGGAGACACCTTTTTCCCATGAGAACTCTTACAGGAGTGAATTTCCCTTCCTAGGGGGAGATTTCTCCTCACTTCCTGTTGTCTCTCTCCATTTGTAAGTAGGAGTTGTTTGCAAGTTGGATGTTTGTAACCCGGGGACCGCCTGTACTCATTACAATATCAAAAACACAACCGCTGCACCACTCCTACCCATCAACATTTACGATATCATCAGAAACACAACCCTTTCTCCACTTCTCCAAATCACTATCTATGATATTTATTTTTTTATTTCAGGTACTTATATAGCGCCATCAATTTACACAGTGCTTTACATATACAGGTACATCGCAAAAAATGTGATCATCAAAAAGTTACATTATTTCAGTAATTCATTTCAAGAAGTGAAACTCCTATTTTATATACAGTAGATGCGTTACACACAGAGCGATAGATTTCAAGTATTTTTTTTTTTTTAATTTTGATGATTAAGGCTTACAGCTAGTGAAAACCCAAAATTCTGTATCTGAGAAAATTAAGAATATTGTGAAAAAGTTCAATAATGTACACTCATGGTGTCACACTAATCAGCTAATTAACTCAAACACCTGTAAGTGCCGGTTCACATTGGTGCAATGCGGGAACCCTGCAAATTCACTGCCGGTTCCCGAATCGCACCCGACTTGCAGGCAAGTTCACACTGCCATATGGGAACTGCTGGGAGTGTCAATACAAAGTTAACGACACCCCCAGATTAGTTTGCATATCGCAGTGTGAACTGTCAGTTCGGACAGGAATCAGATTGCATAGGTGTGAACACCCATGTGATCCGATTCTGGTGCGGACCAAAAAAAAAGGGTCCTGTGCGACTTTGGTCCGAATGAGATGCAAATTCAGCCATGCAATCTGTATGGCTACATTTGCATCGCACAGACATCGCATGTGATTTGCACAGCAATGCGGTGCGAATCACTTCCGATGTCTGACATCGCATATGTGTGAACCGGCACTAAAGGTTTCCTGAGCCTTTAAATGGTCTCTCAGTCTGGTTCAGTAGGTTACAAAATCATGGGGAAGACTGCTAACTTGACAGTTGTCCAGAAGACAGTCGTTGACACCCTCCACAAGGAGGGTAAGTCACAAAAGGTCATTGCTAAAGAAGCTGGCTCATTACAGAGTGCTGTATCCAAGCTTATTAATGGAAAGTTGAGTGGAAGGAAAAAGTGTGGTAAAAAATGTGCACAAGCAACAGGGATAACCGCAGCCTTGAGAGGATTGAGAAACAAAGGCTATTCAATAATTTGTGGGAGATTCACAAGGAGTGGACTAAGGCTGGTGTCAGTGCTTTAAGAGCCACCACACACAGACGTATCCAGGACATGGGCTACAACTGTCACATTCCTTGTGTCAAGCCACTTCTTAAAGCGGAGTTCCACCCAAAAGTGGAACTTCCATTTTAGGTAGCAATAACCCCCTGGCATGCCACATTTGGCATGTCATTTTTTTGGGGGGGGGAGCGGGTACCTAGTTTTGACAGTTACCCACTCCCACTTCCGCTCAGAGCGCTGCGGCACCCTGAACGGAAGTTCTCCTCTCCCCCTCCCTTCCTGCAATCTTCTGGGACGTCAGAGGTCCCAAAAGATTGCCGGCCAATCAAGACGCGCAGCGCAACTCACGCATGCTCAGTGCGTACCCGGCTGTGAAGCCGCAAACTGTCACAGCCGGGTGCCCACACCAGTGATGCTGGTGCCACCGAGACCAGAGGGAAGAGGATCGAGGCTTCGGGCGGCCGCATCGCTGGACAGTGGGACAGGTGAGTGAAAAGGCTGGAACTCCGCTTTAACCAGAGACAATGTCAGAAGCATCTTACCTGGGCTAAAGAGAAAAAGGATTGGACTGTTCCTCCAAAGTCTTCTTTTCAGACAAAAGTACATTTTGCATTTCATTTGGAAATGAAGGTCCCAGAGTCTGGAGAAAGAATGGAGAGGCACAGAATCCAAGCCTCATGAGGTCCAGTGTGAAGTTTCCACAGTCAGTGATGATTTGGGGAGCCATGTCATCTGCTGGTGTCGGTCCACTGTGTTTTATCAAGCCCAAAGTCAGTGCAGCCGTCTACCAGGAAATTCTAGAGCACTTCATGCTTCCATCTGCTGACCAGCTTTATGGAGATGCTGATTTCATTTTCCAGCAAGACTTGGCACCGCCCACACTGCCAAAATTACCAATACCTGGTTTAATGATCATGGTATCACTGTGCTTGATTGGCCAGCAAACTCGCCTGACCAAAACCACATCTGTGGGGTATTGTCAAGAGGAAGATGAGAGACACCAGACCCAACAATTCAGACGAGCTGAAAAAGACGTCATAAAAGCAACCTGGGCCTCCATAACACATCAGCAGTGCCACTGGCTGATCACCTCCATGCCACGTTGCATTGATGCAGTAATTCATACAAAAGAAGACCCGACCAAGTATTGAGTGCATACTATACTGTACATGGACAGACTTTTCAGTAAGCCAACATTTCTGTATTAAAAACCCTATTTTTTTTTTTTTATTGGTCTTATTAATATTCTAATTTTCTGAGATACTGAATTTTGGGGTGTCACTAGCTGTAAGCCATAATCAAGATTAAAAGAAAGAAATATACTCATCTGTGTGTAATGCATCTATACAATATATGAGCCCAGTACACACCAGAAATGCGTAGTGCATTCCTGTGCGATTCACGTGCGGTACAAAATGAGCCCATTCATTTGAATGGGCTAAATCTCACCAGACCACAGCAAAAATAGTGCATGTACTACTTGGAAAAAAAAGCAGAGCAATCAGAACGCTTGGTACTTCCATAACATGTGATCTGCTGCAGGCGAACACGCTGCATTTGCGAAGTCATTAACTAAACATTGAGACGCACAGCGGATTGCAACTGTGCGTTTTGAATGCGGTGTGGGAAACACACACGGAACGTGGGTTTCCAGCACTGCCTTCTGATGTGAACTGGCTGTAAACCACTGTCAGTATTGATTTTACCATCATCCCATTTGGGAAACATCCCTTCACTTCCAGTGATACAGACACAACAAGACATTTAAATCTCTCCCAAGTAAAGAAAATTTTACTAAAACAGTTTTCATTGCAACAAATGTCCCAATCAGAAGGGGTTTCATTTTACAGCCGCAGCATACCATATTACATGGCAGTGCATTGCAATCCATTGTGGTACTCTGCAATTACAGGTGCGCAAGAAAAAGTGTATTGGGATGCCATTCAAATGTTTAACACTGCAGTGCACCAATGCGTGTTGAAGCGCATTACCACAAAGCAACAGTGTGGATTTGGTTTCTAGCAGCTTATAAACACCTGCTGAGCATTTACTTTATAAGACTGGCAGGATGAAAAGTTTCTGCTGCCATACGAAATAAGGGGAGCGGAGCTGTGATTTTAATGCTTCTGTTGCGAAGATGAATTTCTCCAAAACACCTTTAGCTACAGAGGTGAATTCAGGCTTGTTTTACCATGATCAGAATATGTAAGTAGTTTCAAGTGCACAGGCTCACTACTTTTTTTTTAACTGGTGCTGCGGATTGTGTACTGTTGTCACTCAAACTTCCTAGTGTAAAACAAATACTACTGTGGTGTGGTGCTTGAGATTTGGATGAACGCTCACTATTCATACCCATTTCTTCTTTCCACTGTTCACCACACTTTTCTGCATTCCCTCAGACTGGGGTAGTCCAAACACACTACAGTATTATTTATTGCAGGTACATGTATAGCGCTGTCAATTTACTCAGCACTTTACATAGTTATATTATACATTTACATCAGTCCCTGCCCTCAAGGAGCTTACAATCCAAGGTGCCTTAAGCCTCGTACACACGCAACGATTATCGGCCGACCGATCGTCCGACTTTTGTCCAGAGTGGTGTTTTGTTGGTTGGAATGTGCCTAGACTGCACACGAATTTTCTCGGCCAACAAAAATCAACTTCAGAAGTGATGTCATGTTCTGGTTTACTTTCCGTGTGTTTTTTCTTCTCTGAGCATGCCCAGTCTTGCTCATCAGATTTTTGTCTGCCGAAATCTGTACTGACTGACGGAAAATCGGCCGTTGTGTTGACGGCCAACAAAAATTTTATAGCCTGCACACCAGATTTTTTTTCGGCCGAAAAGTCGGAGTCGGTCGTCGAAAGCATCATACTAACAAGCCGAAAATCGGCCGATCGGACATTGGCCGAAAATTTAAAAGAATTTTGATTTTTACATTTTTTTGGGGGGAATTTCATATAAAAAAACGTGTGAAAAATATTATTATTTTTTCAAAATTTACGCTCTTTTTGTTTATAGCTCAAAAAGTAAAAATCGTACAGGTGATCAAATACTGCCAAAAGAAAGCTCTGTTTGTGGGAAAAAAAGGACGTAAATTTTGTTTGGGTACAGCATTGCACGACCGCGCAATTGTCAGTTAAATTCGCACAGTGCCGAATCGCAAAAAGTGGCCTGGACGCAAGACAGCAAAATCCTCCGGTGGTAAAGTGGTTAACGAGTAGAATATCGGCGGATCGTTCGCTGAACGGAAATTTTCGGCCGATTTTCTTATTGTGTATTCCGGCCATAAGTGTACTGCAGTGACACCTGCTGAACCACGTTTATTTGATCTTTTTTGTTGAGCATTTTTAGAATGGCATCATTCATTTAAATGGGCCACCCTCCGCTCCAAAAACGTGCCAAAGAAGCTCATGTACCAGATTTTGGCACAGAGCCAGGCACAATCGGTGCTGTGATTTTAGCACATTTTGTCACTTGGCAATCACAGCAAAAATCACACCATGTTTGGGGTGCCCTTAAGAAATAATGGCATCACAAACTCGCCCCGTGTTTTGCTGCGATTCTGGAATCGTGGGAGAATCTCAAAATTCTGCCCACGATTCCAGTACACTTAGGTGTGAATGGAGGCTAAGCCACTGTGTTGCCCACTATATGTAGAGAACAAAAAGCGGGCACACCAGAATAGCGCATTATCTTCAGACACTTTTTAAACCACTTTACCACCGGAGGATTTTGCTGTCTTACGTCCAGGCCACTTTTTGCGATTCGGCACTGTGCAAATTTAACTGACAATTGCGCAGTCATGCAACGCCGTACCCAAACAAAATTTATGTCATTTTTTTTCCCACAAACAGAGCTTTCTTTTGGTGGTATTTGATCACCTGTGCGATTTTTACTTTTTGCGCTATAAACAAAAAAGAGCATACATTTTGAAAAAATATTTTTCACATTTTTTTATATGAAATTCCCCCCCCAAAAAATGTAAAAATCAAAATTTTTTTATAATTTTTGGCCAATTTGTTTTCTGCTACCTACGTTTGGTAAAAAAAATCACAATAAGCGTATTTTGATTGGTTTGCTCAAAAGTTATTGCGTTTACTAAGGGAAAGATTTCTGTCATTTTTGGTGGGTTTTTTTTTTTTTAACTAGTAATGGCGGCGATCTGCGATTTTTTTTGCGGGACTGCGACATTGCGGCGGACAGATCGGACCCTTGACTGACATTTTTGACACTTTTGGGGGTACCAGTGACATTACTGCAGTAATCAGTGCTATATATATGCACTGTTACTGTAAAATGACACTGGCAGGGAAGGGGTTCATTTTATTGGAGAGGGAGGGGTTAATGTATGCCTGGTGCTTACTGACGTGTGTGGGGGGAGGTGACTGAGTGACACAGGGACAGATCGCACGTTCAGCTATGCTGAGCCCTGCAATCTGACCCTGTCTGTCACTTAGGAGATCCGCCTGCTTTGTTTACACAAGCGGGCTGATCTCCAGACTCTATTCCCCGACGATCGGGGAAGAGCGGCGGTGATCACCGCCGCTCCTCCCCTGGCCCGACTCCCGCTGTTACTGAATACAGCGGGAGCGAGCCTCCGGCAGCACACGCACGCCGCCCACAAGGGGAGGAGTCCAGCAACGTAGGTCTACGTCGCTGGACGGGAACGAGCCACTTTGCCGCAGTACAGTCAACGTGACCGGTTGGCAAGTGGTTAAAGAGGAAATCGGTAATTATAATCACAAACCAATAAAAAAGGACAAGCTCATCTCAATAATCCAAATACAGAACCGCTATGAATTGTTCTTAAATCCTGGGAAGATACCACACAGTAGTGGCATGTATTGCATACATGGGGACAATTCCCTTAGGATATACCAGCATTCCTCAGGCTCCAGTGTAAAGGCATTCTATGACCTGCTGCTGTCTAATAAATATGGATATCATTATACGGGGCTCCGCGTCACGTTTGAGCTGGAACGAACAGCTAGAGATAGTTGTGCGACAGAACAAAGCGCTTCATTCCTTTCCTCATGTGACCTCTTTCACCAAGACTAAATCTATTAGCGGACATAAAACACGAGCCTGACCTAATTAATCCAGCGGCATGTCATACACGTCACTGGATCTATAATGCTCGCAGGAAATTATTCTATTTTCTGTCATCTGCAGTGGAGGAGACATCTGACTCTTCCATTTGAAACACAAAGACAATTAAAGAGGCCATTGCTTTGCAGACTACAAACAGCCAATTAAATCTGTACAACAGTAACTCATGATATCACCATGCCTCCCCAAAAAAAGTGATTCTCTTAACCCACAAACAAGAGATTATCCCCCAATCTGGACAAATTAATTTCATTATTCATTTTATTTATTTTGTATTTTTTTCTTTAGGGCATTAGTCCCGGTTCACACTACTGCGACTTGTCAGGCAACTTGACCGCCTGACAAGTCGCGGTCCATTCAGTGCTACGGGAACAGTTCTAATAGGAGCGGCTCAAGTCGCTCCGACTTAGAAAATAGTTCCTGTACTACTTTTGACCGAAGTCGGAGCGACTTGCATTGACTTCCATTATGTGAAGTCCGTGCAAGTCACGCCGAAGTCGCGGTGCACGGCGACTTCACTAGTCGCCCCCTTAGTCGGATCGCCATAGTGTTAACCGACACTTAGTGTAAGTTAGGCTTCAATGAGGCTAAGGCCCATGCAGTGTGATTGAGGCATTTGTATACACCTTTGAAACCCCCTGGAGCTGCATGTTGGGAGCCTATGGTAATGGACACAGAGTTTGACAGGCATGCAGAGCCATGAGAGGGGCCAGGGCAGGTGAACGGCCCCAAACCCACACACTGCCTGTGTTTAGGGCTACGCACTCACCCCTGTAGTCCTGTCCAATTCAGCTGTGTCCGTTCACTAACAAAGGCGAGTCCAAACATGTGAAAAAACAGCTCAATCGCACTATATGATCCTAAGCGCCCAATGAAAACTTTTTTTTTCTCATCAGGGCAAAATGACGCACCACCATCCTGCCCATTTTTTGTGAGCCCTGTCTGTCATTTACTTGACCCTCTAGGAGCACATAATCAGCCAACATCTGGGCTGGCAAGGTTCACCATCACTGCTCTAGGAGCACATAATCAGCCAACATCTGGGCTGGCAAGGTTCACCATCACTGCTCTAGGAGCACATAATCACCCAACATCTGGGGTGGCAAGGTTCACCATCACTGCTCTAGGAGCACATAATCAGCCAACATCTGGGGTGGCAAGGTTCACCATCACTGCTCTAGGAGCACATAATCAGCCAACATCTGGGGTGGCAAGGTTCACCATCACTGCTCTAGGAGCACATAATCAGCCAACATCTGGGGTGGCAAGGTTCACCATCACTGCTCTAGGAGCACATAATCACCCAACATCTGGGGTGGCAAGGTTCGCCATCACTGCTCTAAGAGCACATAATCACCCAACATCTGGGATGCCAAGGTTCACCATCGCTGCTCTAGGAGCACATAATCAGCCAACATCTGGGATGCCAAGGTTCGCCATCACTGCTCTAGGAGCACATAATCAGCCAACATCTGGGGTGGCAAGGTTCGCCATCACTGCTCTAGGAGCACATAATCACCCAACATCTGGGGTGGCAAGGTTTGCCATCACTGCTCTAGGAGCACATAATCAGCCAACATCTGGGTTGCCAAGGTTTGCCATCGCTGCTCTAGGAGCACATAATCAGCCAACATCTGGGATGCCAAGGTTTGCCATCACTGCTCTAGGAGCACATAATCACCCAACATCTGGGATGACAAGGTTTGCCATCACTGCTCTAAGAGCACATAATCACCCAACATCTGGGGTGCCAAGGTTCGCCATCACTGATCTAGGAGCACATAATCACCTAACATCTGGGGTGGCAAGGTTCGCCATCACTGCTCTAGGAGCACATAATCACCCAACATCTGGGGTGGCAAGGTTTGCCATCACTGCTCTAGGAGCACATAATCACCCAACATCTGGGGTGGCAAGGTTTGCCATCACTGCTCTAGGAGCACATAATCAGCCAACATCTGGGATGCCAAGGTTTGCCATCGCTGCTCTAGGAGCACATAATCAGCCAACATCTGGGATGCCAAGGTTTGCCATCACTGCTCTAGGAGCACATAATCAGCCAACATCTGGGATGCCAAGGTTCGCCATCGCTGCTCTAGGAGCACATAATCACCCAACATCTGGGATGCCAAGGTTTGCCATCACTGCTCTAGGAGCACATAATCAGCCAACATCTGGGATGCCAAGGTTTGCCATCACTGCTCTAGGAGCACATAATCAGCCAACATCTGGGGTGGCAAGGTTCGCCATCACTGCTCTAGGAGCACATAATCACCCAACATCTGGGATGCCAAGGTTCTCCATCGCTGCTCTAGGAGCACATAATCAGCCAACATCTGGGATGCCAAGGTTCGCCATCACTGCTCTAGGAGCACATAATCACCCAACATCTGGGATGCCAAGGTTCGCCATCACTGCTCTAGGAGCACATAATCACCCAACATCTGGGATGCCAAGGTTCGCCATCACTGCTCTAGGAGCACATAATCACCCAACATCTGGGGTGGCAAGGTTCACCATCATTGCTCTAGGAGCACATAATCAGCCAACATCTGGGGTGGCAAGGTTCGCCATCACTGCTCTAGAATCACATAATCACCCAACATCTGGGATGCCAAGGTTCGCCATCACTGCTCTAGGAGCACATAATCACCCAACATCTGGGGTGGCAAGGTTCACCATCATTGCTCTAGGAGCACATAATCAGCCAACATCTGGGGTGGCAAGGTTCCCCATCACTGCTTTAGGAGCACATAATCACCCAACATGGGATCACAGAACTAGAGGAGCGAGCATCTGCCCACAAGTCCTTACATGATGGCTGCTCAGTCCTGGAACCCAGCCTGTGATTTGCACAACCCCTCAGCCGCCAGAAGGAGAAAAGATTGTGGTGGCATTACTGGACTGCCATAAAGACTTCAAGAAAAAAAAAAAAAAGGATATGTATAAAGGTTTAAGAAAAAAAAAAAAAAAAACCCGTTGAGGCGGAAGAGGAGGATTCTAATGGTCCCTTAACCCCTTTGCGCCGACACCTCCTGGCCCTTTAAAAAGTTTCAGATGCCAGGAGGCGGGGCAGGGGTTTAGGATTACGTGACTGCCGTGATTGGCTGTCACAGCGGTCACATAACCAGAATGCGTCCACTGCAAAAAGCGATCGGGAGCTTTCTGTTAACCACCAGTAACTGTGCTGGGAGCGTGCTCTCGGCACAGCTGTATGTACAATCTGGTGCCCAAATATGCGGCCGCTTGGCATTCAGGCCCACCCACTGAGAAGCTGCATATTTGCGTACTGTCAGCATAAGTGCCGATTCAC
The DNA here is from genome assembly GCF_965119305.1 of Pelophylax lessonae. NCBI lineage: Eukaryota > Metazoa > Chordata > Amphibia > Anura > Ranidae > Pelophylax > Pelophylax lessonae. The sequence continues at coordinate 524,685,826 of NC_138772.1, forward strand.
ACTAATGCGATGGCAGAGATCGCATATGATTCGGAGCGCACTGCTCCTAAAATCACATGCAAGGTCTGTGCGGTGCAAATTCAGCCATACAGTTTGTATGGCTGAATTCGCACCACAATCGCAGTGAACTCGCACAGGACCCTTTTTTTGGTCCGCAGCAGAATCGGATCGCATGGTGGTTCACACTAGTGCGATCTGATTCATGTGTGAACTGTCAGATCGCACTGCGATATGCGATCTGATCTGGGGGTGTCGTTAACTCTGAATTGACACCCCCAGCGATTTGCATATGGCAGTGTTCCAGCATCGCAATAGTGTGAACCAGAACTAAGGGGTTAAAGTATATGTGAATCCTCACCTGGCAAAACAACCTATTCAGTTTAAAATATAGATAAAAAGCAAATGTGTGTGTGTGTGCGTGTGTAAAATATTATAAATGCCTTTTGTTTCTCTCTTATAAGTGAATACAAACCCTCTGTTCCCAGCAGCATAAGGAGCTCAGAGAGCTGGAGGAGGAGAAACAGCAGTGCACTGTTCTTCCCAGTGAATAGCTGTGCGGGGGGGTCTGCAAAAGTCTGATCATTGGGGGAAAGTAGGCACAGCCAGAAAATGGACCGCGCTGTGCTCTCATGCCTAGTGTGGTTGGTTTTTAATAGGAAAGCAGAGGAACTGGCAGAAACACCAGAGATTTCAAACAAAGGAAGCAATACAAAGAGAACAGGATATTTTTTTTATACAATTACATGGTACAGCAGGCCCATATCAGGAATATGAAATGTTGGTGTAACACATTCTTTAGCCCTGGTTCACACCAGTGCGACTTGTCATGCGACAGTTCAAAGTTGCATGACAAGTCGCACCCCATTTTCGGCAATGGAACCGTTCAAATCACTGTCACTCAAGTTGCAGCGACTTTGAAAAAAGGTTCCTGCTATATTTATGTAAGATTTCATTGCGACTTGCATTGACATCTGTTAAATAAAGTCGCACAGATGTCAGCAAGCCGCATATGAAATGGCACTGGAAGTTGCGCTTAAGTAGCACCACTTCAAAGCCACACCGGGCTAATATTTCATTGCTCTTTTGGTCACCTTGCGTTTGTAGGTACATCCTTTCGATGCATTCTTTTTTTCATTAATCAAAGTTTTAAACTATAATCAGTGCTTTCACTTTATTTTCATTCAATGGGATTTTCTACATTCGTTCACACGTCATTGTTTGACATACAGCATGCTGAAATCCAAGATAAATGAGCAAATCATTTCCTGCCTGTCCAATGGCTTCCCTTTCAGTACAACCGCAAAACAGAAAACGGAGCAGTCAAAATGCCCACACATTTCCAGGAAATAGATGAATGGAATACTAGAATAAATCAGATTGTCATATGCTTAGAAGGACAGCACTGTGCTCACACCATCACACAGAACACAGGTATTAGGAAACGTTTAGGCTGGACCCAAACGACCTGCCAGCATGTGCGCATTTATAGCGATCTCCAGGCAAACAGCTGAAATTTTCTATTTCTGTTTCGCAAATTTTGCAATTCCTGCACCTCTGCTATGCAGCGATGTGAACTGTCCTGACTGGAAACAAGGCGTTTTGCTGAGCGGCTGCCCTGCTGCACAGTAATCCCAAAGGGTCACTTGCTCTGCACGGTTTCCTTAATGAAAATGCAAAGCATTCTCTGGTTGGACAAGGTGGAGATCATGATGTCCCCTCCCTGCCTTTCCACCTTGGCCAATCAGAGAATGCCTTCATTCATTGAGAAAAAAGCAAGGCATTCTATGAATGGCACTCCTCCCTAGTGAGCGGCTCCCTGCAGATGGAGAATGATGCTGCTCTCCCTGACCAGCCAAGTGTCACAGAAATATCGAGTGGCCCCAGCCTACAGGTCTCCGCCAAGTTACCATGCCCTGACGCGTTACGCCCCGCCCACCGGGGCATAGTCATAGGGTCATGAGTATGCACCAGAGGCGGGCAAAATGCGTCAGCAGTGTGGTTTCATGAAGGAGACATGTAGGCGGAGGCCACTCCATATTTTTGTGTCACACTAGCTGGTTGGGTAGAGCGGTGTCCTTTTTCGATTACTGCACTTATTGCTTTTGTATCAGCAGATCTGCACCCAATTTACTCCTGTGGATCATGAAAGCAGAGAACCTGGCTTTGAGAGCGACTCCCTGTGTTCACTATAAGAGCAGGGCAACCATTCAGCATGGGACCCAGAGAACAGCACCGATCACTGTAATAGCAGCAACTACTTTAGGGATTCTTCACTTCCACAGCAGTCCCACAGGTATAGAGTATGCATACCTACATTGGTTCAGGCTGGACCAATTTAACCACTTGCCGACCGCCGCAAGTACATATACTGCGGCGGTCAGCCCCGTGCAGGCAAAGTGATGTATGGGTACGTCACTCACCTGCGAGCCAATAGGGGGCGAGCGTGCGCCGTCGGAGGCGCGCTCCTGCCCCCGCTCGTTTACTGTGATCCCTGCGCGTGTGACCGGCGGACCCGATGTCCGCCGGCCACTCGCAATCTCCCGCTGGAGAGGGAGAAAGGCAGGCGGCTAATGTAAACAAAGCAGTCTGTCATTCTCCCTGATGTAACAGCAGAGATCATATGATCCTGCTATGTAGGATCGTATGTCTCTGTGGTTACATCACAAGCCACGCCCCTTTACAGTTAGAAACACGCCCCTAGGGACACATTTAACCCCTGCATCTCCAATAAAGTTAACCCCTTCCCTGCCAGTGTAATTTTTTCAGTAACAGTGCATATGTATAGCACTGATTACTGTAGTAATGTCACTGGTAACCCCAAAAGTGTCAAAAATATCAGTCAAGGGTCTGATCTGTCTGCCGCAATGTCGCAGTCCCGCAAAAAAAAAATAATAATATCGTAGATCGCCGCCATTACTCGTTAAAAAAAAAATAAACAAAAATCTTTCCCTTAGTTAGTAAACGCAATAACTTTTGCGCAAACCATTTAAAATACGCTTATTGTGATTTTTTTTACCAAACAGATGTAGCAGAAAACAAATTGGCCTAAAATAATAAAAAAAATTTGATTTTAACATTTGTTTTGGGGGAATTTCATATAAAAAAAAAAATGTGAAAAATATTGTTATTTTTGCAAAATTGTCGCTCTTTTTTTGTTTATAGCGCATGATCAAAAAAAAATAAAAAAAATCGCACAGGTGATCAAATACCACCTGTTTGTGGGAAAAAAAGGATGTCAAATTTGTTTAGGTACAGCGTCGCACGACCGCGCAATTGTCCGTTAAAGTTACGCAGTGCCGAATCACAAAATAGGGTCAGGAAGGGGGTAAAATCTTCCGGGGCTTAAGTGGTTAACTAAACAATAAAATCCATACCCGGAGTTCAGCTTTAAGGCAGAAGCAGTTAATAGGAATAAGGGAATTTTTTTTTCAGGTTTACTACAATGGAATCAATACAACAATTACGGCCATGCACAGAATAGGAAACCTGATCAAACGCTAATGATTTTCAGCAGTTTCTGGGGCAGCTGTATTGTATTTGGCTTCTATTTTAGTGCACAGAACACATCATGTCCAGGAGCTGAAATTACAGATTAGATTTTCATTGTTTATGTCTACTCTGCTTGAACCTAATGTGTAAATTATGGCCGTTTTCTAGATTCTTTTGCAGAAGATATTAAAGCGCATCCCAATCAAATGTGAATATTCTTTATGTAACATAACCCAGTCCTGGCTGTTTAGTGTCATCCTGCTACTCCACCTCTGCATCTGGCTGACACGCTATATCCCGATAATTGTCCATATTCTTTTTTACCAAACCGCTCTAGGAAAACAGGAATTCCTCGGTTACAAACAAGCCATTATCAAGGCTGACTCCACCCAGAAGTGAAAGCTTTGCTTATCTGCCTCCCCTCTGCTGCCACATTTGGCACCTTTTGGGAGTTAAGGCCCGTACACACGTACCGATTGTCGGCCGTAAATGTTCGGCCAACGTCCGATCGGCCGATTGTCGGCTTGTTAGTATGATGCTTCCGACAACCGACTGCGACTTTTCGGCCGAACAAAATCTGGTGTGCATGCTATAAAATTTTTGTTGGCCGTCACCAGAACGGCCAATTGTTCATCAGTCAGTACAGATTTTGGCCGACAAAAACACAGGGAAAGTTAACCATCACATGACATCACTTCTGAAGTTGGTTTTTGTTGGCCGACAAAATTCGTGTGCAGCAGTGTTAATTTTGGCAGCAAATTTCAATTTAGTTTTAGTCTTAGTCTTAGGACTAAAATGGCATTTTAGTTTTAGTCCTATTTTAGTCTTCTGCAAGTCTTTTAGTTTTAGTCGTATTTAGTCGACTAAAAATCCAGTATATTTTAGTCGACTAAAACGCCCTACATTTTAGTCGACTAAAACTCATTTTAGTCATCTATAATGGAATGGGTGTAGTTCAATTGTAATTTGTAATGCATTATTTAAGCATTTCTCTACAATTTCCAAACTCATTATATACTACTGCTGGTCCTGGAGTGAAAAATCTAATATGTTATTATTTATGCTTTGAGCATGCACCAGTGTTAATTTTTGGCAGCAAATTTCGATTTAGTTTTAGTTATAGTCTTTTGACTAAAATGCCATTTTAGTTTTAGTCGTATTTTAGTCATCTGAATTGTGTTAGTCGACGAAAAAGTTTTAGTCGGTTTTAGTCGACGAAATTAACACTGGTGTGCAGTCTAGAGCACATTTCAACCAACACAACAGCACTGGACAAAAGACGGCTGATCGTTCGGCCGACAATCGGTGCGTGTGTACGGGGCTTTGGTTTAGACCGGTATCCTTTCCTATTTCGGCCCCCACCTCCTCCTTCTGCAGCCGGCCCAATTAGAGCACTTATGCACACTACGGGACCGGCTGTGAATCCGCACGGCTTCACTGCCAGTTCCCCTTAGTGGAGATGGCGGCAGCAGCACCTGATAGCCATTTGAAAGATCGGCTCAGGTGAAGACACCACTGGATTCCTGGACAGGCAAGTGCAAGGTCCATAAAGACCTGGATGAGCAAATTTAGGGTGGAGGAACTTGACTGGCCTGCACAGAGTCCTGACCTCAACTCAATAGAACACCTTTGAGATGAATTAGAGAGGAGACTGTGAGCCAGGCCTTCTCGTCCAACATCAGTGCCTGACCTCATAAATGCGCTTCTGGAAGAATGTTCAAACATTCCCAGAGTCACACTCCTAAACCTTGTGGACAGCCTTCCCAGAAGAGTTGAAGCTGTTATAGCGGCTATAGCTGGGTGGGCCAACTCAATATTGAACCCTACGGACAAAGACTGGGATGCTATTAAAGTTCATGTGTGAGTAAAGGCAGGTGTCCCAATACTTTTGGTAATATAGTGTATGTACACACACATGCATATGTGTTTGAGCTTCGGAGTGCACACCCTAATGCAATTATCTGCGCACACCAATGGGCTCAGCAGGATCGATCCACTTGGGTACAACCAACCTGCCGGATTTTACGTGCGATTATTGCTAGTGGATGGCAATAAAGTGGTATTAAAAGGTTTGGCTTTTTTTTTTTTTAAATAACAAACATGTTTTACTTCCCCGCTCTGTGTAGTGGGTTTGCACAGAGCAGCCCTAATCCTTCACTTCAGGTCCCCCGCCGACGCTCTTGGCTCCTCTCCATTGACCAGTGCCTCCAATAGCAAGCCGATTGCTATGGGGGCACTGGTGTGTGCCTTGTTCTATGCATCCATAAAACACATAGAGCCATGGTCAGCCCCGCCCCCCACTTTCTCCTCATTAGCTGTGATTAACAGAAGTGGGAGCCGATGGCTCCCGCTGCTGTCTAAGCCCATGTAGAGAGGGGGTCCCAGGACAGCCGAGGCTCCTGTACACATCGCTGGATGTAGAGGGGGCTCAGGTGAGTATTTGGGGGGCTGTGAGGGGAGCAGTACACAGAAGGATGGAATGCATGAAGGTAAAAAACCTTCAGCCTATACAATCAAGCACTTTAATCCTTAAGCTGCTAGCATTAGTAAATAGAGAGGAAGGTATATCATATTTACTTGTTTTCATTCTTACACTTCCGCAGTTACTTCCTGGTTTCCAAGCCTTGGCAAATGATGTCATACATCCCAGGAGTCTTCAGGTGGGGTGTTCTCAGCTAAGCACACCCTCCTGCCTGTACGCCTGTGCTAAGGACAGATGGATTCCAGGAAGCAAATGCTACATAGATCATCTGCACTTACTCAAGATGGTTGTGTCTAGAAATGCTAGGGGGGTGTTTTTCAAAGTAATTTCTTAACAAAATATAAGCATATAGACATGGATAGATGGAGGAGGTTGCTTTGAATAGTAAATAAAAAATGAAATAGCATTTGGGTTGTGGTGCTCAGATACAGTGTAGTTCCACTTTAAGAAATAGACTAACAGGTGGGGTAAACTCTGAGAATGAAATCCTTTCAGACCCTAATGCAGATTGGAATTAAAGTAGAACTGCAACCAAACAAAACACATTTCAGATACAAACATAACCACATTAATTTCCACAATATTTGTAATTCTGCTCAGCTAGTCTTGTGAATAAAGAGGCTCTGGCACACTGCACTGTCAGATGTTTTTTAAACCAATATTACACTTTTGAATTTTGCAGCTTCCTGTGTCACTTCCCTGGCTAGTGGTCTATAGAAGAGCATTGTGACCATACTTCAATTCCCCCAGCATTGTCCTCTAGTAGTGTTGAGCGAACACGGACTGTATTATTCGTGTTCGTACCGAATAATTGGATTTTTTGTACCCGAACACGGACACTTTACTGTATGTTCGGGTAAAAATCCGTGTTCGGTCGTTTTATTTCCGGGTTTTGCATGCTTTGGCGCTCTTTTCATGGCGGGCTTTCAACAGCCAATCAACAATCGTTTAACTGGTGTGCCTTAAGCCATCCCAGCCATGCCTGCAAATGTCTCAGTAGCTGTGATTGGCCGTCTGAAGCATGTGACCAAGTCTTTATAAGTTCGAGGCAGCCGCAGCGGCGTCATTATGCTGCTTAGATTCAGGGACAGAGCACACATCAACGTGCTGGCTGCTGATTAGGGAAAGATAGGCAGGAAAAAACCATTTGTGTCCGGATAGAATTGAGGGACAGGTCGGAGTGTTTAGGCAGGGCGAGTTGTAGGCATTTTAGGGATAGAGTCTGCTGAATTATATAGGGTCAGTGTCTTCTACAAACTACAATCGATATTGCTGTGTGGGGGGTGGGGTCTGCACTCAATCCTGATCTACGATCTCTTCTCAATCCTGTTAGGGACAGAGTCTGCTGAATTTTAGGGAAACTGTGTTCTACAAACTACAATCGATATTGCTGTGTGGTGTGGGATTGGAGATAGGCAGGTGTCAGTGATCCACATCCATTTTTCTGTGTGTGAGCTGCAGTGAACACAATCTTTTTGGGCTGCAGTGAACACAATCTTTTTGGGCTGCAGTGAACACAATCTTTTTGGGCTGCAGTGAACACAATCTTTTTGGGCTGCAGTGAACACAATCTTTTTGGGGTGCAGTGAACAAAATCTTTTTGGGGTGCAGTGAACACAATCCTTTTTGGTGTGCAGTGAACACAATCTTTGTGGGGTGCAGTGAACCAAATCCTTTGTGGGGTGCAGTGAACACAATCTTTTTGGGGTGCAGTGAACAAAATCCTTTTTGGGGTGCAGTGAACAACATCCTTTTTGGGGTGCAGTGAACACAATCTTTTTGGGGTGCAGTGAACAAAATCCTTTGTGGGGTGCAGTGAACACAATCTTTTTGGGGTGCAGTGAACACAATCTTTTTGGGGTGGAGTGAACAACATCCTTTTTGGGGTGCAGTGAACAAAATCCTTTTTGGGGTGCAGTGAACAAAATCATTTTTGGGGTGCAGTGAACACAATCTTTTTGGGGTGCAGTGAACACAATCTTTGTGGGGTGCAGTGAACACAATCTTTTTGGGGTGGAGTGAACAACATCCTTTTTGGGGTGCAGTGAACAACATCCTTTTTGGGGTGCAGTGAACACAATCTTTTTGGGGTGCAGTGAACACAATCTTTGTGGGGTACAGTGAACAGAATCTTTGTGGGGTGCAGTGAACACAATCTTTGGGGGGTACAGTGAACACAATCTTTGTGAGGTGCAGTGAACACAATCTTTGTGGGGTGCAGTGAACACAATCATTGTGGGGTGCAGTGAACTCAATCTTTGTGGGGTACAGTGAACACAATCTCATACTGAAGGTTTGAGGGTGCTGCCTGTTCCATACTCCCCCTACTCCTAGCCTTTTAGGGGTACAAACAATAGTAATTGGGGCCTAGTGTGGTTGTGTACGTGTGATATACATACACTTTTTTGGGATCATATTTTCTATTCCGCTATTTAATCAAAAACCTCTGGGGATCAGTTAAATTGGGGGATAGTCTGTGTTGGTACGTGTGAGAGAGATCCACCTTTCCAAGTTGTTGGGGTTCATCTCATACTTCTGAAGGTTTGAGGGTGCTGCCTGTTCCATACTCCCCCTACTCCTAGCCTTTTAGGGGTACAAACAATAGTAATTGGGGCCTAGTGTGGTTGTGTACGTGTGATATACATACACTTTTTTGGGATCATATTTTCTATTCCGCTATTTAATCAAAAACCTTTGGGGATCAGTTAAATTGGGGGATAGTCTGTGTTGGTACGTGTGAGAGAGATCCACCTTTCCAAGTTGTTGGGGTTCATCTCATACTTCTGAAGGTTTGAGGGTGCTGCCTGTTACATACTCCCCCTACTCCTAGCCTTTTAGGGGTACAAACAATAGTAATTGGGGCCTAGTGTGGTTGTGTACGTGTGATATACATACACTTTTTTGGGATCATATTTTCTATTCCGCTATTTAATCAAAAACCTTTGGGGATCAGTTAAATTGGGGGATAGTCTGTGTTGGTACGTGTGAGAGAGATCCACCTTTCCAAGTTGTTGGGGTTCATCTCATACTTCTGAAGGTTTGAGGGTGCTGCCTGTTCCATACTCCCCCTACTCCTAGCCTTTTAGGGGTACAAACAATAGTAATTGGGGCCTAGTGTGGTTGTGTACGTGTGATATACATACACTTTTTTGGGATCATATTTTCTATTCCGCTATTTAATCAAAAACCTTTGGGGATCAGTTAAATTGGGGGATAGTCTGTGTTGGTACGTGTGAGAGAGATCCACCTTTCCAAGTTGTTGGGGTTCATCTCATACTTCTGAAGGTTTGAGGGTGCTGCCTGTTCCATACTCCCCCTACTCCTAGCCTTTTAGGGGTACAAACAATAGTAATTGGGGCCTAGTGTGGTTGTGTACGTGTGATATACATACACTTTTTTGGGATCATATTTTCTATTCCGCTATTTAATCAAAAACCTTTGGGGATCAGTTAAATTGGGGGATAGTCTGTGTTGGTACGTGTGAGAGAGATCCACCTTTCCAAGTTGTTGGGGTTCATCTCATACTTCTGAAGGTTTGAGGGTGCTGCCTGTTCCATACCCCCCCTACTCCTCATCTAGCCTTTTAGGGGTACAAACAATAGTAATTGGGGCCTAGTGTGGTTGTGTACGTGCGAGATACATACACTTTTTTTGATCATATTTCCTATTCCGCTATTCAATAAAAACCTTTGAGGATCAATTGAATTGCGGGATAGTCTGTGTCGGTACGTGTGAGAGAGATCCACCTTTCCAAGTTGTTGGGGTTCATCTCATACTTCTGAAGGTTTGAGGGTGCTGCCTGTTCCATACTCCCCCTACTCCTCATCTAGCCTTTTAGGGGTACAAACAATAGTAATTGGGGCCTAGTGTGGTTGTGTACGTGTGATATACATACACTTTTTTTGGATCATATTTTCTATTCCGCTATTTAATTTAACTGGGCCTCCATGCGAGACCTGTGTGCCTTGTTGCGCTGTTTTGAGTACTCCACCAACATGGCCAGTGGCAATGACGCCGTTCTCAGCTTAACTATCCCACTTCTATGCCTCCTTGAAAAAACAATTCGGGCGATGATGGAAGAGGATGTGGCACAGGATGAGGAGGAGGAGGAGGATGAAGAGGTAACATTTCCAAGGCTTTCAGGGCAGTCATTCGCAAGGGGCTCCGAGGGTGGGTTCCTGCACACGCAAACGCCAGGGACGCAATTGTCCAGCAGGGGCACAGTTCTGGAGGATGAGGAGGATGAGGAGGAGGAGGAGCTGGAGGAGGAGATGGAACCATGTTCACAGCAGGGTGGCACCCAGGCCAGCTCATGGCCATCACTGGTGCGTGGCTGGGGGGATACAGAGGACACGGACCATACACCTCCCACAGAGGACAGCCTTTCGTTGCCTCTGGGCAGCCTGGCACACATGAGCGATTACATGCTGCAGTGTCTCCACAACGACCGCCGAGTTGCCCACATTCTAACTTGTGCTGATTACTGGGTGGCCACGCTGCTGGATCCCCGTTACAAGGACAACGTACCGTCCTTAATTCACTCACTGGAGCGCGATCGCAAGATGCGCGAGTACAAGCGCACGCTGGTAGACGCCATGCTGCTGGCATTCCCATCTGACAGCGGGGCCACAGTGGAAGCACAAGGCAGAGGAGGAGGAGGAGGAGGTCGCCAACGCAACCAGGGCACCGCCAGCACCTCAGAAGGCAGGGTTAGCATGGCCGAAATGTGGAAAAGCTTTGTCAGCACGCCACAACAAACAGCAGCACCAGCAGCTCAGATGGAACGTCTTAGCAGGAGGCAGCATTTTACCAACATGGTGGAGCAGTATGTGTGCACACGCCTACATGTAGTGAATGACGGGTCTGCCCCCTTCAACTTCTGGGTCTCCAAATTGGGCACATGGCCTGAGCTTGCCCTTTACGCCTTGGAGGTGCTGGCGTGCCCTGCAGCCAGTGTATTATCTGAACGGGTATTTAGCACGGCTGGGGGCGTTATAACAGACAAGCGCAGCCGCCTGTCCAGAGACAATGTGGACAAGCTCACGTTCATTAAAATGAACCAGGCATGGATCCCACGGGACTTTTCCGTACCTTATGCAGAATAGCAATGGATACCGACCTTACCCACCCATTGTTCCATTTTTGCTCTTTCTCACTCTTTTGGGGTGTACCCTCATTTAAAATTTGTGAAAAGAAGCAGTGTTGGCTACCTCGTCCTCCTCCTCAGGGCCAGATTAATGTAGGGGCTATTGGAGCTGCAGCTCCAGGCCCCTACCTTTTATATAGGCCCCGGGTTGGCCATATTCACTGTTACCGCTCTTCTGTCACTTGTAAACACAGAAGTCTGGCTTCTATGCTCACTTCCCCAGGCAGCACCCTCAGAACCTCCCCACACAGCGTGAAGGCCGGACAAGGAGGGACAGTTGGCGATGCATGGATGTGTTTATGGGCTTCAGAGACAGCATCCCATGTTGAATTAGGCATGCATGGCTGCACCCTTCCTCCTCTGGGTGCATGGCAAGGCACGGCCCTAAGGCCCTTCAAAATCCTCAGCACCAAGCCCATGATGCTGTTAATCCGGCCCTGGTCCTCCTCCACCGCCGCTTCCACCTACACCGCCCATAGGTGTGCGCAGCCTATTGCATTAAGGTGTGCACCCCAAAGTTGAAATACACATGCATGTGTTTGCCAGCAGGGAGAGTAATGTATCGGGGCCATGTACCTGTAGGCAAGGAGAAATAGAGCAGAGCAGGTCCCAGGGAGATCTTTCCCATCTCCTCACTGGCAATGCTATGTGCCCTAGGTGATTAGGGTGTGCCCAGGCACACCCAGCACACCCTGTGCGCACGCCTATGTCACCGCCACATCCACCACCACCTTAACCTCCCTCCTACTCCATATGGGCCTCGTCCTTCAGAGATGAAGAAGAACATTGTTTTATTTTTCTGTTTTTTTTTGTTGTTTTAAGTTATTTCCCTATCCACATTTGTTTGCAGAGCACTTGCCATGCTCTTAATTACGTTTTGCTGCCATTTGCAGCACTCTAGCCCTTTCCTTTGGTGTTTTAGAGCCATTTTAGTGCCTTAAAGTTCGGGTCCCCATTGACTTCAATGGGGTTCGGTGTCCGGGAAAAGTTCGGTAAAAGTCCGGGACACGGACCCGGACTTTTTTTTAAAGTTCGGCCGAACCCGTCGAACACGGACATCTAGGTGTTCGCTCAACCCTATCCTCTAGCTGTAATCCCGTATGTACATGGACAGTGAAGGCCTGAAAATATTCAGCGTTTTCCTGTGCCCAGGGAGCCACATACAGCCTGCAATACAAGTGAATGGCTGTACACGGCCACATATTTGCAAACGGCGATGCTGCAGTGCATTGTTGTTTACTCAAAAAAACATATAAAACATATTTCCTGAACGTGGTAGTTTCATTGTATGTGCATGCGTGCGGGGATGAATGACGATGCACTTAAGGAGTATAGCTATTCACTCATATGCACTTTAATGCAGCACCCAGACAAATTTTACGCCAAGCACAATTTCAGCCTCTCGCTGTCCGAGTGCATGAGGCCTATGGCTACCAAACCAGCTGCTGATAAGACCTGGGACTGCTTTCACACTGGTAAAAACACAGTTCAATCTTAGTTTGAGTCTGTATACAAGGTTTCCCATTTCAAGCCCTGATGAAGTGGATAGTTCTGGATCCATGGAAAGCATTGTCTTCCTCTGATTCTTTACTGAAATAAAAGTTTTATCAAACACAAGGCCCAGGGGCCGAATCTGGCCCTCCAGGCCATTTCATGTGGCCCTCACACCCAGAGGAGGGGGATTGGAAGCGAGATGTGAACAGCCTGTGAAACAGAGCGGTTTCTTGCACACTCCTAAACTTTGCATTCTACGTGGCCCACTCCTCATAACAGCGCTGTACACAGCGTACCCCTGAACTCTGCCCTCTCTGTACACAGCGCACCCCTGGACGCTGCACTCTGTACACAGCGCACCCCTGGACGCTGCACTCTGTACACAGCGCACCCCTGGACGCTGCACTCTGTACACAGCGCACCCCTGGACGCTGCACTCTGTACACAGCGCACCCCTGGACGCTGCACTCTGTACACAGCGCACCCCTGGACGCTGCACTCTGCACACAGCGCACCCCTGGACGCTGCACTCTGCACACAGCGCACCCCTGCACACAGCGCACCCCTGCACACAGCGCACCCCTGCACGCTGCACACAGCGCACCCCTGGACGCTGCACACAGCGCACCCCTGGACGCTGCACACAGCGCACCCCTGGACGCTGCACACAGCGCACCCCTGGACGCTGCACACAGCGCACCCCTGGACGCTGCACACAGCGCACCCCTGGACGCTGCACACAGCGCACCCCTGGACTCTGCACACAGCGCACCCCTGGACTCTGCACACAGCGCACCCCTGGACTCTGCACACAGCGCACCCCTGGACTCGGCACACAGCGCACCCCTGGACTCGGCACACAGCGCACCCCTGGACTCGGCACACAGCGCACCCCTGAACTCGGCACACAGCGCACCCCTGAACTCGGCACACAGCGCACCCCTGAACTCGGCACACAGCGCACCCCTGAACTCGGCACACAGCGCACCCCTGAACTCGGCACTCTGCACACAGCGCACCCCTGAACTCTGCACTCTGCACACAGCGCACCCCTGAACTCTGCACTCTGTACACAGCGCACCCCTGAACTCTGCACTCTGTACACAGCGCACCCCTGAACTCTGCACTCTGTACACAGCGCACCCCTGAACTCTGCACTCTGTACACAGCGCACCCCTGAACTCTGCACTCTGTACACAGCGCACCCCTGGTTATAATTGCGCCTTTAAGATCCTCCCACTGTTGCAATTTGGCCACACCCATCGTTCAGTGCGGTTTAGTGGGGGAGTGGTTGAGTTCCTGCACCTATTCTCTGAGAAAAAAAGCCCTGCATAACTTTATATAGTCTTTCAGATACAACCGGCCCTCTGAGGACAACCATAATGCTGATGCGGCCTGCAATGAAATTTGAGTTTGACAACCCTGATCTAGAATATGAATCTGTGGTTTGGCACTTTAGTCTTTGCTGCCCAAGGCCCATTTAACACAGGTTTCAGCTTGTAGAAGAGTATTGTGTATAAAATCCTTCCAGCTTTGTTGAAGCCTTTTAACCTGTTTCTGTCCATGTAATGCATATCTGCAGCAGCAAAGAGGGTAGGCTTTAAACGCCAACGTCGCACAAATGCATTCCATGGGCAGCATAGATTTCTGTGCTGAGAGTGCGCTCACTGCGCACCACCATCACAGAGACAGAGCTGTCAAAGACAGCTCTCAGTGTGTACTAATGATCGGGAACTGACACTACCGATTTCCGATAATGTGACTACTATGGCAGCCAATCACAGTGGTCACTTTATTAGGCAGACCTCCCTGGAAAATACATGTATTCAATTTTTGAATTAAAGCCTGCAGAGAATTTCAACTGCGATCAGTGTACCATGGGTGCAATGCACAGGCTCCTGTGTTGTGTACACCCCAGGCCCAGGTTTGTATAAAGATACAAACCTTCTGTTATGGGGCTGGAGGAAGTAAACAAAGGGTTACAAGAGTGCTGATGTTACTGCTCTTGTGCTTCACTGCAATCAGAGTCTCTCTGCCACAGTGGAAAATGGGACTTGTAGTTCTCCCATGACAGATCCCTGTTAATGGATGGAGCCATGCATATCCTTACCAATCTCAAACAAAAACGAAAGTCTGCAGTGAGAAGCACCCTACGATTCAGGTAAGTGGGAGAGCAGTTTGAGGGTGGTGGGGGGGGGGGGGTTAGGGTATGCAACCAGGTTTCACTCTAAATATAGGTATAATCAAAAACATGGCCTTAAAAAGGTGAATTATGCCTTTAAAATTTACCTGGGCCAAAGAATGTTTTTAAGCCCGCCATTCCATTTTAATTCATAAGAAGGCAGCCATAATGTACAAACCTCAAGGGTCTGGTGACCAGGCCACCTTAGAAAATGTACAGCTTGAGTCTAAACTTCTGTGTTTGAAAATGTAAATGCATCTTCTGTTTGAGAATTAAAAAAAAAAAAAAAAAAAAATTCTATTTGTGTGACATAACGGCCACAATCAACTTGTGACAATTATCAAAGATTTATATGCCACACTTCCTCTCTACACTGATAAAACAGGGAGCAGCCGCTTCTGTACCGTTAATCTAGTCCCCAACAATGGTAGATGAATGAATTTAGAATTGTAGTCACGGTTCCCATTAATAATCGTCCATATAGCTCAGGTTCCATCTTCAAATCAATCTTCCTCTTGTGGAGATGACAGAAAGGTTCATGCAAACATTGTCGACTTAGCAACGGTGACAAAAGACAAAATTACACAACAAGCCAACCTATGTACTGCTAATGCTATCCAGGACACAGTGCAAGTGCATAAAAATGCAAGAAAGTCCACTTAAACAATGGTTTAAGAGCCGGTTCACACTGGGGCGACTTGTCAGGCAACCTGGTCGCCTGACAAGTCGCCGTGGGTCGCCTGCCATAGATTAGCACAGGACCCGTTCTAATAGGAGCGACACAACTCGCTCCGACTTAGAAAAAGGGTCCTGAGCCACTTTGGGGCGACCTGCATTGACTTCAATGATATGAAGTCCGTGCATGCCGCTCAGAGGTCGCGGTGCGAGCTGCTCACCGCGACTTCACAGGTCGCCCGGCAAAGTCGGGTCGCGCCTATGTGAATCGGCTCTTAATGGGATTGGTAACCTGTCAATTGTAAACATAAGAGGTTGACCAAGAACAAGCTGCCAACCGCCGGTTTCTGAAAACATCCATGTCCTGGGACCCCCTCTCCTCATTGGCTGGCTTGCAGGG
>NC_138772.1:524701893-524739393 GCF_965119305.1 Pelophylax lessonae
TTGTCCTTCCTGAAGATCAGGGACAACCCCACTAAAGCGTTGGCTATTATCCACGCTGCCCGTAACAGTTCTATCCTTTTATTGTTATTATCGACCATCGCAGAAAAAGCATTTGATCGACTGAACTGGATGCTTATGGAGGGAACGTTGAACCACCTAGACCTGGGTAGCAAAAGAATGTCCTGGATCAAGTAAAAGTCAACGGGCATTTGTTCATCCCCCTTCTATAAAACTAATGGGAAGCGTTAGGGATGCCCATTGACTCCACTGATTTTCATCCTCCTATTGGAACCCCTTCTTCAAAAGAGGAGGGTGAACCCTGATATAAGTGGCCCTACCCTAGGTTACTCTTTGCCCTTAACCACCGGAGGATTTTGCTGTCTTACGTCCAGGCCACTTTTTTGCGATTCGGCACTGTGCGACTTTAACTGACAATTGCGCAGTCGTGCGACGCCATACCCAAACTAAAATTTACGTCCTTTTTTTCCCACAAACAGAGCTTTCTTTTGGTGGTATTTGATCACCTGTGCGATTTTTACTTTTTGCGCTAGAACCAAAAAAATAGCGTAAATTTTGAAAAAATAACAATATTTTTCACATTTTTTTTATATGAAATTCCCCCCAAAAAATTTAAAAATCAAAATTTTTTTTAAATTTTTGGCCAATTTGTTTTCTGCTACCTATGTTTGGTAAAAAAAAATCACAATAAGCGTATTTTGATTGGTTTGCGCAAAAGTTATTGCGTTTACTAACTAAGGGAAAGATTTTTGTCATTTTTGGTGTTTTTTTTTTTTTTAACGAGTAATGGCGGCGAACTGCGATTTTTTTGCGGGACTGCGACATTGCTGCGGACAGATCGGACCCCTGACTGACATTTTTGACACATTTGGGGGTACCAGTGACATTACTGCAGTAATCAGTGCTATATATATGCACTGTTACTGTAAAAATGACACTGGCTGGGAAGGGGTTAATTTTTATTGGAGAGGGAGGGGTTAATATATGCCTGGTGCTTACTGACGTGTGTGGGGGGAGGTGACTGAGTGACACAGGGACAGATCGCAGGTTCAGCTATGCTGAATCCTGCAATCTGACCCTGCCTGTCACTTAGGAGATCCAACCGCTTTGTTTACACAAGCAGGCGGATCTCCACACTCGATTCCCCGACAATCGGGGAAGAGCAGCGCCGATCGCCGCCGCTCCCCCCCTGGCCCGACTCCCGCTGTGACTGAATACAGCGGGAGCGAGCCTCCGGCGGGCCGAGAAAGGGGAGTGTCTGGCGACGTAGGTCTACGTCGCCAGACGATAAGGAACCACTTTGCCGCAGTAGAGCTCTAGTGAGCAGACGGCAAGTGGTTAAAAATACCCACCTACTTCAATAAAAAATATTGTGAAAGAAAATAGCGTCCTACACTGATGCATCTGCCGAGGAAGGAGCACGCATGCTCCGAACGCGAGCACCCCCCTGCCACTATTGGATGTAAGCCTGGATACTGAACGCTGCCAGAAACACAGAAGTGTCGGACTCCACCGGCACAGCCAGGACCACGGCCACCACAGTCTACTTCCCTAACATCCCTACAGTATTGCAGATGAACCATCACCATTTGCTGATCAACTATTTCCTCTGTGTGAGTTACTACATTGTTTTTATGTAACAAATAACCTTTTAATCTACACTGAGGTGGCACTGCTTTTCTTCTCCTACACGGATGACAAACTCTTTTTCATCACTAAACCTTTAGTGTCCTTTCCGAACCTTCTAGCAGGAATAGAAACATTTAGTGCTTTGTTAAAATTCTGCATTTAACTACCAGAAACCAGAGGCCCCGAATCTTCCACAATTCATACCCTGCCCATAGTAGCGATGATCTGCCTCATTCAGCAAGGTCCTCCAATCCCCCCTAAGGAAGAAGCTTATGGTAAACGCATACAAGGAATGTTATACGTCATTACTATACTGTTACACATGCAATAAATCACCACAGCACTGCACATAATATCAACACTGTTTAGTGGCGCAATAAATTCCTTTACATTGGGAACTGAGATCTTCAAGAGACAGACCCAATAAATATTTTCAACAATAAATACACTTTAAATAAAAATCCAGAAAACCACAAACCTTCCATTATATATATTCTAGCAATAAAAAAAATTTTGATTGCAGGGGGGTATTGGACCAGTGGGCATGTAAATGCTTTGTTTTTAACAAGTCTTATGCCTAGTTACTCCTGTGGAGATGAAGTCAATACCCCATTGGTGAAGACTGTATGAGTGGGCGGCGACTGTCGGAGGACGTAAGAGAAAAAAACAATTTTCACTGACCTGCGATCTCACATGCATAGTCAAGAAAACCCATCTTAGTAACTAAAGTTGGCCATGAATGGCCTGAAATTCAGCCAATTCCTAAAGAACCGGCTGAAACTAAAGCCATGGGGAGTCCTGGAAGCACCACCTAACAACGAACATCCATGAAATAATTAACTATCAGTTTATTCTTCTTCTTCAGGATTTATATAGTGACAACAGTTTGCACAGTGCTTCACAACATGAGGACAGACAATACAATAACAATACAATTCAATACAGGAGGAATCATGGAAAATTATCAGCCAAGCAGGGACAACTTCCGTTCAGATTCAGGCAATGTTTGGCAGTGCCATTGAATGCGATGGTGCTGCGACTGTCTGAATACAAAGGCCTGTAATGAAGATTCCGCCATCCACGCTGTAAAGCTGGCCACACGCTATGCAAATTTCAGTCGCTTCATGATGAACCAGCCAAAAATCCCCACATGGGTGGCCCTATTCCCCCTTATCGAAGTAGCCAGACAAAAACCTTTTGGCAAACAGGCTGCATCCATTCAGATGCAATGAGCACACTAGATGATTTGTCTATCTGAACCAAAATAATCTGAATGACCGCTTTATCATGCATTGGTGTAATGTGGTGTCAATGATTCTGAATAGTACCCCAATGCACCTCCCCGGAAGTGGCGCAGTGCACTGCGGGAAAAAGTTCAGGTACATTTTGAGGTGCACTGCCAGCCCACTCATTCGGAATGGGCTGTGTAAGGCAGTACACCTTATCGTGCGATAGAACTTACATGCCTGTAATGCAATGCACCTCACCGGTAAGATGTAAGCCTTGCCTTAGTGCAGCTTTCCTTTAAAGCGACTCTGTCATTGAAAAAATAAAAAAATAAAAAAGAAGAGAAAAAGCTCCAAAAGGAGGACACTTGATACTTTTCTGGTCCTTTTCTCTTCTGCAATTCTCTACCACCTGAAGAACCTTCACAGGCCGGAGGAATGTTTGATGCCCGTGTACCCCACCTCTCTCAGTAGTTGCCTGCTTCAACATTACTAAGGCTACGTTCACATGTGGGCGTAGCGGATCACGGGCAGAATCACCGCGATTCTGCCCGCGATCCGGAAACATTGCAAATCGCGGGACGCCTGTGCGATGCCCATGATTTGCAATGGCACCCTTACATAGTTACATAGTTAGTGAGGTTGAAAAAAGACATCAGTCCATCCAGTTCAACCTATGATGTGTGTGTGTGTTTGCTTTTAACCGTACATTGTATACCCCTGTATGTTGTGGTCTTTAAGGTGCCCATCTAATAGTTTTTTGAAACTATCGATGTTCCCTGCTGATACTACTGCTTGTGGAAGAGAATTCCACATCCTTACCACTCTTACAGTGAAGAACCCCTTACGCATTTTAAGGTTAAACCGCCTTTCCTCTAGTTTTAGTGAGTGGCCACGTGTCTTATTGTATCTCCTTTCTCTGAATAGTTTGTTCCTTATGCTAGGGTCGCCAGTACAGTATTTGTACATTGATATCATATCCCCCCTCAATCGTCTCTTCTCTAGAGAGAATAGGTTCAGTGCTTGTAGTCTTTCCTCATAGCTGATGTCCTCCATTCCCCTAATTATTTTTGTTGCCCTTCTCTGGACTCTTTCCAATTCCAGCACATCCTTCCTGAGGACCGATGCCCAGAACTGGACAGCATACTCCAGATGTGGCCGGACCAGAGTCTTGTAGAGTGGGAAAATAATATCTTTATTTCTGGAGTGAATCCCCTTTTTTATAAAACCCAATATTCTGTTGGCTTTGCTTGCAGCTGCTTGGCATTGCATGCCACTGCCAAGCCTGTTGTCTACCAGTACCCCCAGGTCTTTTTCCATCCTAGACTCCCCCAGAGGTTCCCCCCCTAGTGAGTAGCTTGCTTTCTGGTTTCTGGCCCCCAAGTGCATTACTTTACATTTATCAACATTAAACCTCATCTGCCATGTAGTTGCCCACCCCGTTATTTTGTTCAGGTCTGCTTGCAAGATTTCCACATCCTGTATAGAAGATATTGGCATGCTTAGTTTAGTATCGTCCACAAATACTGAGATTGTACTCAATATCCCCTCCTCTAGATCATTTATGAATAAATTAAACAGGATTGGCCCCAGGACAGAACCCTGGGGGACCCCACTTTCCACCCCCGCCCAATCCGAGTACTCCCCATTAATCACCACCCTCTGGACTCTCCCCTGGAGCCAGTTCTCTATCCAGGTACTCACCTTATGGTCCATACCTACCTTCCTTAGTTTGTACAGTAAGCGTTTGTGGGGAAAGGTGTCAAAGGCCTTTGCAAAGTCCAGATACACCACATCCACAGGCTTACCTTTATCTAGATGGCAGCTCACTTCATCGTAGAAGGTTAATAGATTGGTTTGGCAAGAACGATTTTTCATAAATCCATGCTGATTACTACTAATTATATTGTTTTCATTACTAAAGTCTTGTATGTGGTCCCTTAACATCCCCTCCAAAATCTTGCAGACTACAGATGTTAGGCTGACAGGTCTATAGTTACCCGGGATACACCTCGGCCCCTTTTTAAGTATTGGTACTACGTTGGCCTTTTTCCAATCTGCTGGCACCATACCTGTCTGTAAACTATCCTTAAAAGATCAAGAATAATGGTCTGGCAATCACCTGGCTGAGCTCTTTAAGAACCCTCGGGTGCAAGCCATCCGGTCCCGGTGATTTATTTATGTTAAGTTTCTCAAGTTTAGTTCTAAGTCTGTCTTCTGTTAGCCATGGCGGTGTTTCCTGAGGTGTGTTGTTTAGATTGGCCTTACAAGCGGGGTTTGTGTAGCCCCCCGATTCTTTTGTGAAGACTGAAGAGAAGAAATTATTTAACACTTCCGCCTTTTCCCTGTCCTCAGTGGCCATATTTCCTTTGTCATCTTTTATGGGGCCAATGTGTTCTGACCTAAAACGCTGTGAGATGTTGCCGTAGGTAACATCGCGCAAACAGAATTGCGGGACAAAAAGGTACAGGAGCTTCTTTTGTGCGTCATGCGTCCCGCGATTCTGTTTGCGCAATGTTACCGCAATTCAGCAGGCGGAAATCGCAGCAACATTGCACAGCGTTTGGGGTGCCATTGCAAATCACGGGCATCGCACAGGCGTCCCGCGATTTGCAATGATTCCGGATCGCGGGCAGAATCGCGGTGATACTGCCTGTGATCCGCTACGCCCACATGTGAACGTAGCCTACAGGTCATGAGTGATATAACAGAGGTAGAAGGAACCACAGATTGCGGTGGAGGGGGGGGGGGGGGGGTGTTGCAGGCATCTGACATCTGAAGTGTGTCAGAGGTAAAGATTCTTCACGTTATAGACTGTAAGCTCTAACGAGCAGGGCCCTCCAGTTCCTCCTGTATTAAATTGTATTGCACTGTACTGTCTTCCCTCTAGCTCTGCGCAAACTGTTGGCGCTATATAAATCCTGTATAATAAGAATTATAATAATAATAATAATAATAATAATAAGGTTATAAAAAAAAAAAAAATCCACAAATGGCTTTGGACCAGGTAAATATAAAATACCTTCTTTTACAAGGTATTTTATATTCACTTTACTTTTTATATTTATTATATATTTCTTTTTCCAGTGACTGGATTACTTTAAGTACCCCACCCAGTGTAGGGAAAGTTGCCACTAGCCGCTTACATGCACACAGAACTACTCAAAAAGGAGCAGAAAAGACTGCGCTCCCATCCTGTGCAGCGTGGCTCTGCTCCGTACACATGCCCAGCATCCCTATCTGCTGTCCCATAGACAGAGGGAATAGTCATTCTACTAATCAGCATCTTCATAGCAGCAGATTACAGGATGGCACATGGCTGCGGTTAGGAAATAGGTGAATGGCTGTAACATGTAGAGGAATGGGTCTGAGCGGCACTGTGACAACAAGCTTTAATAATACCTTGCCTTTATCCAGCGCCTTTCAATTAGCATGCATGGTAGGCTCTCCAAGGCAGCGAGACGGAAAGAGTGGTATTAACTTACCAACCTATAATTGGGTAATAAGAAGGCCTAGGGAAGATTAAGAGATTTTTACCAAGATCACACAGAGTGTGGTCTGTTTTGGACCAGCACCAAGCCAGAACTTCTTGTCCTTTTCAAGCCATGACTCATAGCGATGTGTATTTCAGATTGCCGAAGGCCATAACAAACACTGAGCAATGTCAGGGTACCCAGGCCAGAACGCTAACAGCACATCCATCAATGCAGCATCCATTCTGCTTTTTATTTAAAAAGTTTAATCATACAGAATATTGAAAGTCATTTTCTTTAATGGGCCACAGTTTCCATTTTCTCCAACTCAATCCAAATTGCTTTTTTAAATCAATCAGCATTTACAATATTTAATCTTTATAATGCTAGCATTTGTAAGAGCCCATTCACACTGCCGCGACTTGTCAGCCTGACAAGTCGTGGTCCATTGACTCATACAGGAGCCGTTCTAATAGGAGCGACACAAGTCGCTCCGACTTAGAAAAAGGGTCCTGTACTACTTTGGGGCGACCTCGGAGCGACTTGCATAGACATTCATTATATGAAGCCGACGACATCATCGGCTGCATGCACTGTAAATATCTCCTAAACGGTGCAAGTTTAGGAGATATTTATAGCACCTATAGGTAAGTCTTAATATAGGTTTACCTATAGGTAAAAGTATTTAAAGTGGGTTTACAACCACTTAAGCTGCTGAAAGAAGAATAAAAGCGGCTTTTCTTATTTTTTCTTCTTAATATTGGTAATATATTCAGGTAATATGTACAATGGCATTACAGCAAATAGAGTTTAAAATTTTTTTTTTTTTTAATACTTTAACCGCTTGCCGACCGCCACACGACTATTTATGGCGGCGGTCAGTCCCTCACAGGCAAAGTGACGTAGGGGTACGTCACTAGCCTGTGAGGCTCTAGGGGGCGAGCGCGTGCCGCTGGAGGAGCGCTCCCACCCCCGCTCGCTCCCGAACTTCCCCACGAGTGTGACCGGCGGACCCGATGTCCACCGGTCACTCGCGGTCGTCCATTACAGAGGGAGAAAGGCAGGCGGCTAATGTAAACAAAGCCACCTGTCATTCTCCCCTGTGTAAGTGCAGAGATCATACGGTCCTGCTATGTAGGATCGTATATCTCTGTAGTTACACAAACAGCCACACCCCTTTACAGTTAGAAGCACGCCCCTAGGGACACACTTAATCCCTCCCTCTCCAATAAAGTTAACCCCTTCCCTGCCAGTGTCATTTTTACAGTAACAGTGCATATCTATACAATGAGTTTGGCAATTCTAGAGAATCGCTTAAATAATGCATTACAATTTAACTAGAACCATTCGATTTTAGTAGACTAAAATATAAAACGAAAACAATTCAGATGACTAAAATTCGTCGGTCGGTCGGGCGCATGGCGCTGGGGGGGGCAACGGGGATGCTGATGTACGGGGCTGGTGGCCGCAGTTGCCGCCGGCCACCCGCGATTGCTCCTCGCTGAGAGAGAAGGTCAGCAGTTGTAAATACAGCTGACTGTTCTCTCTGAAATGACCACAGAGCGTCTGTGATCCTTCTCTACCGGATCACAGGTCTCTATGGTCATTTCAAAAGCCCCCCCCCCCCTTCACAGTTAGTAAACACTCCCCTAGGCTCACACTTAACCCTTTGATCACCCCTGGGTTAACCCCTTCCCTGCCAGTGTCATTATTACAATAACTGCATTCTTTTTTATAAGAGACGCCGTGGGATCATGTCAGCGCCCGCAGCGGTGTCCGGGGGTCCGTGTCGGGGCTTCGTTCTAAGGTAAGCAATTCATAATGAACTAGTATGCGATGCATACTAGCTCATTATGCCATTGTCTTGCAGGTTTTTATTTTTTTTATTTTAGGTTTACAACCGCTTTAAGCTACAGGTAAGCCTATAATTAGGCCTATAATAAGACTTACCTCTAGGTAAAATTAATATCTCCTAACCCTGCACGGTTTAGGAGATATTCACCCTGCATGCAGCCGCTGACACCAGTGGCGCATGCGCTCTGAAGGTCCGGCATGCGCGGGAGTGACGTCATCGCAGCCACTCACAGCGCCGGAGCTGCCGAACCCAGGAAGAGAAGCCGAGGAAACATGACAGCTCCCTCAAGAGTGTCCAGGCGACCGTGTGGGGGCTTTGTTCTAAGGTAAGTATTTCATAATGTGCTAGTATGCAATGCATACTAGCACATTATGCCATTGTCCTGCTTTTTGTACTCAGGGGAAACTACAGCTTTAAGGGGCAAATCCTTCCGGTCCAGAACTGGTTAATGAAATGACATTGGAGATATGATAAGTTTTGTTCAACAGTACACAATAAAATAAAAAGAATGGCAATTGAATGAATACAGGAGCTATGCCTTTGTGCCTTCTCAGTTACATGACAGAAGCATCATTCACACAATCCACAATCCATAGTATACGCAGTGCACGGTCTAGGCTGCCGCTAGGAAAGATGAAGACTTACATAACGTCAAGCAAAGCGGTACAGAGAGCGATCCCCTACCGCTTACTACACGCAAGGAAAGACAAGACAGAAATGTCCCCTACGCTCAGCCTGAACATCAGTCACAACGCACAGCACACACAGGGTTCTCTGCACTCTGGGAATATGTTGGTAGGAGAGATTCACACATTAATATTCCCCTGGGGAGGAAATAAAACATTGCTGGGTTTTTGTCCTCTGACACCAAGGTCAAGCAGCAAGCAGCCGAGTAGGACTACTGGCATCAGGGACAGACGCGGCAGTGAGAGGATGATGATGTTCAGTAGTGGCAGAGGTGAAAGGTCAAGAAGTAATGAATGAATGGAAGTTCAATTGCGAAAACTAGATTATAATCGGGAGAACGCAACCCATCTCAAGGTCATTACCTTTCCTAAATGGAGACAATCGTATTTTTAATGTTTTTCATGATAAGCGTGAAAAATAAATCAGCTTAATGTTAATGTCTTATCAGTGTTTGTGTATATCTGGTTTCTATGTATTTTGTACAGCTATTTAAGCAAATAAAAGGAAGCCATATTTGCTCTATTAGTGCCTTGCAAATCCTTTTCTCTCAATCTAATGCACCTCTTGCTTATTAAAGCATTTGCAAGCAGTTTTCCAACATATGTGACCAGTGACCACCCTCCGACGCTCTGTGGGTGCTGTGCCAATCAACTGCTTTATCGCAGTTGTACAAGGCGATTTTGGTGCATTTCAGTGGCAATGGCTAAAAAAAAAAAAAAAAAAACACCCCAAAATCACCCGGTTTGCCAACAGTAGATTCAGGATCACTGAAGGGACTACTCATCTCCTCTGACCAAGGAGGGATGGCATAAGAACAGACAAGAGCTCTAGCTGCTGTCTTAGCAATCTGACAAGTTGGCGTCAGTGAGAGGGTAGCTAGTGTGATATGGGCCTTTGTTAACCAGAGAGAAGAGCTGAATGAAAACAATAAACCCCCCCCCCCCTACAGCAGGCATCACTGAATGGCGGACCGCAGTTCACATCCAGACCAACTTACTTACTGTCCCTAACCAGACCGCTGTGGTCCCACCAATTAGAAGCCTGTTATGCCCTGCAGCCATCACCGCTTCCATCCTCATAGCCCACAACAGGGCGGGAGGTAGGAAAGTTCTGGACGGAGGGTTTGCTTCCCAAGTTAGCAGGCAGGGGTTTGGTTGCTAGGACGGTCCCACTGTGCCTCCCACTTTCCGCCCCGGTCCGTCTAAGGTAGAGGGGGTATTGCAATGTGAAGAAAGGCTGCTTAGGATAGTAATAGTAGGGAAGCTGAGGGGGGAGCAGAGGACAATTATGTGGGGCTCAAGACAGTAACGTGAGGGGGGTGGGGCTCAAGACAGTAACGTGAGGGGGGTGGGGCTCAAGACAGTAACGTGAGGGGGGTGGGGCTCAAGACAGTAACGTGAGGGGGGTGGGGCTCAAGACAGTAACGTGAGGGGGGTGGGGCTCAAGACAGTAACGTGAGGGGGGTGGGGCTCAAGACAGTAATGTGGTGAAGGGATTTTGATGTAAAGAGAATGACTGATATGAGGCTCAGTTCAAATCTGTGAATGCACATTTGTGCACGCACGTCAAAGGTAAGGCAGTCCATCGATTTTAAAGGGCTGCCCCATCCACAAGAAAGGCAGGGAGAAAAGTACCTGACCCCTTTTTTTTTTTTCTTTAATCGCACTGCACCAAGCTGCATAGTAAAATGTGCCATAGGTAGTGATGTGTGGGCATCCTATTGGGAATTAATGGAATCCCCATACATCTCTAAAGTGCAGCACATTCCTCTGCGGGTCGGGAAGACGTTTGATTTTGCACTTGTTCTCCAGCCACAGACATGTAAACCTAGCCAAACAGGAGAGGGGAGGCTGTGACGTGGAGGATCTGCATCATCACACAAACATGAGATCTGGACCGCCACTGGAAGAATATTTTACTGACAGGACCTTCGTGATTTTTAATTCAGTACCACTGCCCTACAGCCTCTACAAAAGCAGAGAATGATAAAGGGCCTTCAACAAGATGGCGCCTACATACTTCCAGAGCCAAGGGATTGAAACAAATTGTTTTTTAGCGGTTTATCTTCCCACTAACAACCAAGTTAAGGAGCATTCTTTCAACTAACCCATAATAAAATGATCCATTCTGCCCACTTACCACCAATACAAGGAGCATTCTTCCCACTAATCCAGGGCTTGACAAATCCCAGGCACCAGGTCGCCATGGAGATTAGAAATTGCATCACGACGCCTGGGCTTTTGTCAGTCGTCCGCTTCATTACTGCGCTATAACCGAAAAGACGGCTACAGCACGGCTCTGTTGTACTGGGAGGGCGTCCGCGGACATCCTCCTAGAACCACACCTCCTGAGTCGCGCATCCGGCAAAATCTGATCGCGGTAAAGGGCCAATTACAGCAGCTCTTTACCATGTGATAAGCTGTGTCCAATCACAGCTGATCACAATGTAAAAATACTTGCCGATTATTGGCAGTGCTTTCCTCACGCACTGTCACAGTGTTAGGAAAGCAGAGCCGGCAAGTGTGACATGTGCAAGTGTGATATGTACACAGATAATTAGGACACTGATCATCAGTGCAGCGCCATCTGTGCCGCCTCAGAGCGCACATCTATTTGCGTGAATATGAAAAAAAAAAAATCATGGAGTACAGTGTTGCATGACCACGCAATTGTCAAAGTGTAACAGCACTGAAAGCTGATAATTGGCCAGGGCAGCAAGCCATGATAAAAAAAACAAAAAAAAAAACAAAACACACAACACTTTTTGCCTTTACAACTACTCTAACTCAAAAATCTAACATTTAAATGATTACCCCTCCATTCTGTAAATAGATGTTAATTAAAACACAGGAAAAGTCTGACACTTCTTTATGGTAAAGCAAATTCTACCTACCCATCACAAGACTGGTGCCAAGGCACAGGTTATGTGGTGTATGTTGGGGAACCGACGCTTTGGTAGTAACCCAGCACTATGTGATATTCTGTAAGGCCCCATTCACACGGGTGGTACGCCTGACGTAGTCCGTTTTGCTGAGCGAGCAGGGATCGATCCGCTGATCCCCGCCGAGCAGGCGGGTGACAGCTCCGTCTCTGCTCTGTGTGTGGAGACGGAGCTGTCAGAGCCCCGCTGTCCTCTATGGTGAGATCGGATGAGAACGGATCGCCTGTCTGTTTTCATCCGATCTTATCTGATCCTCCAGAGGGATGAAAGATAGGGTTTCCATCCGTCCAGATTTCAGGGACAGGATTGGATAGCAGCGGGTGTCAACGGAGATGTCTGTTCCAAAGGGCTGCATGGAGCATCTGATCCAGGTCCGCCTGAAAAACTGACAGACGGACCGGTTCAGAAAGCCCGCGTGAAAGGAGCCTAACTCATGCCCAATGCTGTGGTCTTTATAATGTGATCAGGCAATGGAGGGAAGCAGACGATCGACTGGTCCACTTTAAACAGAGGTAAGCTGGAACAAGGGAACCAAGATGCCTTGAGATGAAAGCGAATGCCAAATCTGAACCATTTCTACTACTATCAACCCAATTAAAATTACTCCTAAAGCGTATATGTCATGGAGTACAGTGTCACCTATGCGAAGATCCTAAGCAAAAACTGACTTTCCTTAACCCCTTTTTTATGCTGCAGTAACCCATACATGCAGCTGCAAAGAGCTGAGCTTTAACGCCCCCAAACTGCACATATATGTCACTGGGTGCCGGGTGGGCAATGTTTATGTGTCTGGGGAGCGCTCCCGCCACAAAGACCAAACTGCCAAAAACATCTCTCCGTCCCGAGAAGACAGCGGCTTCCCATCATGTGACCACTGTGACAGCCAATCACAGCGGTCACATGATCCCAGAACCTTCCCGCCCCCCTGGGTGCTAAGACTTTTTAAATACGATGCCAGGGGTGCCAGAGCCCATTTACCCCTGTGTGGTGCATTACGACACAAGTTACGTTTTCTCGTTTTGGATAGAGGGGAGCGGGATTAAAACCCGTGTCAGGTTTCTATTGCTGTCTGTGCCCCCATTAGAGTCCATTCACACTAACACGACTTGTCAGGCGACCAGGTCACATGACAAGTCGCGGTGGGTCGCTCGCCATTGAGTAGTACAGGACCCGTTCTAATAGGAGCGACACAAGTCGCTCCAACTTTGAAAAAGGGTCCTGTACTACTTTGGGGCGACCTGGAGACGACTTGCATTGACTTCAATTATATGAAGTTCGTGCAAGTCTCGCCGAAGTCGCCCCACAAAATCGTGTCGCGCCAGTCTGAATGGGCGCTTAGGGAAATTCACCCTCTCTATTTATCCTGTTTAACATACAAAAGTGCAGCGCTAAAAACAAACAGAAAGTCCTTGACAGGAAATTCAACAGAAAGAATCCAATCGGTGTGGGGTCCAAAATAGAAAATCTTCTGAGAGATCCTCCAGCGACAGGATATGCACACTGACTCTTACCATTCATAATGGACAACTACATACAGTGATCGAATGCACCTGTTACAGAATCCAAATGATCAAACATCATCACTCTTTCACCCTTAAGCAGATTCCACTTCATATGGACTTCAATGGATATAACGTTCCAACATAGATAGAAAGACAATTCATATTGTAATACATTCGGTATACAATTTTTTAAAATCCGGAAAACTCACTCACCAAAGATAAAATAGAATCTCGCATGTGCATAAAAAATCCACAGGGGAAGGTCTCCAACCATCAAGATGGCCGACCTCTGCTTGGCAATGTCACGTGATCCAGCTCTACCCAACCGGTTTCATCGTACCGACCTCAACAACTGTGCTTTGCCTTAGGCCCCTTTCACACACGCTAGTCCGTAGGCGGACTCCGTATTGTTCAGCGGGGGATCGAAAGTGCAGATCACCCGCTGAGCAGGCAGATGGCAGCTCTGTTTCCACGCTGTGTGCAGAGACGGAGCTGTCAGGTCCCCCTTCTTCTCTATGGGGGAATCGGATGAGAACGGACCGCCTGTCCGTTCTCATCTGATCCGATCCGCCAGACGGATGGAAAATAGGGTTTGACGGATCGGATGTCAGTGGACATGTCTCCGCTGACATCCGATGCACCATAGAGATGCATGGGGTGACTGTTCAGATCCGCCCAAAAAAACAGACAGGCGGATCTGAACGGTCCACTTGTGTGAAAGGGGCCTTAGTGCGTTGGGGCGAGATTCAAAATGAATGGCGGTGAATGCGTCAACACATGTAAAGTGCATTGCTGCACGCTGCGTTAATGTGTGTTCCCACAATGTCACAGAAATGGACATAGACCTTAACCACTTTACCGCTGAGTACCGTAGTACTACTGCGGCAAAGTGGCTCGTTATCGTCTGACGACGTAGTACTACGTTGTCAGACACTCCCCCTTCAAAAATGACAGAAATCTTTCCCTTTGTTAGTAAACGCAATAACTTTTGCGCAAACCAATCAAAATACACTTATTGTGATTTTTTTTAACAAACATAGGTAGCATAAAACAAATTGGCCAAAAATTAAAAAAAAAAAATTGATTTTTACATTTTTTTGGGGGGGGAATTTCATATAAAAAAAAAAAAATGTTAAAAATAGTTAGTTTTTCAAAATAAACGCTCTTTTTTTGTTTATAGCGCAAAAAGTAAAAATCGCACAGGTGATCAAATACCACTAAAAGAAAGCTCTGTTTGTGGGAAAAAAAGGACGTCAATTTCGTTTGGGTACGGCGTTGCACGACCGCGCAATTGTCAGTTAAAGTCGCACAGCGCCGAATCGCAAAAAGTGGCCTGGACGTAAGACAGCAAAATGCTCTAGTGGTAAAGTGGTTAATCACTGCAATATGAAGGGTGGGGAGAGCATGTCATTGTACATCATTCATGGAAGAACTGGGAAACTTGACAGACCTACAACAGGGATAAGTGTGCAGGAGCAATGGTAGTATGTTTATTTCAGGACAGGTCAACTTCACCCACTTCAGCCCTGGAAGGTCCCCCCCCCCACCCCCTTCATGACCAGGCCATTTTTTTGCGACACGGCATTGCATTACTTTAACTGACAATTGCGGGGGTTGTGCAACGCTGTACCCAAATAAAATTGATGTCTTTTCTCCACAACTAGAGCTTTTTGTTGGTGGTTTTTGATTACCTGTGCATTTTTTATCTTTTTGCGATATAAACAAAAAAAACCTGACCGTTTAAAAAAAAAAAAAACACACCATTTTTTTTTTACTTTCCACTATAAAACACATCCAATAAAAAAATCTGAGAAAATCAAAATTTCCTCATAAATTTAGGCCAATTTGTATTCTGCTACATATTTTTGTTAAAAAAATCCCAATAAGTGTATATTGATTGGTTTGTACAAAGGTTATCACGTCTACAAACTAGGGGAAAGATTTATGGACTTTACTATTTTTTTTTTTACTTGTAATGGCGGCGATCATTGTTTTTTAGCGAGACTGAGACACTGCGGCGGACAGTTGGACACCTAACTGACACTTTTTGGGGATCAGAGACACCAATACAGTAATCAGTGCTAAAAAAAAAAAAAAAAAAAAAAAAAATGCACTCTC
Organism: Pelophylax lessonae; assembly: GCF_965119305.1. Lineage (NCBI taxonomy): Eukaryota > Metazoa > Chordata > Amphibia > Anura > Ranidae > Pelophylax > Pelophylax lessonae. The sequence goes on from NC_138772.1 coordinate 524,717,343, forward strand.
ACTGTACTAGTGACACTGGCAGGGAATGGGTTATCAGGGGCAATCAAAGGGTTACATGTGGGAGTGCTTGCTAACTGTGTGGGGGAGGTGCTTTGACTGGGGGAAGACAGAGATCCATGTTCCTGCTTAGCAGAAACACACAATCTCCATCTTCCCCTCTGACAGAGCGGCGATCTGCCTTGTTTACATAAGCAGACCGCCATTCTGCCTCTGTCAAGAACGATCGCCGGGTGTCAGTGAACATCTGGTCCGCAAGACCTGTCCAATCACAGCAGGAGTGGGTCATCGGCGGCCCCAGACCCGCAACAAAACACGACGTACAGGTACGTGATTTAGTGCTAAAGGGCCGCCCTGCGGCAGTATATGTATGTTGGGTTGGTCTGGAACTTTTGTGCAAACCAATCAAAATACGCTTATTGCGGTTTTTGTTTTACCAAAAATATGTAGCAGAATAACAAATTGGCCTTGAAGGATGAAAAAACTTGTCTACTTATATTTTGGGAATGTTCAGAAAGAAAGTGAAAAAAATTGTTTTTATTTTTCAGAATTGTTGCTCGTTTCTAGCGCAAAAAAAAAAACAAAAAAAATAAAAACGCAGAGGTGATGAAATACCACCAAAAGAAAGCTCTATTTGTGGAAAAAAAAAAAAAGGACATCAATTTTATTTAGGTACAGCGTCACACGACCGCGCAATATTGTCAGTTGAAATAAAACAGTGGCAAATCACAATAAATGGCCTGGTCATTAAGGGGGCAAATCCTTCCGGTCCAGAAGTGGTTAAAGTGCTTCCTATAAGGGAATAACTTGTTCCTGAATTCTGTTGTCATTGTTTAACCACGGACATAGAAAGAAGGCAAAATGAGGAAGATAGAAATGGGAGGGGGAGGGGGGGGGTACGGTGGGTGAGGTGTTATAGCAAGCAAACCTTAAACTCATACTAACACAGTATAATTTACATTGTCCTTTCTAGATATGTATGTGGATGATGGCGCTGTAATTATTTTAATAAAAAGAAAAAAATATATCTTTTTGTCCTAATGGATATACAGTTGTCACATGACCCTGATCTTCCCCAGACTGTCTGCAGGGAAACATAAGTAGGAGGAGCTTCTAGTCACATGTTCAAAATATAAAAAAAAAGCCTTTGGAATACAAAGTAAAATTAAATAATATCAATAAATTGTTTTAAATTGTCATACAAATATATATTTGAAATGAAATCTTTATTATTTTTTGGCAGGAATATGGTGTGGGTGGATTTCTGCCAGGTGCAAGCTGTGTCACGCCCCCTCCAGCCTGTGTCACGCCCCCTCCAGCATGTGTCACGCCCCCTCCAGCATGTGTCACGCCCCCTCCAGCATGTGTCACGCCCCCTCCAGCCTGTTTTTTTAGGATATGAGAGAGGTGAAGTGTACATTAATCTACATGCAATATCCCGCCCCCATTGTGTGCAGTGGTGGGCATGGAAGAGGTGGGAGGGAGTGGGCGGTCATTTACCACTCTGTATACGCCCACATGTGTGACTCCATAGTCACATGGGCGGCTCAGATGTGATAGGGAGGAAACGCTCAGCATAGAATCTCACTGAAAACTGAGCATGTGCAGAGCTGCCAACACTGCAGCTGAATTGGGGACATGGACAGAAGGGGGAGACAGAGAGCAGCAGGATCAACCAGGTTTTTTGCAGGATACAGAAAACGAATCTCAGTGACTATGAACAGCATGGAATACATCATTTGAGAGTTTATGATGTGGATCACTTTAAAGAGTCCATTCACAACTGAGTGCATCGTTTTCAGGCATTTCTTTGCAGGTGATTGGAGGCGGCATTGACATCTAACAAAAAGGATTGTAATCTGCCAAAATAGAAGCTCATGTACTTATCTGAGCTTCAGGCAACAAAACACTCATATGTGAACAGGGGCCATTAAAATGAATGGGCGTTTTGCTTGTTGGGCGTTTTGAGACTTCAGAGATGAGTGTTTTACAAGCTGAAAAATGCTCAGGTGTGAACAGGAGCTAAGAGATCACAGAGACATTTCAGACTGAAGAGTACACAGAATGCCACCACTGATAAACACCTAAGGTGACAAATGTTACCCGGACAGGGCAGGCTGTAGACACACACCGCTCTTCTCCATATCCCTGCACTGCAAAACACATAGCAGCTGCCAGCAGCAAATTGTCCATGGCAACCAATCTACTGCCTATGGCAACCAATCTACTGCACATATCAACTGATCTCCTGCTCATAGCAACTCACCCACTGTCCCTGAAATTAGATCTGTGGGACATGGCATTCAATCCAGGGACACTGATATGAGAGGATATACATGGGGGGAGGGGGGGGGGCACTGATATGAGAGGATATGTATATGGTGGGGGGGGGGGGACACACAGATATGACAGGATATGTATGGGGGGGTATTGATATGACAGGATTTATATTATATATATATATATATATATATACACACACATACAGTGGGTACGGAAAGTATTCAGACCCCCTTAAATTTTTCACTCTTTGCTATATTGCAGCCATTTGCTAAAATCATTTAAGTTCATTCTTCTTCCTCATGAATGTACACATAGCACCCCATACTGACAGAAAAACACAGAATTGTTGACATTGTTGCAGATTTATTAAAAAAGAAAAACTGAAATATCACATGGTCCTAAGTATTCAGACCCTTTGCTGTTACACTCATAGATTTAACTCAGGTGTTTTCCATTTCTTCTGATCATCCTTGAGATGGTTCTACACCTTCATTTGAGTCCAGCTGTGTTTGATTATACTGATTGGACTTGATTAGGAAAGCCACACACCTGTCTATATAAGACCTTCCAGATCACAATGCATGTCAGAGCAAATGAGAATCATGAGGTCAAAGGAACTGCCTGAAGAGCTCAGAGACAGAATTGTGGCAAGGCACAGATCTGGCCAAGGTTACAAAAAGATTTCTGCTGCACTTAGGGTTCCTAAGAGCACAGTGGCCTCCATAATCCTCAAATGGAAGACGTTTGGGACGACCAGAACCCTTCCTAGAGCTGGCCGTCCGGCCAAACTGAGCTATCGGGGGAGAAGAGCCTTGGTGAGAGAGGTAAAGAAGAACCCAAAGATCACTGTGGCTGAGCTCCAGAGATGCAGTCAGGAGATGGGAGAAAGTTGTAGAAAGTCAACCATCACTGCAGCCCTCCACCAGTCGGGGCTTTATGGCGAGTGGCCCGACGGAAGCCTCTCCTCAGTGTAAGACACATGAAAGCCCGCATGGAGTTTGCTAAAAAACACCTGAAGGACTCCAAGATGGTGAGAAATAAGATTCTCTGGTCTGATGAGACCAAAATAGAACTTTTTGGCCTTAATTCTAAGCGGTATGTGTGGAGAAAACCAGGCACTGCTCATCTCCTGTCCAATACAGTCCCAACAGTGAAGCATGGTGGTGGCAGCATCATGCTGTGGGGGTGTTTTTCAGCTGCAGGGACAGGACGACTGGTTGCAATCGAGGGAAAGATGAATGCGGCCAAGTACAGGGATATCCTGGACAAAAACCTTCTCCAGAGTGCTCTGGACCTCAGACTGGGCCGAAGGTTTACCTTCCAACAAGACAATGACCCTAAGCACACAGCTAAAATAACGAAGGAGTGGCTTCACAACAACTCAGTGACTGTTCTTGAATGGCCCAGCCAGAGCCCTGACTTAAACCCAATTGAGCATCTCTGGAGAGACCTAAAAATGGCTGTCCACCAACGTTTACCATCCAACCTGACAGAACTGGAGAGGATCTGCAAGGAGGAATGGCAGAGGATCCCCAAATCCAGGTGTGAAAGACTTGTTGCATCTTTCCCAAAAAGACTCCTGGCTGTATTAGATCAAAAGGGGGCTTCTACTAAATACTGAGCAAAGGGTCTGAATACTTAGGACCATGTGATATTTCAGTTTTTCTTTTTTAATAAATCTGCAACAATGTCAACGATTCTGTGTTTTTCTGTCAGTATGGGGTGCTATGTGTACATTCATGAGGAAGAAGAATGAACTTAAATGATTTTAGCAAATGGCTGCAATATAACAAAGAGTGAAAAATTTAAGGGGGTCTGAATACTTTCCGTACCCACTGTGTATATATATATATATATATATATATGGGGGGACACTGATATGACAGGATATGTATGGGGGGGGGGGGGGGGACACTGATATGACAGGATATATATGGGGGGGACACTGATATGACAGGATATGTATGGGGGGGTATTGATATGACAGGATATATATGGGGGGGGGGGACACTGATATGACAGTATATGTATGGGGGGGGACACTGATATGACAGGATATATATGAGGGGGGGACACTGATATGACAGGATATATATGAGGGGGGGGCACTGATATGACAGGATATATATGGGGGGGACACTGATATGACAGTATATGTATGGGGGGGGACACTGATATGACAGGATATATATGAGGGGGGACACTGATATGTCAGGATATATATGGGGGGGGATTGATATGACAGGATATATATGGGGGGGGACACTGATATGACAGTATATGTATGGGGGGGACACTGATATGACAGGATATATATGGGGGGGCACTGATATGACAGGATATATATGGGGGGGGCACTGATATGACAGGATATATATGGGGGGGGGATTGATATGACAGGATATATATGGGGGGGGACACTGATATGACAGGATATGTATGGGGGGGGGGGGACACTGATATGACAGGATATATATGGGGGGGACACTGATATGACAGGATATGTATGGGGGGGTATTGATATGACAGGATATATATGGGGGGGGGGGGACACTGATATGACAGTATATGTATGGGGGGGGACACTGATATGACAGGATATATATGAGGGGGGGACACTGATATGACAGGATATATATGAGGGGGGGGGCACTGATATGACAGGATATATATGGGGGGGACACTGATATGACAGTATATGTATGGGGGGGGACACTGATATGACAGGATATATATGAGGGGGGACACTGATATGTCAGGATATATATGGGGGGGGATTGATATGACAGGATATATATGGGGGGGGACACTGATATGACAGTATATGTATGGGGGGGACACTGATATGACAGGATATATATGGGGGGGCACTGATATGACAGGATATATATGGGGGGGGCACTGATATGACAGGATATATATGGGGGGGGGATTGATATGACAGGATATATATGGGGGGGGACACTGATATGACAGGATATGTATGGGGGGGACACTGATATGACAGGATATATATGGGGGGTGGGGATTGATATGACAGGATATATAAGGGGGGACACTGATATGACAGTATATGTATGGGGGGGACACTGATATGACAGGATATATATGGGGGGGGCACTGATATGACAGGATATATATGGGGGGACACTGATATGACAGTATATGTATGGGGGGGGGACACTGATATGACAGGATATATATGGGGGGGGATTGATATGACAGGATATATAAGGGGGGACACTGATATGACAGTATATGTATGGGGGGGGACACTGATATGACAGGATATATATGGGGGGGCACTGATATGACAGGATATATATGGGGGGGGACACTGATATGACAGGATATGTATGGGGGGGACACTGATATGACAGGATATGTATGGGGGGGACACTGATATGACAGGATATATATGGGGGGACACTGATATGACAGGATATATATGGGGGGGGGACACTGATATGACAGTATATATATGGGGGGGACACTGATATGACAGGATATGTATGGGGGGGCACTGATATGACAGGATATATATGAGGGGGGGGCACTGATATGACAGGATATATATGGGGGGGGACACTGATATGACAGTATATGTATGGGGGGGACACTGATATGACAGGATATATATGGGGTGGGGGGGACACTGATATGACAGAATATGTATGGGGGGGCACTGATATGACAGGATACATATGGGGGGGACACTGATATGACAGGATATGTATGGGGGGGCACTGATATGACAGGATATGTATGGGGGGGCACTGATATGACAGGATATGTATGGGGGGGCACTGATATGACAGGATATATATGGGGGGGCACTGATATGACAGGATATGTATGGGGGGGGGGGACACTGATATGACAGGATATATATGGGGGGGCACTGATATGACAGGATATATATATGGGGGGACACTGATATGACAGGATATATATGGGGGGGGGGGGACACTGATATGACAGGATATGTATGGGGGGGACACTGATATGACAGGATATGTATGGGGGGGGGACACTGATATGACAGGATATATATGGGGGGACACTGATATGACAGGATATATATGGGGGGCACTAATATGACAGGATATATATGGGGGGGGACACTGATATGACAGGATATATATGGGGGGGGGGACACTGATATGACAGGATATATATGGGGGGGCACTGATATGACAGGATATGTATGGGGGGGGGGGACACTGATATGACAGGATATGTATGGGGGGGACACTGATATGACAGGATATATATGGGGGGGGACACTGATATGACAGGATATGTATGGGGGGGGGGCACTGATATGACAGGATATATATGGGGGGGGACACTGATATGACAGGATATGTATGGGGGGGGACACTGATATGACAGGATATGTATGGGGGGGGACACTGATATGACAGGATATATATAGGGGGGCACTGATATGACAGGATATGTATGGGGGGGGGGGCACTGATATGACAGGATATATATGGGGGGGGGGGCACTGATATGACAGGATATGTATGGGGGGGGCACTGGTAAGCACTGTATGGGGGAGGGGGGGAAGCTCTAGGTGTAATGTGGAATATTGTAGGCCCGGAGCTCAGTGACCCGGCCGGGTGTCTCTCTCACCTAACGGGCGGCGCTCCTCCTCCTCGTCGGGCCTACATTCACAGCTTCCTCCTCATTCACTCTCCCGGCTCTGACACACACACTGCAGCACCAGCAGCGGCAGCGAGCACGGAGAGGCGTGTCCCTCAAACTAGTCCCGCCTCCTCCTTTCGCTTTGACACCCTCCGGGCAAAGAAGGGAGGACAAACATGGCGGAGAAGTGACTTCCGGCCGCCATGTTGCGGTTGTCAGGCGACGTACTGGTTGGCTGATTGGAGCTATGAGGAGAAATCTCAGGATTGTGACCCTCAGTGATGCTCAATGTACTGAGAGATGTAATAAATATGTACAATACACGGGGATAGTTTTCCTCATTAGAATAAAAAGAACTGTACAGCCTCCTTTAACCCTCTCACTGCCACAACCATTTTTGCATATTTTGTTTACAAAATCATTTTAGGCCTGCAGATTAACCACTTCAGCTCCGGAAGGTTTAACCCCCTTAACCACTTCAGCTCCGGAAAGGTTTTACCCCCTTAATGACCAGGCCATTTTTTGCAATTCGGCACTGCGTTAATTTAACTAACAATTGCGCGGTCGTGCGACGCTGTACCCAAATACAGTGATGTCATTTTTTCCCCACAAACAGAGCTTTCTTTTGGTGGTATTTGATCACCACTGCGGTTTTTAGATTTTGCGCTATAAACAAAAAAAGCGACAATTTTGAAAAAAAAAAAAAAAAAAAAACAATATTTTTTACATTCTGCTATAAAACATTCCCAATAAAAAAAATTAAAAACTCAATTTTTTTATATCAGTTTCGGCCAATTTGTATTTTGCTACATATTTTTGGTAAAAAAAAATCTCAAAAAGCGTATGTTAACCTTCTTAGCGGTATTCCCGAGTGTGGCTTGGGGTTAAATTTCAGTGCCAAAAGCGGTAACCCCGAGCCACACTCAGGGTACCGCTAGGGAGATTGCTGGATCCTGTAAGAGAGGGTACTCGCCTTGTCACCGGGATCCAGTGATCTTCCTCCCGATCCTCTCCTTGCCCCGGCTTCCGTCTCCTTCGACGTGACGCTCGCAGGGGGGTGGAACCGGCCGCAATATCAAATGTAAAACACACCAAACACACTGATACAATGCAAAATAAAATAAATTCACATTAGTTTGCACCCCAGTGCCCATTCCTGCAGTTTTACTGTAATATATATATATGTATACACACACACATATATATACTTTAACTTATTTATGGTTATTTATTATATTACAATTTTTGATTTTGTGTTTCAAACTTTATCATACCCGAGATGTTATAAAGAAGAACGCACAGTAAAAAAATCATATGTAAATGGTTTGTTTGGGTTGCTCGTCCTTAACCACTTGCCGACCGCCGCACGACTATTTACGTCGGCGGTCAGCCCCTCACAGGCAGAGCGACGTAGGGCTACGTCGCTAGCCTGTGAGGCTCTAGGGAGCGAGCGCGCGCCGCCGCAGGCACGCTCCCGCTCCCGATGGTCACAGACCCCCCCCCCCCCGCGCGTGTGACCGGCGGACCCGATCGTCCGCCGGTCACTCGCGATCGTCGGTGGAGAGGGAGAAAGGCAGGCGGCTAATGTAAACAAGCCGCCTGTCATTTTCCCCTGTGTATGAATGGTGATCACACGGTTCTACCATGTAGGACCGTTGATCACTGTTCCTACACCTCAAGCCACAGCCAATCACAGTTAGAATCACGCCCCTAGGGACACACATAACCCCTCCCTCTCAAAAAAAAAAAGTTAACCCCTTCACTGCCAGTGTAATTTTACAGTAACAGTGCATATGTATAGCACTGATTACTGTAGAAAGGTCACTGGTAACCCCAAAAGTGTCAAAAATGTCAGTCAAGGGTCCGATCTGTCCGCCGCAATGTCGCAGAACCGCAAAAAAAAAATCGCAGATCGCCGCCATTACGCATTAAAAAAAAATAAAAAATGACATAAATCTTTCCCTTTGTTAGTAAACGCAATAACTTTTGCACAAACCAATCAAAATACGCTTTTTGTGATTTTTTTTACCAAACATATGGTAAAAAAAAAAAAATTGGCCCAAAATGTAAAAACATTTTGATTTTTAGTTTTTTTTTGGGGGGGGAATTTCATATAAAAAAATGTGAAAAATATTGCTATTTTTGCAAAATTTACGCTCTTTTTTTGTTTATAGCGCAAAAAGTAAAAATCGCACAGGTGATCAAATACCACCAAAAGAAAGCTCTGTTTGTGGGGAAAAAAAGGACGTCAAATTCGTTTAGGTACAGCGTCTCAGGACCGTGCAATTGTCCGTTAAAATCACACAGTGCCGAATGGCCCTGGTCAGGAAGGGGGTAAAATCTTCCGGGGCTTAAGTGGTTAAGAATTACATGCAAAATAATGGTACCGCTTTCAGCACCTAAAAACGGAAACAATCATACCGCCAGGGAGGTTAAATGGTTTGCGCAAAAGTTATATCGTTTACAAACTACGGGATAGGCTATTGGATTTTCTTTATTAGTAATGGCGGCGATCTGCGATTTTTAGCGGGACTGCGACATTGCGGTGGACAGATCGGACCCCTAACTGATAATTTTTGACACTTTTTGGGGACCAGTGACATTACTACAGTAATCAGTGCTAAGTAATATGCAATGTTACTGTATAAATGACACTGGCAGGGAAGGGGTTAATACTGGGGGTGATCAAAGGGTTATATGTATGCATATTTGTGCTTACTAACTGTGGGGGGGCTCTTTGATAGGCACACAGAGATCATGTGTTCCCCAGGTTCTGAGGTTGATATAATGCACATAAGGCACCAAGTCACTTTGATTACCACCTTAACCACTTCCAGACCGCTTACTGTATACTTACTGCGGCAGGCTGGCTCGTGCATGCAAAATGTTGTAGATCTACGTCGCTCGCCTGGGGGCAGCTAGGGGGCGAGCACACGCCGCCGCCGGCGCACTCCCCCCCCCCCCCCCGATCGTCAGCAGGGAAGCCGATGCGGGTGTCAGACGGCTTCGATTACCGCCTGACACCAGCGATCGCTCCCCGCTGAGAGAGAAGGACGGTGGGCTGTTGTAAACACAGCTGACCGTTCTTCTCCCTGGAATGATCACAGAGCGCCTGTGATCCTTCTATATAGGATGACACGTCTATGTGATCATTTCACAAACCACGCCCCCCCCCCCCCACAGTTAGAATCACTCCCCTAGGCTCACACTTAACCCATTGATCACCGACAGGGTTAACCCCTTCCCTGCCAATGGCATTATTACAGTAACAGTGCATATTTTTAGCACTGATTACTGTAGTAATGTCACTGGTACCCCCAAAAGTGTCAAAAATGTCAGTTAGGGGTCCGATCTGTCCGCTGCAATGTCGCAGTCCCGCAAAAAAATCACAGATCGCCGCCATTACTAGTAAAAAAAAAACTAAAAACAACAACAAAAATATCAAAAATCTTTCCGTAGTTATTAGACACGATAACTTTTGCGCAAACCAATAAAAATACACTTTTTGCAATTTTTTTTACCAAAAATATGTAGCAGAAAACAAATTGGCCTAAAATAATAAAAAATTTTGATTTTTAAATTTTTTTTGAGAATGTCAAATAGCAGAATGTGAAAAATACAGTTTTTTTTTTTTTTTTTTCAAAATTGTTGCTCATTTTTTGTTTATAGCGCAAAAAATTTAAAATCGAACAGGTGATCAAATACCACCAAAAGAAAGCTCTGTTTGTGGGAAAAAAAGGACATCAATTTTATTTGGGTACAGCGTCGCACGATCGCACAATTGTCCGTTAAAGTAACACAGTGCCGAATCGCAAAATATGGCCTGGTCAGGAATGGGGTAAAATCTTCCGGTCTTAAAGCGGTTAAAAATACGCTCATTGAGAATTTTTTTGTCAAAGACATGTAGCTTAATACATTTTGGCCTAAATATATGACAAAAATTGAATATATTGGATATTTTTTAACTGTCAAAGTAGAAAAATATTGTTATTTTTTTCAAAATTGTCGCATTTTTTTATTAATATCGCAAAAAAATTAAAAGCACAGAGGTGATCAAATACCACCAAAAGAAAGCTCTGTTTGTGGGAAAAAAAGGACGTAAATTTCGTTTGGGTACAGCGTTGCATGACGCGCAATTGTCAGTTAAAGTCGCACAGTGCCGAATCGCAAAAAGTGGCCTGGACGTAAAGCAGGAAAATCCTCCGGTCCTAAAGTGGTTAATACGAAGAAAACCTAATACACAGGAAACAAACAGGCAATGTTTAGAATACCCGGGTATTCGTGAAAATGCATCGGCAACAAACAGGCAATCTTCATGACATGCAAGAAATTGTTATGATAAAGGGGCAATCCTGAGTGTATGCAGGCAACAAATGAATGGCAATTGTTATATTACACAAGTAATTGCGGCAATACATGAGCAACAAATGGGCAATCTTGACACCTTTTCCCTGAAAACCACATGAAAAGACCCTCCCCCGATGTACTGCTAGTGCAGCTAGCCATGTTATTTTTCTGCAGTAGTTTGCCTACTATCAATAAAACCGGCCATATTTAAAGTGATATTAAACCCTCCATTTTTTAAGCCCCTTCAGCAGCTGATGTTTTCTGGTGCCATGACCGCTGCCCCAGGCTTCCTGTTTTAGAGTGTCTCCTTTCTTGCGCAGCATCCTATGGAGCCACTCATACATGCAGGGAGTTCTCTTTTCATACACTGTGTACATCAATAGAAACACACAACCCCATAGCAGCAAGGCACTCTCCTCCTCCTTTCTCCAAGCTAACAGCTTGAGACTGCATTGTCCACTGTTAAGCCTCATGCACACGGGCAGGAAAAATGCCACTTTCAGAGATGTTTTGTGCTTTTTTTATACAGTGGGTACGGAAAGTATTCAGACCCCCTTAAATTTTTCACTCTTTGTTATATTGCACCCATTTGCTAAAATCATTTAAGTTCATTCTTCTTCCTCATGAATGTACACATAGCACCCCATACTGACAGAAAAACACAGAATTGTTGACATTGTTGCAGATTTATTAAAAAAGAAAAACTGAAATATCACATGGTCCTAAGTATTCAGACCCTTTGCTGTGACACTCATATATTTAACTCAGGTGCTTTCCATTTCTTCTGATCATCCTTGAGATGGTTCTACACCTTCATTTGAGTCCAGCTGTGTTTGATTATACTGATTGGACTTGATTAGGAAAGCCACACACCTGTCTATATAAGACCTTCCAGATCACAATGCATGTCAGAGCAAATGAGAATCATGAGGTCAAAGGAATTGCCTGAAGAGCTCAGAGACAGAATTGTGGCAAGGCACAGATCTGGCCAAGGTTACAAAAAGATTTCTGCTGCACTTAAGGTTCCTAAGAGCACAGTGGCCTCCATAATCCTCAAATGGAAGACGTTTGGGATGACCAGAACCCTTCCTAGAGCTGGCCGTCCGGCCAAACTGAGCTATCGGGGGAGAAGAGCCTTGGGGAGAGAGGTAAAGAAGAACCCAAAGATCACTGTGGCTGAGCTCCAGAGATGCAGTCAGGAGATGGGAGAAAGTTGTAGAAAGTCAACCATCACTGCAGCCCTCCACCAGTCGGGGCTTTATGGCAGAGTGGCCCGACGGAAGCCTCTCCTCAGTGTAAGACACATGAAAGCCCGCATGGAGTTTGCTAAAAAACACCTGAAGGACTCCAAGATGGTGAGAAATAAGATTCTCTGGTCTGATGAGACCAAAATAGAACTTTTTGGCCTTAATTCTAAGCGGTATGTGTGGAGAAAACCAGGCACTGCTCATCACCTGTCCAATACAGTCCCAACAGTGAAGCATGGTGGTGGCAGCATCATTCTGTGGGGGTGTTTTTCAGCTGCAGGGACAGGACCACTGGTTGCAATCGAGGGAAAGATGAATGCGGCCAAGTACAGGGATATCCTGGACAAAAACCTTCTCCAGAGTGCTCTGGACCTCAGACTGGGCCGAAGGTTTACCTTCCAACAAGACAATGACCCTAAGCACACAGCTAAAATAACGAAGGAGTGGCTTCACAACAACTCCGTGACTGTTCTTGAATGGCCCAGCCAGAGCCCTGACTTAAATCCAATTGAGCATCTCTGGAGAGACCTAAAAATGGCTGTCCACCAACGTTTACCATCCAACCTGACAGAACTGGAGAGGATCTGCAAGGAGGAATGGCAGAGGATCCCCAAATCCAGGTGTGAAAGACTTGTTGCATCTTTCCCAAAAAGACTCCTGGCTGTATTAGATCAAAAGGGGGCTTCTACTAAATACTGAGCAAAGGGTCTGAATACTTAGGACCATGTGATATTTCAGTTTTTCTTTTTTAATAAATCTGCAACAATGTCAACAATTCTGTGTTTTTCTGTCAGTATGGGGTGCTATGTGTACATTCATGAGGAAGAAGAATGAACTTAAATGATTTTAGCAAATGGCTGCAATATAACAAAGAGTGAAAAATTTAAGGGGGTCTGAATACTTTCCGTACCCACTGTATGCCTCTGGATGTAGCTGTGTTAGCTAATGTGCCCCTGCAGGTTCAGGCATTTAAATACGTATTTGTTTGCTATTTTCAGGGGCATCATCAAAAGTTCCAAACCCACAAAAACGTGCGGAATTACACACCAAAAACAGCCAGAATTTCCTGCCAACTCCAAAAGATCGAGCGTAATGATGAATATGTACATGAGGCCTAAGGGCTTGTTTACATGTGTGGTGCTCTCTGAAGAGCAATCTGCATTTAGATTGCTTTTCAGAGACCATTCAATAGGCGGCGGGGAGGCATTTTATCACCTCATCACTGTCTGTTTTTACTCCCTAAATGCTGGACTACCGCGCTGCCCCTGCATGCGCTGTGCACAGTTGCGGGGTGGTTGCAGCTCACCCCATTCACCTGAATGCATACTGTTCAGCAGCTGGTAGTGCCTGTTGAGTGTGACAGGGGGTAAATTCCTGATGCCACAATGGCTACAGAGCCTGGGCTATGACATCACCCATAGGCTTACTATGGGGCATCCATTGTCTGCTGTCACTTCCAGGGCTGGGGGGAAGGGGGGGGGGGAGGAGGGAACGGGTGTTTTTGACAGGTACCCTTCCCCACTTGCGGGAGACGGTACAGCTGCGCTTGTTTCTCAGAAGTTTGGCCCCCTCCTCCTTCCCCCGCCGCCGAGCCAATCCAAATGCACAGCACGCTTCACGCATGCGCAACAGGGACCTGCCCGTGAAGCCGCAAGGCTTCCCTGCCGGGATCCCTCACCGGCGATGGTGGCGGCAGCACCCGACAGCTGATGGAAGCATTGGCTGTGGTGCCGACATCGCTAGACTCCAGGACCGGTAAGTGTCCTAATATTAAAAGTCAGCAGCTACGGTATTTTTGGAGGGGGGGGGGGGGGAGGCTGGAACACCACTTAAAATTCGAATGACACCAGCAGCCTTCTCTATGGAGCCGGTTCACATATCTGCAGGCCGGCCGCAGTCCATTTCTAAAAAGAGTCCTGTGCGTTTTTCAGTATGGTTCATGTGCGATTTTAAGTAAAAATTCGCACCTGAATCACACCTAAACCAGTGAACAAAACCGCACCGGACTCCTTTTAACCGCTTGCCGACTGCTCACAGTATATTTACTGCGGCAGTCAGCCCCTCACAGGCAGAGTGACGTAGGTCTACGTCGCTCGCCTGTGAGGCTCTGGGGAGCGAGCGCGCGCCCGCGGAGGCGCGCTCCCGCTCCCGCGTGGTCACGGACCCCCCCACGCGTGTGACCAGCGGACCCGATGTCCGCCGGTCACTCGGCGATCGGCGGGGGAGAGGGAGAAAGTCAGGCAGCTTGTGTAAACAAGCCACCTGTCATTCTCCTCGGTGTAAAGACACTGATCACACAGATCTACTATGTAGATCCGTTGATCAGTGTCCTTACAGCTCAAGCCACAGCCAATCACAGTAGAAAGCACGCCCCTAGGGACACACACAGCCCCTCCCTCCCAAATAAAGTTAACCCCTTCACTACCAGTGTATTTTTACAGTAACAGTGCATATATATAGCACTGATTACTGCAGAAATGTCACTGGTAACCCCAAAAGTGTCAAAAATGTCAGTCAAGGGTCCGATCTGTCCGCCCCAATGTCGCAGTACCGCAAAAAAATCGCAGATCGCCGCCATTACACGTTAAAAAAAAAAAACAACAAAAATGACAAAAATCTTTCCCTTTGTTAGTAAACGCGATAACTTTTGCGCAAACCAATCAAAATACGCTTTTTGCGATTTTTTTTTACCAAACATAGGTAGCATAAAACAAATTGGCTGAATAAGTAAAAAAATTTTGATTTTTACATTTTTTTTGGGGGGAATTTCATATAAAAAAATGTGAAAAATATTGTTATTTTTGCAAAATGTACGCTCTTTTTTTGTTTATAGCGCAAAAAGTAAAAATCGCACAGGTGATCAAATACCACCAAAGAAAGCTCTGTTTGTGGGAAAAAAAGGACCTCAAATTCGTTTAGGTACAGCTTCGCACGACCGCGCAATTGTCCGTTAAATTCACGCAGTGCTGAATCGCAAAATACCCCCTGGTCTTTTAGCAGCCAAATCCTCTGGGGCTTAAGTGGTTAAATGTTTTAAAAAAGTTTTATTTTACAATTGTTTTAGATTATATTTTTTTTACAATTTGTTATATTTTTACGGGACAGGGAAGCTGGCAGCGTCCGCGAAGGGGCCCTGTGTCTGTGTTTCTCTCTGCAGCAGCTGAAAGCTGGAGGAATGGAGAGAAATCAGTTTTCAGCAGCTGCAGAGAGCCGCACAGGACATCCTGTAATTGCCCCTCTGTCCGACGACACAGATTCCCCATGCTGTTTAGGCCCCCCTGTGTGCCCGGGCCCCCTACAGGAGGACTGGTGGTTCCCCCCCCCCCCCCCCCATCAGCAGCCCTGGGTAGTTCCGGCACCCAGCCTTGATCTTTTTTTAGAGACCAAATCTTTTATATTTTGGTAGACAAGGAGTTAAAGCCCATTGCACCTAAATTGTGCCCAAAATGATGACATTTTGCAGAAACTCTGATTTTCGCTTACATTTTGGTGACATAAAAGCTTTCAATTCTTCCCATCCCTACGTGTCTACAATTGCGCGTTTATGTCCGTTAATAGGATTGGGAAGCGGCGGTGGTCGGTGCCTAGCCTGGGGAACCAAATGCGTCAGCAAGCAGTCATTTGAGCATACGACGCACATAGCTGGCCGTTCCATTTCTTTTTTTTTTCTTTATTACGCGATGTTTTTGTCTGTGCAGACGAGTTAATTGTGTCAGGTTAGACAGAGTACTGCAGCTGTGCGTGGGAGCCGCTATCTGCTCCCCCTGGCGATCCATTATAGTGTTTAGTGAATTAGGAACCCGTACAAATATAGATGAAGCCGAAAGAGAAGCCAGAAGCTTGTTATGTCCTCTATACGCACACACAACGTCTTCGGCTATCGGTCACATAAAGACCCCCCCAAGGGTGGCCACCGCTATTGGCTTCGCCGGTATAATCTGCTGTGTTTTTACTACAGATCTTTATTTTTTTTAAATAAAAATAGGCAGAAAATAAAAGAGGCCACTTCACTTTCGTGGGGTAAAAAACAGCAAATAAAAAGAAAAAAAAAACCAACAATACAGCGTAAACAATTGCTACGCACGTCATATTAGAATTGAATGCCATCATTCAGCTCTGTCATTTTCTGTAAAATTCAATATGACCACCTGGAGGCGCTCTGTATTAAGATGGTACAGATAGAATGCCACACCATGCTCGGGTGTTCTGTACACCATCTTAATACAGAGCGCCTCCAGGTGGTCATATTGAATTTTACAGAAAATTACAGAGCTGAATAATAGCATTCAATTATAATATGACGTGTGTAGAAATTGTATACACTGTATTGTTATTTTTTCTGCTTGTGTGATTGACTCACTTATTTTCCCAGAAGTCTGCACTAAGATACAAGTCAGATTTTGGGCATCCCCTGCAACAAAAAATGTCATATTTGGTAAGAGG
Organism: Pelophylax lessonae; assembly: GCF_965119305.1. NCBI lineage: Eukaryota > Metazoa > Chordata > Amphibia > Anura > Ranidae > Pelophylax > Pelophylax lessonae. Next base: position 524,734,313 of record NC_138772.1, read on the forward strand.
GAAACCAAATCTAAAGGGATGCAGACCATGCCACTTTCTACATTAGAGCCCTGCAAGTGTAGCAGCTGATTAAAGTGGTTGTAAACTGCTGCACTTTTTTTTTCTTTACCTGCAAGCCAAAGGCATAATGTGCTAGTATGCAGAGGCGTAACTAGAACCTTCAGGGCCCTGATGCAAGAAACCATGAAGGGCCCCCCAGACCCCTGGCTGGGGCCCTTACCTTCAAGCCCAGGGCTCTTCCCACTAATCCTGGGGCTCTTTACACTCGTTGCATGGCCTTTTATTACGGTCCCGCAGCAGGATTCTTTCACAAGTTCTGCAGTGGGCCCCCTTCCTGCAATCTTGTGGGTCCCCTTCCTGCAATCTTGGGGCCTCCCCACAGTGGTGCAATGCCAGGGTCCGGTCGCAAGTGTGACCTTTGCGATCCTGGAAGTTCACCCACTGGTTTTCTACCGGGCCCCCTGGAGCATGGGGCCCGGTAGCGATTGCAACCCCTGTAGTTACGCCCTTGCTAGTATGCATTGCATACTAGTACATTATGTTAAATGTACCTGAAAACGAAGCGTTCCAGTGATGCGATGCCATCGCTGGAGACGGCCTCCATCTATACCCGGTCTTCCTTTCTCTGTCTCTGTGACTGGCCGGAGCCATGATGATGTCACACGCGGAAGCCGCCAGTCACGGCACACTACTCTGTAGAAATGGCACGGGCAGCCGTTCCTTCAGAGCGCATGCGCCAGTGATGTAACTGGCTACTAGGACAGTAAATATCTCCTAAACAGTGCTTACCCATAGATAAAACTCAAAGATGGAAGTTTACTTCATCTTTAAAAAAAATTATCACATAGGGGACGTTTTGTCCCCTTTGTGGTGAAAAATTAAGTTTAACAAAAAAATAAAAAAAAAGCGTAAAAAAATGTAAGTTCCACCTAAGCACTTAAAACCCCCCAGAAATTTCTGAGCCCCCACCCCATCCCCACATACACGCATATACATATGTAATAGCACGCGTTGAGGACGCCTGCGCACAAAAACATTGATTCATGTTACATATCGCTGCGCACACTGGAGCGAGAGCAACAATTCTAGGCCCATTATTCATGGTTAACTCTGACCTGTAGGGGCTTATAAAGAACCCCCCGAAAATAAGGGGTACAGCAGTTTGCTGCCATTTCATGTTGGGTATCCAATCCACACCTCCCAACTTTTTGAGATGGGTTTGGGGGGCACCTATTAGTATGTAGACATAGGACACACACCCCTGCCACATCCCCTTAACCACTTAAGCCCTGGAGGATTTGGCTGCTCAAAGACCAGGGCCTCTTTTGCGATTCGGCATTGCGTGACTTTAACTGACAATTGCGCGGTCGTGCGACTCTGTACCCAAATTAAATTGACGTCCTTTTTTTCCCCACAAACAGACCTTTCTTTTGGTGGGATTTTTACTTTTTGGGCTATAGACAAAAAAAGAGCAACAATTTTGAAAAAATAACAATATTTTTCACATTTTTTATGAAATTCCCCCCAAAAAAATGTAAAAATCAAAATGTTTTAACATTTTAGGCCAATTTGTTTTCTGCTACATATGTTTGGTAAAAAAAAAAAAAAAATCGCAATAAGCGTATTTTGATTGGTTTGCGCAAAAGTTATTGCGTCTACTATCTACGGGAAAGATTTATGTCACTTTTATTTACTAGTAATGGCGGCAATCTCCACGATTTTTTTTGCGGGACTGCGACATTGCGGCGGACAGATCGGACCCTTGTAAATCAAAAATAATCAGCGCAAGCCCACATTAAACAAAAAAAGAATCAATCAAAATTCTTGTGCACAAGGCTGAAAACAATCAGTGCCAAACACAAAAACACCTGTGAAAACTTAAAGAAAATAATATTGCTGCGCCAAGTCTTTGGCTCCGTTCACATGTGAGCGTATGGATCGCGGACAGAACCGCCGCGGTTCCGCCCGCGATCCGGAGATTTATTGCAAATCGCGGGACGCCTAGCGTTGCCCATTGATTTGCAATAGCCCCCCAAACGCCGAGCGATGTTGCCGCGATTTCCGCCTGCCGAATCGCGGCAACATCGCGCAAACAAAATCGCGGGACGCAATACGCTCCAAAGAAGTACAAGAGCTTCTTTGGAGCGTATTGCGTCCCGCGATTTTGTTTGCGCGATGTTGCCGCGATTCGGCGGCGGAAATCGCGGCAACATCGCTCGGCGTTTGGGGGGCTATTGCAAATCAACGGGCAACGCTAGGCGTCCCGCGATTTGCAATAATCTCTGGATCGCGGGCGGAACCGCGGCGGTTCTGCCCGCGATCCAAACGCTGACATGTGATTGCAGCCTTTCATTAGAGATAAATAAATAAATATGTTTGGTGTACAAATTGTTATCACAATAACTCTAAATCAGTCCCATCAACTGTGATACTATCAATGTCTGAGCCATGATTATAAAATCAATAATATTAATAGTCCCAATCCTCAGTGTAAATAGTGACTGAGATCGGACCCTTGACTGACATTTTTGACACTTTTGGGGGTACCAGTGACATTATTACAGTAATCAGTGCTATAAATATGCACTGTTACTGTAATAATGACACTGGCAGGGAAGGGGTTAACTTTATTGGTGATCAGTGGGTCAAATGTATCCCTAGGGGCGTGATTCTAACTGTGGGGGGCGTGGCTTGTGATGTAACCACAGAGACATACGATCCTACATAGCAGGATTGTACAGTCTCTGCAGTTACATCGGGGAGAATGACAGGCGGCTTTGTTTACATCAGCCGCCTGCCTTTCTCCCTCTCCAGCGGGAGATCGCGAGTAGACGGCGGACATTGGAGCCGACGGTCACTCGCGTGGGGATGTCAGGGAACGAGCGGGGGCGGGAGCGCGCCTCCGGCGGCGGGCGCTCGCCCCCTAGAGGCTCGTGTGCGAGCAACGTAGTCCTACATCGTTTTGCCTGTAGGGGGCTGACTGCCGCAGTAAATAGTCGTGCGGCGGTTGGCAAATGGTTAAAGGAGAATTATATAAAACATGATTAGGAAAACCCACAAGTGCTTTTTTTTTTACTACTGCTTTTGAAACTTACAAATGCAGCAATTTAGAAATTGGATAAAAGGTTTAGCACTGGGAAACACTTTTTGAAAGATAAAAAGTGCATTTTATATACAACTATATAGATCAGACCAAAATGAGGGACCAATGAGGAGGACAGAGGGACTTTGTTCCAAATCAGGGACAGTCCCTCGAAATCAGGGACAGTTGGGAGCCATGGGTATCTATTTACTCGGCGCAACCTCACCTTTTATATTTTACCAAAAAGAATGGGTAATATATTGCGTTTGTGTGCACCTAAACTAACTTGAGTGTATTGTTTACTGAAATGTTGCTTTTGATAAACCGTTATGTGACATAAAAAATTGGAACTATCACCATTTTATTTTTCCAGGAGTGTCTTCTTACAAAAAATATATAATGTTTGGGGGGTTTTAACAAACCATCAGGCTTAAAATGATTAAGCTATGATGATTGTTATTTGCTAAAATAATGGTTATTTTTAGCAGTAAGAGTTTAAAGGGTAACTCCACTTTTGTGGGGGAAAAAAATAATAAATAAAGAAAAAACAATATAGCGTATACAACTGCAACACAAATCACATTGTAATTGAATGTTATTAAAAATTACCTTTCCTTTTCAATCTGCAGCCGCTGTAATTTTCTGAAAATGCAATGCAATTTGGCCGCCTGGAGCTGTTCTGTACACAGAATGTACACTGACCACACCCCCAGAAACATCATTTCCTGCTTGTGTGATTGGCTCACCAATTTTCCCAGAAGTCTGCACTAAGATACAAGTCAGATTTCTGGCATCCCCTGCAACAAAAATGTAATTTTTGTTGAGATACTCCCAATAGGAACACGTCTAAAGGGATGCAGGCCCAGCAGCTTTCCTCATTAGTGCTCTGCAGCTGCACAGCTGATTGATAATTATGAAATCACTCCCATTAGACCCACTCAGCACAGAGGAACAAACAATAATTTCTTTAGAATAACAAAAGAAAGGAATCTGCAATAAAAGGTTGTTGTAATCCTTGCAATGTACAGAGATCACCCAGAGGGGAATGATTTTTTTCTCATCAAAAGTGGAGTTACGCTTTAATATTGTCCCATGGCAAAAAAAATAAATTAATTAATTATAGGTTGACAGCCCTGACTTTCCACCGGGGGTGGACCAGCCGGGATTTAGGTCCCTGAGCGATGCGGGACACGGTCAGGCCCGCCACTTTGTGCGGGACGGGTCCTAGATCACTAGGTCTCGCCTTCACTCTGACGCCACCTTCTCCGAGCTGAACTTCTGGCAGCAGGTCCAACTTTCGCATTTTTTGCAGTCTCTACCGGCGGCGCCCCTGTTTGCCAGACGTCTCACCTACTTTGAGGAACTTTGCTCAGTTCCATCTCCTTTACGTCACACTATTTCCCTCATGTACAAGACCCTGGTCACCCCTGAGGCGCCATTCCGACCTCCCTATATTGCACGTTGGGAGCGGGATCTTGGTCTGTCCTTCACCGATCAGCAGGTGGAACGCCTACTGTTTTTCGCATACAAAACTTCGATCTGCTCTCGCTACCAGGAGGTAGGGTACAAATGTCTGACTAGATGGCACTATACCAACCGGTGCGGTTGAGTCAGATGTTCCCGACCAGTGTTGACACGTGTTGGAGGTGCGGGAGGGAGCGGGGGACGTACCTTCATATTTTTTGGTCGTGTGAACGGGTGCAGCCATTCTGGGCATCGGTACGCCTCATTGCCCAAAAATTCACGGACCACCCTTTGACACTGGACCCTGCGCTTTTCCTGCTCCACCATCACGATTTCCCGAGGGCGTCTTATCGGAAATCCATCTTGCTGTTATTGTTCACGGCAGCGAAGAGTTGCATCTCCTCCCCCTTTGGAAGCAGACCCAGCCCCCAACCGTGGCCATCTGGCTTCATAAATTCAAATGCATTAATGAAATGGAAGATCTGATGGCGACGGAGAGGGGAACCAGAGAGAAATTCACGAAACGCTGGTTCTA